>NC_054383.1:62197072-62517072 GCF_017654675.1 Xenopus laevis | reverse complement strand
GATTATTTCATTTATAAATACCCCCAAAATTTATAGTAGGTTGGCACAGAGATTATTTTATGTATACATACCCCCAAAATTTATAGTAGGTTGGCACATGGATTATTTCATGTATAAATTACCCCCAAAATTTATAGTAGGTTGGCACAGAGATTATTTCATCTATAAATACCCCCAGAACTCATAGTAGGTTGGCACAGAGATCATTTCATGTATAAATACCCCCAGAACTCATAGTAGGATGGCACAGAGATTATTTCATGTATAAATACCTCCAGAACTCATAGTAGGTTGGCTCAGAGATTATTTCATGTATAAATACCCTGAAATTTATAGTAGGTTGGCACAGAGAATATTTCATGAATAAATACCCCCAAAATGTATAGTAGGTTGGCACAGATATTATTTCATGTATAAATACCCCCACAATTTATAGTAGGTTGGCACAGAGATTATTTCATGTATATGTAACGCTTTCTTGGCCTATTCTGCCAATTAGGAGTCAAGGGTGACCAGCTAGGTAGTGAGCATGGGTTACATTGCGAATCCTCACCCAGGGCAGAGCCTTCACCAAATGGAAGCTTCCCCTTTAAACTGTAGTTGAACTACAACTCACAGGCATATAAGTGCAAATATAGAATAATGGACGCCAGGAGGTTCTTAAAAGGTAAAACAGGAGCACAGATTTATTATGCCAGAGGCAAATGACCACAGGTTTACTTACAAATATACGAAGAACACAGCAGGTGGAATCACTTTGGACAGTACAAGGTTCACAGTCAAACAGGTGTGACTCCCAAAGGATATTGCAGATAGGTGTACATCAATTCCCAGTTTAACCGACGTTGCACAGTGAGGGGATCAGGATCAATCAGGTAGGGTACAGGTAGTCCTTTGCTAACCTAGATGCCTATCAACTGAGTTCCCTGCTCTAAAGGCAAACAGGCCTTGTGGGAAGCTACTTCCTCCTACAATCCTCATTGGAGCGACAACTGCTCTTTCTGCTACACCTCTCTATCTTTACTCTCCTAGAGAGTCTATAACAAGATCTTACTATCTTAGCTGGTCCTTGTTCACGGGGTTACCTGGTCCCCGACTTAGCACCAAAGGTGTCAGGTCCCTCTGGGGTAAATGCTTACTGGGGCCTATGGTGATTCCAGGCTCAATGGGGATTCACCTAGCAGCAGCACCAGGAGCCAAAGAGGAAGAGGACACTCCCTGCACAACACTATATAGCAGTGTGGCAGGGGAGTGTCATTACACTCTTTGTCCAATAGGTGTGGGTGTTACACTTTACCAGTTAGAAGGGCTTGGCCCAATAACAAGGGAAAAGAGAACTACATACAAAGGTAGGGGATTAACTCTATAGGGATAGGATATCCTATAGGTCCCTACATATAAATACCCCCAGAACTCATAGTAGGTTGACTCAGAGATTGTTTCATGTATAAATACCCCCAAAATTTATAGTAGGTTGGCACAGAGATTATTTCACGTATTAATACCCGCAGAACTCCTAGTAGGTTGGCACAGATATTATTTCATGTATAAATACCCCCAGAACTCATAGTAGGATGGCACAGAGATTATTTCATGTATAAATGCCCCCAGAACTCATAGTAGGGTGGCACAGAGATTATTTCATGTATAAATACCCCCAGAACTTTGCTGTATTGCCTCTGTATTGCCGCATTCCTTTCCTCAGTCCGTAGTTGAAAGCCGTTCTGTGCAGCAGGAGGGGGGATCAGACAGGAGACACATTCAGCAGTCCTTTGTCACAGCGTGCAAATTAGCCATTGAGGGAGGCACTTCAGGTTTTGCACTTGCAATGAATCGAATGTAGTGCATTTCTGCCACATGGGGACGGTCAACGGGGACAATTTCCACGGGGACAGCACCTCTGAAACAGCCTCGGCAAATGGGGACAAATGGTCACCTTATGCTAACGGACTCCTGCTGCACAAATATGGCAGCCCCCTCATAGAAAACACGGATAGACAATGTAAAAGCATTGGACAAATTCTTAATGGCAAAATTATAAGTAGCATGGAAGGTCAATATTAAGACAGATGTAAAAAAGGTATACTTTCTGGTGTCAGTATCTCTAAGTAAAATGTGGCAACCCTACGTACCAGAGTAAACCTGGCTGAGATTAATGTTAAACTAGATTCCTGCGTGGGTCTGCAAGGGGCTAATTTACCCTTCTAGTTGTGAACCGGCATACCAGGAAGTGCAGTCATTGTGAAGAGAAAGTGACAACACTCCAGAGGAGGATCAACCATGTAAGGGGAAAAAATTTCTTTACCATCAGGGGTGGGGAGTTTCACAGCCACACTTTAGCAGGGTAGCCACATACAACCTGAAACACGACTGCTTTATGTGTTTTCTTCAGGTACCCGAAACAATGGCAGACTGGGCCATAGGGATACAGGGAAAAAACCTGATGGGCCACATCCTTCATGGGCCCCGCCCCGGGCCCACTCCCCATGGCACTGTGGCACCCCTATCACAATCGCAAGTTAAGAAACTAAAATGTTTATCAACATCTGTATTATATTAAATATTTTCTATAGAATCCAATACCTCATCTCCCGCCCCTTATTATTCTTTTATATTTTATATTTTTAATATAATTGCTAGGGATGCACCGAATCCACTTTTTTTGATTCGGCCGAACCCCCGAATCCTTCATGAAAGATTCGGCCGAATACCGAACCGAATCTGAACCCTAATTTGCATATGCAAATCAGCAAGGGGGAGGGAAAAATAGTGCCACACACTAACAAAAAACTTTTACTTCCATGTTTTGTGACGAAAAGTCACATGATTTTAAGGATTCGAATTCGGTTTGGTGCATCCCTAATAAGTGCCCATATGGTATTTTCTCTTCCCAAATCTTAAAAATCTGAGACTCCTTATCCTTTTCAATATAAATTCAATGTCAGTTCTCTGGTAATTATAAATCAGCCCTCATATCTTACTAATTCTTACTGAACTACATAACTAACCATAGTAGTAGTAGTAGTAGCTTGTATAGTGGTAACTCATACATAATCACAACAAATAGGTTTTAAATTTTTAATTACCACAATGAATTTTAAATGAAACAACTCAGATGCAGTTGAACTGCAGACTTTCAGCTTTAATTTAGTGGGTTGAACAAAAAGATTGCATAAAAATGTGAGGAAGTAAAACCTTTTTTTTTAAACACAATCACTTCATTTCAGGGGCTCAAAAGTAATTGGACAATTCACTCAAAGGCTATTTCATGGGCAGGTGTGTGCTTTCTTTCCTTTCAGGATGTACCAAACTGTAAATTTTGCCACTCCTAATATTGTAGCAATTTCTCTGATATGTTTTTTCTGTTTTTGCAGCTTAATGGTAAGGACACACTGGCAGATTCGGGGAGATTAGTCACCCTCGCTGCACTACGTTTTCCGAACTCGACCCAAGTTTACTCATGAGGCAACTTCGGGCAACTTCAGAAAATGAATCGCCGCGAGTGCCATCCCGCTGATGATTTTTCATTATAGCCGGCGGGAAGGTGGGAAGGCAGTTAAGGGAGATTGTCGCCCCGAAGAGCCGATTTGTCACCGGGGTGACTAATCTCCCTGAATCTGCCCATGTGTCCTTACCCTAAGGATGGCTTGTTTCACCTGCATGCTTCTTTGACCATATGTTGTCTGTTCACAGCAAAATCTTCCACATACAAGCACCCCCCCTCTCAAATCAACTCCAGGGCTTTTATGTGCTTAATTGATAATGACATAACAAAGGGATTGCCCACACCTATCCATGAAATAGCCTTTGAGTCAATTGTCCAATTACTTTTGAGCCCCTGAAATAAAGTGATTGTGTTAAAAAAAAAGGCTTTAGGGCTCTTACACATGAGCGTTCTGACCTGCGCTCCCCTGCGTTCCGTTTTTTGGCGTTCAGCCGCAGGGGAGCGCAGGAATAGACGCAAGTCATTATTTGAAATGGGGCTGTACTCACTCAGGTGCGTGTAGGCGCCAAACGCAGGAAAAATGCAGCATGTTGCGTCTGAATCTGCGTTCGGCGCCTACACGTGCCTGAGTGAGTACAGCCCCATTTCAAATAATGACTTGCGTCTATTCCTGCGCTCCCCTGCGGCTGAACGCCAAAAAACGGAACGCAGGGGAGCGCAGGTCAGAACGCTCATTTGTAAGAGCCCTTAGTGCCTCACATTTTTATGCAATCTTTTTGTTCAACCCACTAAATTAAAGATGAAAGTCTGCAGTTTTGGTAAACGTTAGGTATAGAGATCCAAATTACAGAGAAACCCCTTATCCATAAAACCCTAAGTCCCAAGCAATCTGGATACCAGGGGGCAAATTCAATAAGATTCATAGTTGCGCCAGCGTCTGCTTTGCCGCACTTCGACAGGCGTATTTTCGCCAGCGCTACGCAAATTCACTAAAATCAGAAGTTGCTCTCAGGGGAAGCGTAAGGTTGCGAAGTTGCACTAGTGTTAATTCGCCAAGCAAAGCGAAGTTACGCTAGCGATGCTTAATTTGCATACGGCGCCAAATTGAAGTTACAATGGAGGTATATGTAGCATCACTACACAAGCTTGGGTAACCTTCAAAACAGCAAATTTTGCCCTACACATGTGCCCACTGTATAGTTAAGGTGCCATGAGTTAGGAAATGTAGGGGGGGGAAGGAGGGTAGCCCCAAAAATTTTTTCGATCTTTTTCAGCCTATCACCCATAAAAAAAAGCGTTTTTTGGGACTTGGAAAATTTTTTAACTTTTTTTGAAGCTATCCCTATCTACTCTATTGCACTTCGCCTGGTCTGAGGTGGCGAAGGAAGTCTGGCATAAAAGGTAGCGTTCAGAAAAATGCGCGCGTCAGTGATTTTGCGTAGTTACGTCCGTTGTGCAAATTTGCCAGGCGTAAAGGTGTGAATTAACACTAGCGAATTTACGCCAATTTCCGTTAGTGAATCGGCGAATTAACGAAAATGCGCTACGCTAGCGAATTAACGCTAGCGTTAGGCGCTTCGTCCTTTAGTGAATTTGCCCCCAGGTCTCATACCTGTATATATATTTATACATACAATTTATAGTCCTTTAAGCTGTAAATTATATTGCTTTATCTTCCATAATGCATGTTTTCTTTAATTCTTGCTTCTGTATTATGCGCAAAGAATGTAGTAGGTGAGTCTCCTGCACTGTGTTTCAATATTTATTTCTAAAAGAGAAGAGGAGATTTTATATTAGAAATGCAAGGTTGATGTTCAATTTTAATCTCAAATATTTCACCTCTTGCCTGCCAGACACCTTTGACCTTGCCTTAAACCAGAATCTACAGTACTGGCAGTCTCTGACAGCAAGTGCTGTACATTTTATGATTTATAGCTGGCAAGGTATTACTATAAGGTATATACTATATGGTATAGAGTAAGCAACACATACAGATAGATAATGGCAACAATAAAGCAACAGATATAGTGCATTTGTAAGTAAATTCCAAAATATTCTTAGAAGCTACATATAACATTTTTAAAAATTCAACCTCATCAAATAGCCAATAAATTATAAATGTAAATTATATAAGGATGCACCGAATCCACTATTTTGGATTGAGCCGAATCGGAATCCTAATTTGCATAAGTGAATTAATTTGCATATGCAAATTAGGGGTGGGAAGGGGTAAATATTTTTTACTTCCTTGTTTTGTGACAAAAAATCACACGATTTCCTTCCCCACCCCTAATTTGCATATGCAAATTAGGATTTGGTTCGGCCAGGCAGTTGGATTCGGCAGAATCCTGCTGAAAAAGGCAGAATCCCGAACCGAATCCTGGATTCGGTGCATCCCTACTTTAAGTCAAGAATTTAAAAATTAGCACCTGCTTTGAGGTCACTGGGAGCAACATCTAAGGGGTTTGTGAGCAAAATGTTGCTTGCAAACCACTGGTTGGGGATCACAGGTCTAACCTGTGTAGAAGGTAACCCCTTGTAACCATACCCAAGAGTCAAGTGCGGATGAGAGTGCCATTTTCATGATAATAAATCAAATAGAAAATAGCTGATTTATCAAATAAAGGAAAAACAATTTGTTTATTTACTTTTTTTTACCAAATATCAAGGGGAACAAAGTTGACCTTTCATTTGGGAAAAATTATTTCACAGTGTAATTAATAATAATTATATAGAAATTACCTCAGATTTTTTTTACCTGCAGATTAATACTCATAATCAAAGTTTACAAATAAGTGTGTGATACAGTATACAATATAATAATAAAAAATTAAAATCAGTTACCAGCATTAAGTATTGGTTGTCTTTTAGAACTTTCCTTCCCAAAATAATGACAGAAATAGACAATAAGAATGCTGTTAGAGAGAGCAGAAGTACCACGGAATTCACTGCCAATCGGAGAACCTGTTAAGATAAGTGAAAAAACTGAATATTAACCAGGTCTAAAGGCTAAATGTAATTAAATAAAATATAACAAGCCAGGCTTTCTGAAGGCTGTAAAAAGGTCTGTTGTTGAAGAGGCTCATTACAACCCCACACCAAAAGTTTAATAATCTTATATTTGCAAAAAAGCTGGTTTGGATTGAATCAAAGGACAGTGGAGATTTAGCAAATGACAACTGGTAGATCCAGCTTGTCTAGCCCATTGGAAATCACTTTATCTTTAAATGCATCTCTCTCCCTCTCTCCTTTTGTGGTAGCTATAGTCCAAATTGCACTCTGAGCAATTTTCAAAACTTCTCTCCTTGGTGTCCAAATTCTTGCTTTCTTTCTCTTCCTTCCTTTCTCTCTCTCTCTTGTCTTGTCCTGCTTTTACCATTTCATTCATGAAAAAGGTGGTGGTGGTGGGGTTGTGAAAGTAATCCATATATTTGTTTGTGTTGCACAAACAGTTTGCTGTACATTTTTTTCAGTGTGTAGTCAGGAGCCAGTGTATTGCCAGGTGTAAAATAAAGTTGGTGCACTAATGGATAACAAGCAAAGAGAACCAGCTACTGTAACCAATACCTATTTGTTCTATATGTGTAACCTTTTTACCAGGCACATTTTGTGCTCAACCTAACTTCTTTAATTTGGCTCTGATTGAAATAGTAGAAGACTGAAAAATCACAAAGAAAGTGATTCAAATCATGGGCAGATAAATTATGTCTGAATGTTCTTCCATTCTCTCACTGGTGTTGTGGCATATGCACTATAGTTGGTGTTATGCCACATCACTAACTGTTTCCTAAATTTCCCCTGGCTAAAACCCCCAAAATTCTGGTGGGTTGGCGACAGTTCCTACCGTCAGCCACACATCTTACTCTCTGTGTGCTCACTGACTTGTACTCCAATTTCGTTGTGGTGGAGAGGCAAACAGCAATGAGCACAAGGAGTGGTAGCATCATAAAGCAAACCCCAGGACTGTTTACCCCCCCCCTCCAACAGGTCCTCCTGCAGTCACAAGGGGTGACTTTGTAAGTGCATGAGTGGACAGCTGGGGGTGCGTGATTAAGGGGGGTGAGGGTTTTGTGGAACCTGGATCAGAGGTCTGAAATGCAATGACATGGGCGGAAAGTGGTGCTAGCCAAAAACAAGAGGTCTAAGATGCAAGAAGACAAGCTGTACCAGGGATATGCAAAACAAGGAAGACTTCCTACATGAGTACTAATGGTTTTTATGCTACCACAAAGCACCTTGTGTAACATAAACTTGAACAGCAGGATTAAGCATTACACACAGGCAACAAAAAAAGTTGTAACATTTTTAAAGTATCATGTGTGAATAAATCAAGCCAAATAATGAACTCAATAGACAAATCTAGACAATAAATACAAACTGGAATATACTAGGCTAACGATCCCTCCTATGAAACTTTTTAGGAGCAAATTGTCCTAAAGGGCAAGTCAATCCCTAATAAAAGAAAACATAATTCTAAGCAACTTCCCAATATATATTTATTAAAAATGTTCAGTGTTTTTAAAGTTATTTGTCAAAACAATAGCTATTTTACAGCAGTGTTTGCTTAACTCCTAGTTGTTACTTTTAAAACACTGTTGCAAAAGTCTTAAATAGGTCCGTTAATCAGCTGGCTTGTCTTATAGTGTATCAACAGTCTGAGCTACCAGTGTAGAGCATAGAAAGGGACAGATAGTCACTGCTTATATCAGCATAACATCTACAAATAACTTAAAAACCAGAGACAATTTATAATGTATATTGTTTTCTTTTATTAAGAAAATTAAAATAAAAATTGGGGGTAGACAGATCTGTCCTTTCTGTCATTCTGCTATTCTTATTTTACTATATTAAACATGCTCAATATGTGCTTTAATCTGGCCATAGATGTTCAGATTTTATTCCTTGTACGACAAACATTTGTGTATTGATTGTTTGTTTCAATGCAACTATCTGAAACTAACCATTCAGATTTAAATTGTAGGATTAAAGTAACAAAACAAAAAAACTCCCAAAAACAACAAATTAGATTCTGGCTATTAATTAGACTGCAACTGTATAAAAGCTATGTCCTGGAAATAGTAGTGGCTGTCACCCAATATAATCAGATATATGCAAAGATATTGTCGATATCTGACAGAAATTTTCAAACCAGTCCAATCGACTAAACAGCTGATCGCCGTGATATGAAAATGGTTTGGAATAATTATATTTGCACATCTATGGCCAGCTTTATTTTAGTTCTTGTATCCTCTGAAATTGGCATGATTCAGTTGTCAAGCTGACATGAAAAGAAAATGAAAATAAATTTGATTTTATGTTTGGGAACCAGTCAGATAACAGTTTGATAAAAAAAAATTCACATCTTTTTTTAATTTGACAGCAGAAATCCACAGCTGAAAATAATCACCCTATTTACCTTACCTACACAGCAAATATTTTTCAACAACATTTTTCATTGACTGCTGTCTTGTAGCATCTACTGCCATCACAATTTCTGTATAGCTACTTGCCATGCCAAACTGTCTAGTTCATTAGGCCATCAATTTCAGACATTCTGGAATACAGACTGACCTTACATGCCAACATTTGGCCTTACCACGTAACACAGTTAACAAGGTAATAAGAGTAGCCAGGATACCAAATAAATCTACCCTCTCAAAAGTTTGCCTAATTAGGTATTCAGGTAGAGCAATCCATAAGTTAGTTTGAAAGTTGTGTATTAAGCCTACTTGTGATATTGTTGCCCATTTTAGCTAATACGCTGTAGTATTCTCTCACATTTATTAGCTTCTACAAGTTAAATAGGATCTGATTTGAATTGTCAGACAATCAGTGGCCCCATTTGTTGGGATAGAAAAGGTCTGTTGCAATTTTTAAATCTAGTACTGCTTAAAAAGAAACTTGGAAGGCAGATAGACACGTGGTTGACTGAAATCACATTCCATAAGGGGACTTTAAGTCTGCTCATTGATACCGCCCTCGTCCCAACGTCTTGTATCCCCATCAAAAGCAGTTCAGCCCAAAAAAAACCTCTCACATCACTTGACTGGTGACAGCGACGCTTCAGACCCTGTTTGGCCTTTTCTCAAGCTTGAGCAGGGTTGCTCTCACATAATAACAGTTAGCATGGGAAACATTTGGTCTCAGGCTCACAGAGACCCTTGATTACATATCTCACCAGGGTGGCTGTGGAAAGGTGACATCCATATCTGCCTTCTGAGACAATTTGGAGTAACACCATTTGGGCAAGGAAGCTGAGCCAGTCAGTTCTTTGATCAGTTGATCAAAGAACAGAGCTGTGGACCTAGAGCAGCAGGGGGGGGGGGATAGTTAGTAGAAAATATGGATTATAAGAAAGGATCCATATCTCCTGTGTCATAGGGTTCACATCCTCATAACTTACATATTGGTTATGAGGAGATCACATGCTTCCTAATGATATCAAACAGGGCCAGCCTATACCCTCCAGTTAGGAGGGATGGTTCCTGGGGGACTGGAATATGCAACCACATTAGTGTTTGGTATCAATTTGATCGCCCACATATGGATCACAGCCTGACCATGTTTTTATTATAATATTGGGTACTGGCAAGTACCAATATTATATTGGGGAATCTTGCTTGAAAATAGCAACCCCCCTGCAGGTGGTCATAAATGACACTTTCCTGGGCACTCCTACCTCATGCATAAGGTAATGAGGGGAATGTCCCAGCAGGCAATAAAAAAGTGATAGACCCAGTAACCAATGTCATGCAAAAGAGGCTTCATACCCGTGGATTGTATGCCCATTGTTTCCTAACTCTTGCCTCAGAGGACACAACAGGAAATTCTAAACTTGGTAAAGTAGGACTTTCTTTGTGTTTTACTCCCTTTTATTTTATTTACTGTATTTGCAATTTTATGTCTTCTTTGTAATATATTCTTTTATATACATGCATTGTTACTTTTAATATTAAATACATTTTAATAAGTTTTGTCCTTGTGCTTTAACAAACTCATAGTCCATATGAATGCTTGTGCCTAAGTGTATTAATTCTGTGTATGTGTGGAAAGAGAAAGTTGCCTATTTATATGTTGAATAAATAGTACAGCTAGCAGAAAAGTGTGTTTGAATGTAAATGAACCCTTTGGCTGCCGGAGTGCTTGTTGAACTAGTAGGATCTTACCCTGACTAACTACAATAGGAGAGAGTGTTTCATGCATTTCTGTAGTGTGAGTGTCAGATTAGGTTTATATCGCCAGTTAATAATAGATTTGGCAGTGAATTAATTTTGCGGGTGTTGGTGTGTTTTAGGGTGTCTGATGTTAGTCTAACCTGTGTGTTAGGTGATTGAGAGACTGAGAATAACCCCTTATAGCCAAAACCCAAGAGTTATGTGTGGTTGAGAGTCCCATTTTCGTGACAAAAGTGTTTTAAAGTAATACAAATATAATGCAGTGTTGCCCTGCACTAAAAAAACTGGTGTGTTTGCTTCCGAAACACTACTAGGGTTTATATAAATAAGCTGCTGTGTAGCAATAGGGGCAGCCATTCAAAGGAGAAAAAGCTCAGGTTACACAGCAGATAGCAGATAAGCTTTGTAGAACATAATGGTGTTATCTGTTATCCACTATTTAACCTGTGCCATATCGCCTTTTTTCAATTTCCGCCATTGCTACACAGCAGCTTGTTTATATGAACTATAGTTGTGTTTTGGAAGCAAACCGGTCAGTTTTACCAGTGCAGGGCAATAGTACATAATATTTTCATTACTTTAAAATACTTTCATTTTTTGATGTAACTGTTCCTTTAAAGGAACTGTTTAGTGTAAAAATTAAACTGAGTAAATAGAATGTGCAAAATAAAAATGTTTTCAATATAGCTATAAAGGCTAGAGTGAACTGATGTCTAATGTAATAGCCAGAACCCAACTTCCTGCTTTACATATTTCTGACTGGTTACCTATCAGTATCCAATCAGTGACTAGAAGGGGGCCATATGGGGCATAACTGTTCAGTTAGTTTGCATTTGAACTTGACCTGCAAACTAAGGAGCAAAGGCGAACTTACTGAATGCTTATGTTCCATGTGGCCCCCCATCAAGTCACTGACTAAATGGTTACAGAGCTGCAAAGAAGGAAGTAGTGCTCTGGCTATTACATTAGCTATCTGTTTACTCCAGCGTTTAAAGATTACATTTTTGGCAAACTATACTGAAAACATTTATGCAAACTAAGGAGCAAAGGCGAACTTACTGAATGCTTATGTTCCATGTGGCCCCCCATCAAGTCACTGACTAAATGGTTACAGAGCTGCAAAGAAGGAAGTAGTGCTCTGGCTATTACATTAGCTATCTGTTTACTCCAGCGTTTAAAGATTACATTTTTGGCAAACTATACTGAAAACATTTATTTTGAACAGCCTATATACAGTGTTTTCTGATTGGCAATACATTGAACAGTTCCTTTATTAATACTGTGTTACTGCAATTGACAGATAAATAAAAGAAACAGTGGTGCAGTGCCCCCCCAAATCAGAGGGCCCTGGGCAGATGCACCTTTTACCCTTTTTAAAAACATCACTGAAAGTGCACTGCCATGAACACTCATTCATAAGAACAGTGTGACTGCTGAGCACACAGTCATAACCTCATGCCAAAGCAGCAGTTGTCCAACAGAACATAACTCAAATCACATGTGTGTTATCAGCCTTTAAGCCTCAATTTCTCAGGTACTACTCCCAATATCAAACCCCTGTGATAGGCTAAAAAGCCTATTACCTCTAGTAGGCTTTGGATAATTTTACAAAATGAACAATTTGTACACTTCCAGTAAATAGCTTTCCATAAACTATACACATAATCAAGTACTAAATTAAATCTGTTAAATCCAGCATTAGTCCAGCAGCACACTTTGACTAGGCTGGGCAGAATCAAATGCTCTCTATGAATTTTGAATTAAATGATCAATTTTCAATTCCATGACCCATATCTATTAAGGGCAAGTAAATACTTATACAGATTCCTGTGTGCTTAATACAATTATTTTTTGAAAAAAATCTGTTTATAAGTGGCCCAATAGTGTAAAATTAATGTTACTAAAAAAAATTACTCGGCTAACAAATAAATATAATATTACTTATAAATTTAATATTACTTATATTTAAAACGTTATCTGGTTGTTGTGCATACTGATGCCAGCAACCATAAAGCATATGTTTTTATTTGGCTGGTTGATAATCGAAGTACTGTCTCTATAAAAAATACTTTGACTTCATACTTCGCGACTTTAAACCTACCGAGCTGCAATGTTAGCATAATGGGGACCTCACCCAGCAATTTTCTAAGCCTTTTTTGATCAAATGAAAATCCTTCGATCGATCACTTAAAATCGTTCAAATCGTTCGATCGAAGCATTTGTGCTAAATCCTTTGAATTCGATATTCGAATTCGAAGGATTTTACTTCGAAGGTTGAATTCAACCCTTGATAAATCTGCCCCTAAGCGTCCTTAAAAATGTGTTTATAGTGCAAAATAAATATATCTAACTCACCAAAACGTCAACCTCATTTCTTTCATAGTAGAAGTAGTCATATTTGTCTTGATTTGTTACATTGTTGCAGTAACTTGCTACTTCATAGTTCCTTCTTATCCAAGAAAGCTCTGTTTCTAGGTACAACTGAACCATATACAGGATAAGGCCCACTGCTCCAAGAACTGCGTTCACAGCAATAAATCCCAAAGAAGCCTTTACCTGAAATAATCAAAAAAGATATTTATTATTGGTGTCATATCAACCTACATACATGCAGCACTGTATATAAATATATATAGAATATATAGAATATATTGGGAAAGTGTAACGCAGGGTATCCCAAACTCAGAACAGACCCGGTCACAGCTCACTCTTCCATCTATAACAGCCACCTTTGGCTTCGGAACTAGCCCTCTGCTACTTGGATGCCGTCAGGTCTTAATGTGAGAGGCCCAAGGAGTGAGTTCTGAGCAAGCAAGGGAACCGATCGTGAGGTAGTAGAATGGGAAACAAGAAGCGTAGTCAAAAGCCAGGCCGGGTCGTTAACAGTCAGACAATGGAATACAATGCAGTAGATGAGAGAGTAGTCGGGGTCACAGGCTGGATCAAACACACCAATATCGCAGTACAGAAACGAAGTCCAGGAGAATAGTCAGATAACAGGCAAAGATCAGGACATGTGGCTTGCAAGACAAGGTCAGGGACAGGCAGAACTAAGGATCAGTGTAACAGACTTAGAAAATACACCCAGGAACTATGAATAGACCTTTACGTTAGGCAATGCACAATTTGAATTTCACTCCAGCGCGATGGCGTAGAATATAGCTGAAAATGGCAGAAGATGTGCGAAAGCCAGGATGGACGCAGATCTGCACCCCCACTAGACCACCAGGCAAATTTCTCACAGAAAGAATACAAACAGAATAAACACAAACAAATAATTTAAAAACCAATGGACAAAACATAAACAAAGACATAAGATCAGAGGGCCCTGCCTGTGAGGGTTTTGGTTAATTGTACAAGGGCCAGGTTGAAAAATATGGCATAAGGACCCCTCTTTCTGCCACTCATAACCCTAGCACATACCTCTCAACGTTTAAAAAATAAAAAGAGGGTCAACAAAAACCACACACACACACATTTTGACCACGACTCCCACATAAATACCACATCCATTTTACCAAAACATACTGGATGCATGTCTACTACATGTCTATTGCAGGACAGTCTGGATTTACAGAGTATAGCCTGCTGCCTTCAAAAATCTTTCTCTTTAAGAATGCATATTGTAATGTTCAGGGAAAGCTTAGGTGGAAAAACAATGCTGAGAGAAAGGAGGTTTGATGCTGAAAAGTTTGTTTGAAGGGAGACTCAAGTTGTTGAAGGTGGAGGGAGAAGGCATAAGCACTGAATGGGGATAGTGGCCCCCTACACGAAAGTCTGCTTGCTGTATCTGCTTATGTATCTCCATATGTAAGCTTTAAAAGGTATGTCAATAATATGACAATTTGACCCAGTCAGCTTGTCTTATTACGATGTTGTCATAATTTTCTAAACTTTTTATGCATTACATTTTTTTAAAGTAAGATTATTTTATCACTCTAGACAAATTTTAGATAGACATTATAAATATGTAACCAGGAAAACAGAAAACTTGTGTAACAAATTATCCCACAGCCTTATCCAAACGTAACACAAAAAGAGACACTTGGCTTTCACCTAAAGGCATGTTTAAATGCTGCTCTAGGCAATGTTAACAAAACACAAACTTTCACTTCATCAGTCACTGGAAAAACCAAATAAAGCATTACATTAACTGTAATACAGAGTATGCAAAAAACAATACCAGGCGAAAATTAAAAGAGAGGATCCAAGATCACCTTTTGAACTTTACAGATACCATAAGTAAAGCAACGGTTGTGACATTTTTGTGAATGTTCAAATAGGCCCCTGTCCAATTCAACAGTTACAGGTATAGACAAAGTGAGCCCAGAACTTAGAGGGGGAGATATAACTACTCAACTAATTAAAAATGGAACTAGAAGGATTTTTCATCAAGGAACAAGACAACCTGGAGAGAGCAGTATTTCACTCTAGTGGACTGTGGTTTTCTCTAATTTCACTCATTTATAAATATACCCCAATGTCTTTGATACTGGTTGTTTCTTTTTGAAATAGGATTGGCTAATGGTTTTTTAAATATTTGTGTGTTTGTGCTTCATTTCAGCCTCTGATTTCATGCCCTCTTTGGCACGAAATGCGTAAGGCTTTTTATTGATAAAGTACAGAATATAAATAAACCAGAAGGTTCTTAACTTAACATAGCTGTTTTTTTACTAAAAAATTACTCTTGCTGCCGAAAGTACCAGACTGCTTGTTTTGTGTGAACTACAATAGGTACCCTGTTGTTTTCTGACGTTTGTTTGTATCTGGGTATTTGAGTTACTCTGTGGATTTCATCATCAACAATCTGCGGATGGTAATCCCTGAATAACAAAACAATTTCCTTAAAGAGATACTGACACCACACAATAACCTTTTTTTTATATCCATCATAACATTATCTTTGAATACTATTTATAATTTTGCCATAAAAGTATTTGCCTGATGCTTTTACATTACCTTTCTTACCCCCATGTTCCGCTATGAGGGGGCTGCCATATTTCTGCGGCATATTTCTGAGGTTTAGGATCTTCAAGTGACAATTACTTACAAAAGCAGAACTATAAGCAAGAAATGATCAAGCTGACCAATATGTAACTTTTAATGTAGATTAATATTTTGAAGAGAACATTTTTGGTGTCACTATCACTTTAAGGAATGGAAATGTTTAGGTTTAGCTTGAAAACAACATATTTTTTATGTGATGAGGATAAGAGAGCTAATTATCAGTGCAGATGCAATAGTGCTCTTATGAAACAGTGATGAAATAGCTTTTTTAACCCCAACCAGGGTTCTAACTTCCATCTAAGTGAAGTTAGAGATCACCACAGTCCACTAGAATGAAATACCGCCTCTCTCCATTAATTTCTATGGCATTTAAAGGTGTATTTAGCAAAGGGTGAACTTTCACCCTTTGATAAATACGCCTTTAAAAATCCCATACAGATGAATGGAGAGAGGCAGTATTTTACTGTAGTGGATTGTGGTTATCTTCACTTCAGCCTATGATTAAGTGCCTTCTTTGGCACCAAACACGTAAGACTTTTTAATGATTACAGAATTTTAATACACCTGAATGTTCTTAACTTTACATAGCTGTTTTTTGACTGCAAATTACTCCTGTGGTTCAGAAGTGGCAGGGGTGCTTCCTCAATGAGGTGAGTTGAGGCTGTCGCCTCAGGCGGCAGCGTCCCACTAGGTACCAGGGGCAGCAAAAATGCTGCTCCTGGTACTTTAAGAGCGAATTTCCTGTGGAGGGGGGGGCAGGATCGCCCCTGAGAAGTGGCAGACTGCTTTTTTGTGTGTGCTTCGCTGAATGGCTACCTTACTGAAGGTCTGGGGCTTGAGCACCTGTACCACAATGGAAAAAGTGGTAAGCAACTACATAACTGCCTTTTCATATATGCGCACCTATTGTAGTTACCAACAATCCACAACTGAACACTATTATAAAAATAGCCTGCAACCCATGCTCCATACAAATACCAAAGGAAGTATTCCCGAAATTATCTGTCTTATAGACAACCTCCTAATCTGAGGAATATGATTGTTAAATGTGCTCTTCCTCAAGCAACTGAAGCAGGCACATTTTATGCTCAAAAAATAGACACAATGGGGTATATTTAACAAAGAGTGAAGTTAGAGATAACCACAGTCCTCTAGAGTAAAATTCTGCCACTCTCCATTCATTTCTATGGGATTTTTATAAGAGCATTTATCAATGGATGAAATTTCATCTGTTGATAAATATGCCTTTCAAAATCCCATAGAAATTAATGGAGAGTGGTGGAATTTCACTCTAGCAGACTGTGGCAATCTTTAACTTCACTCTTTGATAAATATACCCCCAAGTCCTTGGTTGTTTCTTTTTGAAAATATTTGTGTGTTTGTGCTTCACTTCTGCCTGTGATTAAGTGCCCTCTTTGGCACAAAACACATAAGGCTTTTTATTGATAATGTACAGAATATAAATAAACCAGAAGGTTCTTAACATAGCTGTTTTTTTACTACAAATTACTCCTGCTGCTGGAAGTACCAGCCTGCTTCTTTTATGTGAACTACAACAGGTACCCTGTCATTTTCCGACTTTTGTTTTTATTCCAAGAGTGTATGTATCTGGGTATTTGAGTTACTCTGTGGATCTGTTACTCTGTTGATCGTCAATAACCTGCTGATGGTATCCCTGATTAACAAAAAAATTTCCTTAAGGAATGGAGATGTTTATATCTATCGTTAAGGTTTAGCCTTGCTAAAAACAATTGATTTTTGTGTTATGTGATGAGGATAAAAGAGAGAGCTCATTTTCAGTGCAGATGCAATAGTGCACCCAAGGTGGTGTTCGTTGATGAAATAGGATTTTTTTACCCCAACCAGGGTTCTATTAACCCCCCGCCAGTAGAATTAACAATTTTTGTAATATAGGTTCCATTTACCTTCGAAATGCATATCCTTAAAGGACCAGTAACATCAAAAAAAACTATTTTTGCTTTGCTGGCGAATTCTATTGGCAGAGACAAGGAACATCTATGGGTGCAGCGGTCGCTCCTTCCTTTGCCAATATTTTCGTCCACAGGTTAGAGAAACATTTGTTTCTTACTGACCCCTATCTCCAACACATATTGGGGTACTATAGATTTGTGGACGATATATTGGTGATATGAGACGGCCCCATTACTGGGTACAATGAAATGGTACAATCAGCAAATAAAGCTGATTAATACAGAGCTGTACCGTAAAAGTACAAATAAAAACAACATTTTACATGCCTGTAGCTATCACACACCGAAGGTGATTAAGGCTTTACCAAAAGGCCAATTTATTAGAGCTCGGAGAATTTGCTCAAAAGATAAAGATTATGAAAATGCAGCTATCACCTTAAAAGAAAGATTTGTGAAAAGAGGGTATAGACCTTAGATAGTGGAAGTATGTGCTAAAGAGGTAGGGGATATAACTAGAGAACAATTACTTACTTACAAAGTTAAAACTGAACAAAAATCCCTGCCATTTGTTAGCCAATATAATAACTAAAGCAAAGATATTGAACGTATAGTATATAGATACTGGTCCATATTGCTACAAGATAAGTGCTTAAAAAATGCGCTTATTAAACCACCTTTATTCAACTATATTAAGGGTAAAAGCCTCAGAGACACCCTGTGTCAATCTGAAGTTGTATTATTAAAAAAGGTACCCAGAGATTCCTAGGGAAGCCAAAAATGGGAACCTATCCCTGCCTAAATTGCATTTGTTGTCCATCCATCATTAAAGGAGAAGTGCTATGGCATACTACACAAGGCACCCCCAATAAAATGCAGACATTTCTCACATGTGATACATGCAATGTTATTTATCTACTGAAATGCCCCTGTGGCAGGGGATGTGTAGGACAAACCTCGAGAGCAATTAAAACACGTATTAAGGAACACAGAGGCAGTATACGGAATTTTAAACAGGGGACAGCAACAGACACATCAGTTGCACAACATTTCCATGAAGTAAATCATAATCTCACTCAGTTAAAGTGGACCGTACTTGAGGTAACACAACCACTAACTAGAGGAGGAGATATGAAAAAATTTTGCTTACAGAGAGAAGCATTTTGGATTAAAAAACTAGATACACTACAACCAAAAGGTTTAAATGACAGCTGGAGTATAAAATGCTGACTTGGATGACTTTCATTTACATGTGAACATTGATCACATATTTTTTCCTTGCAGATAAAGCTATACTGCTTATGAGCCCATTTAAATTGAACATGGACTAGTGAGTATATCACTTACATAATATGTATTAATGGTTAAGACTATTGGGCATTTATTCCTTCCTATGTTTGTTCTCACTGCATGTAACATCACGTTCTGTGGTAGGCCCTAGTGTAGGCCCTTGCAAGATGAGATGAATTCAATCTTAATAGGATGCTAATTAGGCTGCACCAGGTTCTTCTTCTGTTTGGAGAGATTTTCTTATGGGCAAAGTGCAGAAAGAGAACTTGCCTGATTTCCAAGTCTTGCCTTATTTCAACCATTTTACTTAACAAAAGGTTTGGCAGCTTCCTTTGAGCATACCTATCTAGTAAAATGTCCATTCATGCAACTCTTACAAGTAACACCTGTTTCTAAGAGTTGACACATTGGTTAATCCTATCACAGTACACAGAATCAAAACCTCTGTAAATTTCAGATGTCACCTCTTTGAAGAGTTACAATGTGCCATTGTGATTGGATAAATGGAAGAGTTTATATGCCGAGAAATTCCCACACCAGTCAGTTGAACTGAAGAAGCATCTTGGATAAGTAGTGAAACGTCTTCAATGATTACTCAGCAAGTGCAGTTGTTTTAGATTTACCTATACTAGATATTCCTGTGAGAACTTACGCATGCGTCCTGTTCGGCGCAGGCGCGGTAATGCGCACCGGCGCGGTAATGCGCGCCGGCGCGTGACGCGGACGCCGGCCACGGTCGCAGACGCGGAGGCGACGGTCGCGGGCGCAGGGACGTAGGCGGAAACGCCTGTGACGGACGTGCTGGCGTCAGTTCCGCGACGTCAGCACGAAGACGCTAGTTTGGCGCCAAAAGATATGTATTTAAACCAGATCCAGACTGACATGCATTGCCTGGTTATTAGGTTATTTTACTGAAACCCTAGCATCTCTTACTATTGAATTTCCTGTTGTGACCCTGCCTGAACCTGGACTACGATTTCTGCTGCCTGCCTCGACTCTTCTGCCTGTCTTATCGTTACGAACCTCGCTGCCTGCCTTTGACCTCGGACTTCCTGACTACGACTTTGCCTAATCCTCTGTACCGCGTTTGATAGTCTCATTGGCTACTCTCCACAACCCTGCTCCCTGTTCCATTCCAGGTGGGTAGTTGTTGTGTGAGGCGCTTGTGAGTTCGAAATCTTCAGCTCCAGCTCCTTCTTCGTCTGGATCACACCGGTAAGCCTGACAGTATAACCAGGCCATATGGATCCAGCTGAAGGGTCTTCTCCGTTTGCTGTTCTAACCCAGCAGCTGTCTTCACTCACGCAAGCGGTCCGGGAGCTGCAAAGTGGATATGCTCAGCTACAGGAGCATATCAGATCTCATCCGCCTGCTGTACTCCCTTCCACTTCTGCTGCCACTCCTCCTGTGCCAACAGAGGTTCAAGTTATTACGTCTGAAATCTCTGAACCAAAGGTGGCTTTCCCAGAAAAGTTTGCTGGAGACCGGAAGATGTTTCGAAATTTCAGGAGCAACTGCAAGCTGCTGTTTTCTCTAAAGCCCCACACTTACCCTACTGAGCAAACCCGGGTCGGGGTTATTATCTCTTTTCTTACGGGAGAACCACAGACCTGGGCCTTTCGTCTCATGGACCGCCACAGTCCAGTCTTGGCTTCGGTGGATTCATTTTTTGACGCAATGGCGGACATTTTTGATGATCCCCACAGAGTCGCTACCGCTGAGGCTGCCTTACGTGCCCTGAAGCAAGGGGTCCGCCCTGCTGAAGACTATACGTTGGAGTTCCGGCAATGGGCGGACGACACTGAATGGAATCCTGCAGCACTAAAGAACCAATACCGCTTTGGACTTTCTCCCGAATTAAAGAATGAATTGGCCCGTACTGGCATCCCGGACAGTTTGGAAGACCTCATCCTTCTCGCTATACAACTTGATCAGAGGCTCCGGGAGCGTAGAGAGGAAGAAAAGGCGGAGAAAGCGGGTCTTTCACCTCAGACCTGGATGTTACCATCCGCTCCTCCTCCGGTTCGAATGCCGTCCACTTTTTCTTCAGCCGTGCCTCCACCTGTCTTCAGTACAGCCCCAGAGCCTATGCAGATTGGTGCTATTAAATCTGCTTTCTCTCCAGAAGAACGTATCAGGCGCCGCAGACTGAATCTCTGTCTTTATTGTGGTCAAGCAGGCCATTTGCTTCAGGGTTGTCCGGTCCGCCCAACGGGTAAGAAGTTGCTCGAAAAAGACTTTACCCCCTGCCATGTTCCTGTGCCTCTCCTGACAGTCTCTTTGTCTTTACAGTGGGGAGACCAACAGCAAGCAATCCTTGACTCTGGGGCCAGCGGATGTTTTCTGGACAATAGAGTAGCACTACGGTTCCAGATACCGCTCCAGACCAAGAAGAATCCCGTAGCTCTCCGGGTGGCTGACGGGTCTCTGATTACCTCAGGCCCTGTGGTGCAAGAGACCGTCTCTCTTTTCGTTTTGTTGAATAAAGGGCATGCTGAAATTATGAACTTTGATGTGGTTTCTTCTCCTTTATTCCCCGTTAATCTGGGATTACCCTGGTTGCAGAAGCACAACCCATCCATCAATTGGGCTACCGGTGAAGTAAAATTTCTTTCAAATTTTTGTTCTTCTCATTGTATTTCCTCTTCAAAAAAGGTCTGTTTTTTATCCCCTACCTCGGAAATCCATGAACTTCTTCCTCAGGTTTATTGGGAGTTTTTGGACGTTTTCAATAAAAAAGGGGCTGACAAGTTACCTCCTCATCGCATTTATGATTGCCCTATTAATCTTCTTCCTGGGGCCCAGATTCCGTTTGGTCGAGTTTACCCTTTATCTGAGTCGGAACTTGTGGAACTTCGCTCTTATTTAGATGAAAATTTGGCTAAAGGGTTCATTAGACAGTCTTCTTCTCCAGCAGGAGCCGGGATTTTCTTTGTCGAGAAGAAAGATCATTCATTAAGGCCGTGTATAGACTACCGGGATTTTAACAAAATTACAGTCAAGAATCGTTACCCACTTCCTCTCATTCCTGAACTATTTCAACGTTTGGCGGAGGCTAAGATCTTTTCTAAACTGGATCTTCGGGGCGCTTACAATTTGGTCAGAATAAGAGAGGGCGATGAATGGAAGACGGCTTTTCGTACTCGTTACGGGCATTTTGAATACTTGGTCATGCCCTTTGGTCTCTGCAACGCTCCTGCAACGTTTCAACATTTTGTTAACGACGTTTTCAGAGACTTCCTCGATATATTTGTCATAATTTATTTAGATGATATTCTTGTTTTTTCTAATTCTTTGGAAGAACACAGATTTCATTTGAAGAAGGTTCTGGCCCGTCTACGCACTCATCAGTTATATGCTAAAATTGAGAAATGTGTGTTTGAACAATCATCTGTGGATTTTTTGGGGTTCTGTATTTCTCCTCAGGGTATCCAGATGGACTCCAGGAAGATTTCTGCAATTCTTAACTGGCCAATTCCGTCTTCTAAGAAGGCCGTTCAATGTTTTATCGGCTTTGCAAATTTTTATAGAAAGTTTATAAAGAATTTTTCTCAAGTTATCCTCCCAATCACTGAACTGACGCGCAATAATCAAAAGTTTGTTTGGTCTACACAGGCTCAGGAGGCTTTTGAGAAACTGAAGACACTTTTCACTTCAGGCCCAATTCTTCACCATCCAGATGTTTCCCTTCCTTTCATTCTGGAGGTAGATGCTTCAGAACTTGTGGTGGGTGCTGTGTTGTCACAGAGAACTGGGTTTCAAGAGGATCTTCATCCTGTTGCTTTCTTTTCTCGTAAACTGGCCAAGAGTGAGTGCAATTATGATGTGGCTGACCGCGAATTACTCGCTATCAAGCTGGAACTTGAAGAATGGAGGTATCTCCTCGAAGGGTCTAAACATCCGATTCTCATCTTTACAGATCACAGGAATCTGGAATATTTACGTTCGGCCAAGAGGCTTAGACCCAGACAAGCAAGGTGGGCTTTATTTTTCATGAGATTTAATTTTCATCTTACTTACCGACCTGGATCAAAAAACGTTAAAGCAGATGCTTTATCTCGAATGTTTTCTTCTGAAGACGAGGTTTCCTTGGCTCCTGAGACGATTTTAAACTCCAATAACTTTCTTCTGCTTCAATCTACCCTGGTGGATAGAATTAAAGACGCTTCTTTAAACATCTCTGAACCATCGTTACTGCCTAAGGAGGGTCTTCTTTTTCATCAAGGCAAAATTTTTGTTCCGGAAACCAATGCGTTTGGAGGTCCTTAAAAATAGTCATGATTCTAAATTGGCAGGTCATCCAGGTATAAAAAAAACTTTTATCTTGGCTAAGAGATTATTTTGGTGGCCTGGGATGGCTAAAGACTGTTTTAAATTTGTTGCTTCATGTGAAATCTGTTCTAGATCTAAGGACTCTCATTCTAGGCCTATTGGTCTTCTTCAACCTCTGCCAGTGCCTTCCCGTCCATGGGGATCAGTTTCTTTGGACTTTATTTCTGATTTACCACTGTCCTGTGATTGTTCCACCATTGTTGTTTTTGTTGATCGTTTAACCAAGATGGCGCATTTTAAATCTTTACCAAAACTTCCTTCTGCCTCCGAGACTGCCGATACTTTCATTAAAGAAGTGGTAAGACTCCATGGCCTTCCAGATGAAGTAGTGTCTGATCGGGGACCACAATTCACATCAAAGTTTTGGAAATCATTGTGTGAAGCACTCAAGATTTCGGTGTCTCTTTCCTCTGCGTTTCACCCTGAGTCCAATGGCCAGACCGAGCAAACTAATCAGACTCTCGAGCAATATCTGAGGTGTTATTCTTCTTACCTCCAAGACGATTGGGTCAATCTTCTTCCTTTTGCGGAGTTTGCTTATAATAATTCCCATCATTCGTCAATCAATCAGTCCCCTTTTTTCGCAAACTATGGTCTTCATCCAGTAACTTTTCCCTCTGTCATTGTTTCTGATATTTTAGTTCCTGCTGTCAAGGACAGATTAACTTTTCTATCGAATAATTTTCAAAGACTCCAAGAAAACATGAGGAAGGCTCAACAAAATTTCAAGACTTATGCCGATCGGAGGCGGAGAGGCGACCCAGAGTTCAAGGTGGGTGACCGTGTGTGGTTATCAACTGTTAACCTTAAGCTTTCTTGTCCCAGTAGGAAGTTGGGTCAACGTTTCCTGGGTCCTTTTCCTATCATTCGTCAAGTCAATCCTGTGGCCTTCCAGCTTAAACTTCCAGCATCCTGGCAAATACATCCAGTATTTCATGCTGCACTTTTAAAACCGGTTTCGACGTTCCGATTTCCTGCGCGTTCGGCTCCTCCGCCGCTTCCAGTGGTGGTCGACGGTCAAGAGGAATTTGAGGTTGAAGAGATCCTGGATTCCAGATTAAGAGGCAAGCGGCTCCAGTACCTGGTGAGGTGGAAGGGTTATGGTCCGGAGGAGAATTCTTGGGAACCGGCATCTAACATCCACGCTTCAGAGTTGCTGGAAAAGTTTCATGGAACTTATCCTGGTAAGCCTGCTGGTTGTCGCGTCCTGAGGCCGCTCCTTGATGGGGGGCAATGTGAGAACTTACGCATGCGTCCTGTTCGGCGCAGGCGCGGGCGCGGTAATGCGCGCCGGCGCGTGACGCGGACGCCCGCGACGGTCGCAGACGCGAAGGCGACGGTCGTGGGCGCAGGGACGTAGGCGGAAACGCCTGTGACGGACGTGCTGGCGTCAGTTCCGCGACGTCAGCACGAAGACGCTAGTTTGGCGCCAAAAGATATGTATTTAAACCAGATCCAGACTGACATGCATTGCCTGGTTATTAGGTTATTTTACTGAAACCCTAGCATCTCTTACTATTGAATTTCCTGTTGTGACCCTGCCTGAACCTGGACTACGATTTCTGCTGCCTGCCTCGACTCTTCTGCCTGTCTTATCGTTACGAACCTCGCTGCCTGCCTTTGACCTCGGACTTCCTGACTACGACTTTGCCTAATCCTCTGTACCGCGTTTGATAGTCTCATTGGCTACTCTCCACAACCCTGCTCCCTGTTCCATTCCAGGTGGGTAGTGGTTGTGTGAGGCGCTTGTGAGTTCGAAATCTTCAGCTCCAGCTCCTTCTTCGTCTGGATCACACCGGTAAGCCTGACAATTCCATACAGGATGTTGCCACTTTGCAGCGAGATTTTACTAAATTAGAAAAACTGAGCAGCAACACTAGTTTCAATGTTGATAAGTGCAAAGTTATGCACTTATAATAATATAAATAATATACATGCAAGTTATATACTTATGATGATATTGTGTTGGGGGATCCTTTATTGGGAAGGATCTAGGGATTTTTGTGGATAAGCTGTATAATTCTAGGTAGTATCATTCAGTGGCTACTAAAGCAAATAAAATACTGTCTTGTATAAAAAAGAGCATTAACTTGAAGGATGAAAACATAATTTTGCCTTTTAGAGGTCCCTGGTAAGGCCATGCCTTGAGTATGCAGTGCAGTTGGCCTCCAGTCCTCAAAGAAAAACTATACCCCCGAACAATGTAGGTCTAAAAAAAAAAAAAAAAATTGCATAAAACAGCTCATGTGAAAACCTTGGTTCATGTAAATAAACTATTTTTATAATATACTTTTCACTAGTATGTGCCATTGGGTAATCCTAAATAGAAAATTGCCATTTAAAAAAAATAAGGGCCATCTCCTGGGATCCTACGATTCACGGTGCACACAAACAAACCAAATAAACCATACAGGTTAGGTCATATGAGCCAATTAAATTACAGAGTTCTGTCTTTTCATTCCACACTTCAAAACAGCCATGAAATTAGTATGCATAAGGTATATTTGGGGTCTCTACATACCATATACTTTGATAAATCTATGCACATTGGGCATTAAAATTGTACAGTAGACCCTAGCATTCATATTTAGAATGCATTGGGCCAGATTTAATTCAATGAGAAATTCCAGATTTCTCCATAAAGACAGATGAATTAATTGAGAAAATGTATCTGAATGCTTATCACGTGAAAATCCCTTTGAAGTCTATGGGAAAAACTGGAACCGAGTACATGATAAGCCATAAAAATGTTTTTCATTTATTTGAATCTGGCCCTTTATCTTGGTACCTAGTATACTGGATGTACAAAGCTGAAAAGTATAAACTTTAAGGTGCCTATATCTTTGTAAAGTATTGCTGCACATGCTAGGTGATGTGTGGGAATATGATAAGATGGCAAAGCTGCAATCTGTTTGATTTTTTTTCGTAAACAAGTGCAGTTTATTCTGAAGCGGTGCACCAGCCCAGGCATAAAAACAGCCTTCATTGGGAGGATACCTAACATTTTGACACCCTGCAGTGAATTACCTTTCCCTTGTCCTTTAAAGTTTCTTGTAAAAAAAAAAATGTGTGACTTATGAAGATAATAATTGATCTACAGTCTGGCTAAACTTACTGGTGAGATTTTTTTTTAACATCTAGGAGAGGGGCAACTGATTGATATCCATTACATTGACTATTTCTATTTTAATTCTAATTTACCAAGGTCACATATCTAGTCTGTATATTTCCACCTCAACCCACTATACGATACCACACCTGGGTATGGTCCCTGTGTAAATTCTTTATAGTCTTTGGGAATCCATGCCACAGGCCAAAATGTACTTTTTAAACCCTAAAGAGCAGATTTTAACTGTGCCTAAAAATTCTGTTGCATAAATCCCTAGAGCCGTGGAGTAAAAGAGGTATGAAGAATGATTGCTGCTTAAAATTATTCAAAACCTTTGTGCGGCTAGAGGTTGCCGCAAAAGCGCTGAAGCTTTTAAAATTAGGCTTTTACAAAATATAAGAGCGGGGGATTGCCGACACGCGTTTTGCGTATGCTTTCTCAAGGCAAAATTGGGCTCAAAAGTCTCCGTATCTCTCTTTATGGCTTCCGCGTGTGACGTCATTCAATTATCGCGAGAACGTGATGATGCACACTTCGAGACCGCAGTCCTTAGAGTCCTGCCTTTCTCTCTGGGTGGTGTCCCAGGACATTAGACAAAAAAAAGCATTATTTAGGAGATTTTGGGACAACTCCACCTCTAATCTATTTTCCTTTTCCATTCTTTTTTATTCATGAATTGCTGAGATATATAGGATCCTCTTTTTATAATAATATCACATTTACATCATATTTATTAGCACCAGCACTTTAACTAATTAATGGATAATCAATGAATTCTTAAATCAATTGAAGTTTTATATAAGCACTTGCACTTTTTGAATGAACTATGATGTTTTAAATGAATTCATGAACTAATTTTGGTAAAATTAATTGGTGTTGTGTAGGTATAGAATTAATTTAACGGCACATGAAGCACTACACTTTTTCTAACTGTTGCACCTTAAGGGTAAATTAATTAGTAAATTAATTCTACAACATATTTTTAACGATATTGTGGGGTTACTACTTTTTTCTTAATTTAATTCACTATATACAGATTATAATAATAAAGTTAATAATTGGTGTTAAACACCATGTTTTTATTACCAGTATGATATTTTCTGTTGTTTCCAAAGCCACTGTGATGCATCCTGCGAGAATGACCTTTGGAGAAAAAACAAATACTTGTAAAAAAAGTTTATAAACTTGTTGCATGATAATTTTATGGTACAGGTTGTTGAGGAGTCAACCAGAAAACATGCTATTGTGGATCTAGTGATCTCTAATGACCCAGAATGTATAGCAATGTGCAAGTAATTGAACTCCTGGGCAATAGTGGACATAATGTTATCTCATTTAATATATCTCAAAATAAAATATACAATGGGGCAACAAAAACCCTGAATTTCAGAAAAGCAATTGTAGTGCCTTAACAGCTACCCTTCAGAGCATAGATTGGGGCATTATGTTTTCTGCTAGAACAATGGTTGTCCTTTAAAACAATATTAAATCATTACTATTCTCAATTTATTCCCTTAAGAAGTAAATGTAGAAGTACCAAGAACCACCCTATGTGACTTAATAAAGAAGAAAAGAAGTAAAACACTATAATAAATGTTGTAAAACAGTGATCCGGAAGGCAAAGATTGGAAATGAGGTGCTCATTGCTGCAAAGGCTAAGACTAACCCCAAAAAGTTTTTTTAATTATATAAATAGTAAAAAGATGTGGGTTGAGAGGGTGACTCTTTAAAAAATGGTATCAGTTTGTTTGTAACATATAAAGAAAAGGCAAATGTGCCAAATCAGTTATTTTCTTCAGTGTATACAATAGAGGAGTCAGTGTTTCTAGACCCACCTCATAACTGCCCTGTTGGTTCAGCTCAATCTAGTCAGTGGCTGATTTAGACTATGGTTCATAAAGCTTTACTAAAAATTTATGTGAACAAGACACTAGGATCAGATGGAATGCACCTTCGGGTTCTAAGAGAGCTTAGTTCAGTTTTAGACCATTCTCTATTTATGATTTTCTTAGACTCACTTTCATATGGTATGATACCTTGGGGCTGGAAGAAAGCTGACGTGATTTCAATATTTAAAAAGGGATTATGATCTCAGCCTGGTAATTACAGGCTAGAAAGTTTATTAAAACCAAAATGTATTCTTATAGTTAGTTTTATTTATCACATTTATTAGATACAGATATGTAGAGGTATAATTACTATTGATCACTTAATTAAATTGAAAGAAAAGTAGTAACCCCACAATATCGTTAACAATATGTTGTAGAATTAATTCATTAATTAATTTACCCTTAAGGTGCAACAGTTAGAAAAAGTGCTTAGTGCTTTATGTGCCGTTGAGTTAATTCTATTCCCACACACCACCAATTAATTAGTTCAAGAATTCATTTAAAACATCAGTTATAATTCATTCAAAAAAGTGCAAGTGCTTATATAACATCAATTAATTTAAGAATTCATTGATTATCGATTAATTGGTTAAAGTGCTAATAAATATCAAAAATTCATTCAAAAATGTGATATTATTATAAAAAGAGAATTCTATATATCTCAGCAATTCATGAATAAAAAGAATGTAAAAGGAAAATAGATTAGAGGTGGAGTTGTGCCAAAATCTCCTAAATAAGGCTTTTTTCTATCTTATTTAGGAGATTTTGGGACAACTCCACCTCTAATCTATTTTCCTTTTACATTCTTTTTATTCATGAATTGCTGAGATATATAGAATTCTCTTTTTATAATAATATCACATTTTTTAATGAATTTTTGATATTTATTAACACTAGCACTTTAACCAATTAATTGATAATCAATGAATTCTTAAATTAATTGATGTTTTTTGAATGAATTATAACTGATGTATTAAATGAATTCTTGAACTAATTTTGGTATAATTAATTGGTGGTGTGTGGGAATAGAATTAACTCAACGGCACATAAAGCACTAAGCACTTTTTCTAACTGTTGCACCTTAAGGGTAAATTAATTAATCAATTAATTCTACAACATATTGTTAACGATATTGTGGGGTTACTACTTTTCTTTCAATTTAATTAAGGCTAGAAAGTTTGACATCTATGGTGGGCAAATTATTTGAAGACTTGTTAAGGATCACATTCAAAATGTTGTCCTAGTGAATGGTATTATGAGCAGCAATCAGTGTGGCTTTATGAAGGATAGGTCATGTTAGACAAATTAGCTTTTTTGCTTTTTTGATTAGGTAAGTATGATGCTGGACAGTGGGGAGTAGTAGATGTGATCTACTGTATTTGGATTTTGCCAAAGTGTTTGATACAGTACCCAGAAACAACTGATTTCTAGACTAAGGTCTGTTGGGCTGAATGAAGTTTTTGCACGTGGATTGGAAACTGGCTACACGATTGGGTACAGAGGGTGGTTGTTAATGGTACATTCTCTACTTGGAGTAAGGTTCTTAGTGGGGGTGCCTCAGAGCTCTGTATTGCGTCCATTTTTATTTAACTTGTTCATTAATGACTTAGGGGAGGATATTGTAAGTAATGTATCAGTGTTTGCAGATGATACAAAACTATGCAGCCCAATTAATTCCAAGCAGGTTGCAGCACCCTTGCAGCAGAATCTTGACAAACTGGCAATCTGGGGGGCCAAGTGGCAGATGTGATTCAATGGTCATAAATGTAAAGTCATGCACCTGGAATGTAAAAATATGCCACTTATTGGGACTGTACTATGCAATTCCATAATGGAAAAGGATCTTGGAGTCATCAGCTTCAAAGGCAAATAAGGTATTGAGCTGTATTAAAGGGGCATAGATTCATAGGGGAGGAGGTTATTCTTCCACTATACAGAGTGCTGGTAAGGCCCCATCTAGAATATGTTGTACAGTTTTGGTCAAATGGGACATTACTGAATTAGAGAGGGTGTAGAGAAGGGCAACTAAGCTGATAAAAGGTATGGAAAATCTCAGCTATGAGGAATGACTGGCTAAGCTGGGGCTGTTCACACTGGAGAAGAGGTGCTTAAGGGGGGATATTATAACTATGTATAAATATATAAGGGAATTATATAATTACCTATCTAATGCTTTATTTACCAGTAGGTCTTTCCAGCAGACACAAGGGCACCCATTCTGTAGAAAGAAGGTTCAGTCTAAATATTCGGAAGGGATTTTTTTACAGTGAGAGCTGTGAAGATGTGGAATTCTTTCCCTGAATAGTCGTACTGACTGATACATTACATAGCTTTAAGAAGGGGTTGGATGGATTTTTAGTAAATGAGGCAACAAAACAGCAAAGTCAATGATCAGGCAGTGGTCAGGAACAAAGGAACACTCAAGGACCATGATGGAGATACCTACATTGAGTCCACTTGCTGCGCCGAATGGAATAAAATACCTCTGCGGGCATCCCCACGGGTAAAGTGGTGGGTTTCACGTCGCCCCGTTAGACAACCATGTACGGTAATAGCAAGATTCTGCTGGAGGAGCTCTATTAACTGATGCATTTTGTACTGTTTGTCTATGGGCAGACCTGGATTTGTGGAAAGGCCACAAAGGTGTGGGCTTAGGGCAGCAAAATGTTCAGGTTGGAAAATCAAAACATGTATACCAAAGAACTTAGTTATCTAACTTGCAGAGTCAGGAGTGCTTCTCTTTATAGCAAAGTTAGTGACGTCATCATGCCACATCATGACACAGACGCCTGACGTCTTCATTAAGAGGAAGAGCCTGAGATACATATTTTAGCCCAATGGACACATGAGCACTCTGGACATTGAGTGGTTCAAGGCACTATGGACTATGCAAAGCATAAAGGAATGCCATTAACCACTGTACTTGCTGAAGACATTGTGCAACAATGCCCTGTATGTCAGAAAGTGAAGAAAAGATCTTCATTACATAAACATTCTAGAGCATATGGAACACTACTGACAATGGGACTAATTTTACTGGAGTGGGCATCTCAACAAGGAGTATATTGGATGCTCCTTATTTCATATTATCCGCAAGCCACAGGATTAACTGAATACATTAATGGTTTGTTAAAACAGCAGGTAAAACTTTTGGCTCCAACTCATACACTTAGGGGGATGGAACAAGGTACTGTTATGGGTGGATAATGGGGTCATGGAATATACTTCTGAGAGTAAATGTGTGTTTCAAGCTAGCAATGATAGTGTGAAATGGGAAACGGAACCTGTTTGGGAGAATTGTCTATTATATGTGCAGGGGGTTATGTAACATCTCTTTGGATGTGTGTGAAGAAGATACTAATCTTGTTTTATCTTCCAGCCTACTATGAATAGAGAGGGTCGATATCCTAAAAACATGGCTGGCAACATGGTTATGCCTTTTCTGATGATTTGTGTGCTCTGCTGTGATATAACTTTTGGTTTATGGCAAGAGAACTTGATTCTACAAATGCATATACAGACTGCAAAGCAGCAAAATGAATCTAATTGTTAGGTGTGCTCCCATGCGCTTACTCGTGGATTGGGAACTTCTTCTTGGGGGCATCATTAACATGGACTGCACTAAGGGACGGTTCTTAATTTCTCTTCAGTGGTTAATGCTTCATGGATGGATTATTGGAAGGAACATCATATGAAAGCACTTGCTTATTGGACTATAAAATATAAAAGATACAGATTTGGTGGATAAACAAAGTCTTCCATAGAATAATACACAAATTATTTACTACTGATGATATGATATGGACTTGGTTTGCATCTTGGACATGGTGGGGCATGAAATTCTGAACAAGTGGGTGCATGTACCTTCATCCCTGATAATGAGGATGTCATTTTAAGCCAGATTGAGAAGGTTAAACTGTAGGAAAAAGCTAGAGCTATTGCTAAGGATGGTCAAAACCCTTTTAAATGGATAGGACCCTGATTCAACCAATATTATTTATTTTATGCTTGTGTTTAGCTTTATCTATTATTCTGAAACTGATTTAATCTATCAAGGCTAGTACCATATCTGACAAGCGTCAGGTATTGCCCATACGTGTCACTGCTTTTGAATTGATTGCCTATCATACCTCTCTGTGAATCATGGGGTGGGATGTAAGGAAAATGAGTGATTCACAGAGCAGAAGATAGAGAGAATACAGCAACACCTTAAAGATGGCGTTTAAAGCTTTTAGCAATTCAAGGAATGTGACACTGTTTAATGCTTGATTTTCACCATTATAGTGTGCTTACTAATAAGATGTACTAACCATATATAGTATGCTTAGTGATAACATATATGCAGTAATGATGTATTTTTACCATATATAGTATGCTAGCTGCTAAAATGTATATACTTCTTATTTACTATATAGGGAAAACATATATAAAGCTTCATTTGGGGGGAGGCTCTTTGACTTCTGCCTGGACTTCAGAGTGCCTAGTTATGTTGGAATTGCTGCTGAGCCATTTTATGGAGGGGTCCCTCAGCTAAGTATCAATAAATCTCTTATGTGTGTCTTACTTTACTTGTGTGTCAGTTTAATCACTCTACATACTGAACAAAAGCCCATCTCAATACATCAGCATTTAGGCATATTGGAGGAGGGTGACAGAAACCGAAAAAACCAATAAGGAGTAGGCACTCAATGAAGGCAAACTTCCACCAGGCAATAGTTCATAGTTCACAATGCATTTCATGTCATAAACACTTATTCATAGAGCCTATGATTAAGTGTTTATGACACAAAATGCGTCAGGCTGTGGACACAATAAACTTTCTTCACTCTGAACTATTGCCTGGTGGAAGTTTACCTTCATTAAGTGCCTGCTCCTTATTGGTTTTTCGGTTTGTCCACTCCCCGTGCTGCGGGCTCAGGGCGGTGAACCAGGGCCACTTCCCCTGTGTTGTGAGTAATCATTATACTGTTTGGAGACCCCAATATCATAGATGTATTTTCGAGGGTGACAGAGACCTGGGTTCAATGTCGAGATATAGATCTTTCTTGCTAAAGTTCCTGGGTGCTCCTAAATTGTAATTCTGCCTTGATCCTTCAGTTCCTGGCCTCCTGCTTTTGACCTTGCCACTTGCTGCATGCCCAGATTTTTGCCTGGACTACAAACTCCAATTATCCTTCGGATGCCTCAAATTAGACTTTCTCTGCATACTGCTTCCTCCTTGGTCCTGATTACAACCTACAAGTGCCGCTTGGCCTTGACATTTAGTTTATTTACCATTGCTCCTCTCTTCCACACATGCTTAGCTTAATGTGCCATGGCAACTCTTGTCTGTTCTTTTGCTAAATTATCTTGTTTGGAATAAGAGGGTATTGCTTCCAGGAATTTGGGGAGGGGGCAGCATAGCAGCTGGGCCTAAAGGGACAGCAAAAGTAAATTCAAGCCTGTCTATGGGGAATTCTGACTTTGAATCACCCAAAAAAATTATTCAAAATCCTATTATCACATTAGTCAAGCAAAATGAACTTTAATTACACTGTATAAATTATTTGAATCTTGTTTCCTTCAGTCTGGTTATTCAAAATGATAGCAAACAGGCAGCAGCCATTTTGTGGACACTGTTATTAAGACAAGCCTTGCATCATCTCAAAATCTTGTTTGTGCCCCAGAATGGGGGACCCGATGTCCATTTCTATGCACTGGCTACACAATTAAATGTTAAAGAGAACGGGGGAATGTGGGGAGAGCAGTGATATCTAGGAAGTGCTGAATGGAAAGTGAAAGTAATTGCCTGCCCCGCCTCTATGCTCATGGCATAGAGGAGGGGCAGACAATATTTGATTGACAGCTGATATTTTTAAATGAGCTTACAACGGCCATGAATGCTTTAATAAAAAATAGAAATTGGATTTCATGTTTAATTTGAAAAGGACTTTTATTATACAGATTTTTGTGTCTGGGTGACAGGTCCACTTTAAATTGAATCTTAGCCAGAGTTTCCATGGTATGAGTAGTCAGCAAAACAGGGAGACAGTAATGAGTGACATACAGAAAACATTTTAATAAAAATTACATTTACAAATATCATTGAAATAATTGAAAATATATAATTTGTTTGGAAGAATATCCCCTCTACAGTAATGAGCAGATTTAACAAAGGTCAAATTTCGAATTTATGTGAATTTCTTTTACTCTAATAAATTCAAATAAACTTACAACTTGAAAAACGTCTAATATTCGAATGCATAGTCCCGACATTAAAATTTGAATCAAATTCTAATAGAGTTTTACCTGAAAAAAAAATTTGAATGTCAGGAAGGCAATTAACATATTCAAATGGTTCAACAGACCTTTGCCATTGATTTGTAAATTAACTCAGCAGGTTTTAGGCGGTGAATATTCTAATTAAAACTGTTTCCAAAGTTGAGGTATGATAAATCTCACATTCAAAATTACATTAGAATTGGGAGATTCAATTCGAATGTGTGAATTCCAAATTTTTTAAAAAAAAAATTTGAATAAACCTGCCCCTAAGTGTTAATCTGTAATCTCTCATTTGAAAAGGGACTGAGATGTATGGGAAACATACCTAAAAATTCTATGTTTTACATACATTGTAAACAGGGCAAATATCTTACCACCAAGCCACCCCAAAAGTAAACTCCACTTCGTACAGTTAATGAATATAATTCCTCTTCGGCAATATTCATGATTACTCCAAAACTTTGCTGTAGCAAACCAATGAGGATCAGCACAGTCTGCAAAAGAAAACAAGTCTCTTACCACATGGCACTTAATCTCTGTATATTAATACTTATTTGTTTATTATAATTAGTGATGGGTGAAATTGTTTGGCAGGTTTCACCACTTAAATTTACTTCAATAATGGCAGGGGCTTAAAAGCTCCCTGCTTTCTCACTATAGCTTCTTAGTTAAGGGTAAGTGTTGGTCTTACTGGGCTGGCGGGACACCAGGAAAAAACCCGGTGGGCCCCGCCAGACCGGATCTTCTCCATGTTGTAGATCTCCCTCCCCTGGCGTGCTGATGGTACTTTAAATTTACGCGCACACAGGGGAGGGGGAAGGGCGGGTTGCAGCCCTATAAAGGGGTACAGGTGGTGCATGAGAGGTGCTGGGGCCCCTGAGACAGCAGCCCGGTAGACCCTGCACCCACCAGTCTGACCCTGCTTTCTACTCAGTCACACTGTTTGCAAGGGGATTTTATTTTAAATGCACTACATACTGAATGTTCTATGAGACCCAGCAGGTGAGGATGATTACAGAAGCTGTGTATAATCAATAGCACAGGTGTTGTAAGTGACACAACACTGGGGGAGGGAAGCTTTCTGCCAAGTAAGCAGGAAGTCGGCGAGGTTCTTCTCTGAAGTAAGGGATTGGAAATACTCCTGTGCCAAGTCTGATGTATGTACTAATGGCCTAAGTGGGGCTAGAACAAAATTGGTGTGGTCAGTCTGCCAGTAAACCAGGCTGTTAATGAACAAGAACTGTTGCTATTAATTTGTTATGTATGATTACAAGTTACTTCTCTCTTGAAAACCTCCATAGTGAATAAAACAGATGGATTTCTGTTCAAAGTTACCTTGGATGTTGCTATCTTTTACTTTGAGAAGACCCAGACCCTTTGAGTGAATTCCCACTTATACATATATACTATATATATATAATACACAAAAGCTGTGAATATCCTGTAAATTATATCCTTATAAACGGTGAGTAGTGATGTCATCAGTTATAAACGGTGAGTAGTGATGTAATTTCTGTCACATGACTCACTAAAATTTGTGTATTATAATTAATAAAGTACCCCCAGTTGTAAAATATGAGGATATTATAAGTTACCTCGGAGTTCCATGACCTGTATAAAAACACTCGGCCTTCGGCCTCGTGTTTTTATATGGTCATGAAACTCCTCTGTAACTTATAATATCCTTATATTTTACAAGAGGGGGTACTTTATTCACTATATATATTTATTTATTGTATGGACCCATAGGGTTAAAGCTCCCCTAGCATGGTGAGGTCCTTGGCGAAATCGGGATACAGGGACCCTGTGAATGAGGTGTAGTCAGGACAGGGTAGTTCTCTGTAATAGCACTTTTCAGGAAGGTGAAGCAGATAGAACTAGTAAAGCAAGAAGAGCCTGGCTCCAACTAGGAGAGTTAGCAAGGGGGTAGTCCTCATGCAAGACTAGCCTGTAGTGTAGTCATATGGTTTTTAACGTGTCTTTAATTGCTTGTGTTTGCATGGCTCACTAATAAACATCAAGGAAAAAACTCACTGGCACACAAGACTTGTATCTGCAGGGTAAGCCCTTGCAAAAGTTTTACTTTGGTGGTGCAACGTTTCGGGGCTCCACCCTTTGTCAAGCATGAGCCCCGAAACGTTGCATCACCGCAGTAAAACTTTTGCAAGGGCTTGCCCTGCAGATACAAGTCTTGTGTGCCAGTGTGTTTTTTCCTTAACAGTACATTGGGAGGTTGCCGTATCCTCCAATCACTGGGCACTGAGCAAACCTTATTATCCACATAACGGGTGTGCGAGTGTCCTCTTCAATTGAATAACTATTAAACATCGCCATTTTTGCTATACTCGATATCGATTAAGTACAATATCACTTTCTGGGGATTAAGTCCTATTGTGTTTTTGGTTTTATATTATGGTAATTTAAGTAGTGACACCCTTGATTATAGCCAATTATATCTCCACTATTATTACACTATTAGTCATTTTTGTTACTTTAGCAGATTGTTTTGTTAAACCCTTACTAATTAAAGCAAAGCAATTAGTGTTTTTATGTAGAGCACCTAAGACATGTTATTAGTATATATGGATATTTTGGGAATTCACTAACAATGGGGTTTTCATAACAGTGCAACAGTACATAACCAATAAATAAACTCACACATCCTCTGCAAATATTACAGACTTGTTTTTCTGGATGTCTGCATACAGATATATGTATGGTATTGGCTCTTAGAGATAGTGACCACTAGAGAAGTGGCACTTGCTCTTTGACTTTCATCTGCTGACCATGGTGGACGTGTCTGTTTGGGGAGCCTGGGATCAACAAGGCCCATTAAAGAGCTCTGCTCTAGAGGGCCAACTACCAGTTATCCAAAATGCTTTGGACTTTCCAGATAAGGTTTTTCTGTAATTTTCGTCTCCATATCTAAATTGGCACACGCTCAGTATAATAGAACAAATGTCTGGGTGCACAAAAGTCATATGCAGAAATAAGTTTGCAAAGAAAGAATTCAAACAATGCAGGTAGGACTCCCCTGGACATTTACCATTCACTTATTATGTTAAAAAGGATGGAAACTGACTTATTGTTACATGCCACTAATTAACTCTAATTATTATTAAAAAAAAAACGGATTCCCCAGGGATTTAGAATCAAGAATATCCACACTATCAAACAGACAAACCCTTAATGCTGTGGAAAGTGGTGTAAAATTCTAAATAAATACTCGCTAGACTTTATTCTTCTGGTGGTGGAACAGGTTGGCAAAGTGTATGCAAGTGGTGTGCAGGTTGACAAATTGAGGACCCACACGAAACCCTAACCCACTGCTCTGTACCCTGCTCTGCAGGTCCACACATCACTAGTGTACTTATCGATTCTCACATTTTCATTAATTATACCTAACCACACTAACTAAAGGATAAGTCCATGGATTTGGGGAAAAAGGTTGACAAGACCATCCATAGATACAAAAAGGAATTGACAGCATTCAAAGAAATGCTCTGCCTCTCCCAAAGTCTGTATAGACTGTGTAATTCGAGATTTGGCTGTGTAGTGTTGCAATGGCAACCATATTTTGTTGTGGGTAGCTCGCTTGTTTCCCAAAGTAGCTGCTATATCTTCCATTTGTTCATAGGAGGTAAGTAATGTGAACACTTCCAGTTTCCATTTCCTTGATGTTATTGTGGCAGCTGCAGTGAAGATCGGAAATAGAAGTTTTGACTGTGACATTGTAGAATATGGTGAGGGACATTTAGGAAGGTTATTTTTGGTTTGAAGGGAATTGTCCATTCAAGGTCCACTCGTAGAAAAGTAAATATGGAGTCCCAGACATGAGGGCACTCCCACCAAATGTGCAGTATGGTACCAGCAATATCGCAGCCTCTCCAGCATTTGTTATTATAGGCAAGGTCAATGTGTTGTAGTTTAGCAGCTGTTAGGTGCCATCTGGTGACACCCTTGGATGCTGTGAACACGTTGTACCACTGTTGTGGTATAAAGTGTATGTTTTAGTCCAATTCTCATCTGAGTCAGTATAAAAGTTTTTGATCAGAGTCTTTTTGCATGAGCAGTTTGTAACAGTCAGAGAGCACAACTCTCCCATGTCTGCTTTCTCTGCAAAGGAATCAATGTAGAGTGTCAAAGAGTTTTGTAATCAGGGAAATATGACCGTAATAAATGGGTTATTTGCATCAGTAGGTATCTTGCATTTTCGGACACCTGATAATTCCTTTGAAGATCCTAAAAGGGTCTCCAGGATGAGGCAAAGTATAATTCCCTCAATTGTATATATACCTTTAGAGAGAAGTTCACCTATGTTAATATCCAGGATCAGATGTTTGAGAGTAGTTAAAGGGGTATGGGTTGATGGAAAGTCCCCAAAATTTTGATGTCTAAGACACATGTCCCAACGCTAAAAAAATAACCTAGTTGGCTGCAATGCTTTTGATGAAGCTGACCATAGTTTATGGGGGATCCACAGAACGTATGCTATTGTGTGGCCTATACTATTATTTTTTAACCCGGTGTACATGGCATTTTTATCACATTCTCAAGGATGGACGCCTTGTGTTAAAGGGAGATATTAGAGATGTTAGTCCTCCCAAGTGAGCAGGGAGTTTTAGGGTTTTGAGGGTTAATCTGGGGTTCTTACCCTTCCATATGAAAGTCTGAAGTATTCTTTAAAGATCTTTAAAGGAATTCAGTGTTCTAAATGTAGATAGAGGATATGTGGTAGAATTGTCATTATGGTTGTAGCTATCCTGCCGAGCCATGAAAGCTCTAGTGTTTGCCATTTATTACAGTCTGATCTGATGGCATTTAGTTGTGGGACATAATTCAGATTGTATGTGAGGCTAAAGGTTTTGGAGATTTTGACTCCAAGGTAAACTATATAGTCACATTGGTATGTTTGTTGTAGTTGTTTGTTTATGTTATGTTTGAGGCCTATTTGAAGGGCCTGTGTTTTGTCATTGTTTATCTTATACTACAATATGTTTTGGAAGGTTGTTCCTGTCTGGGTTCCCTCAATGACAGGGTGGGAGGGTATTCTCTCCCAAGGGGTTCTACCATGAGTACAAAGATACCTTTGTCTGGTTCCATTTGTTATGCTAAAGGAGTTTGACAGGGCCCCCTGATGGTGTAGTGTATAGGAGCATAATAGCATTAAGACTATTTGCTTAAGTCATACTTATTCCAAGACTTTTCACATATACAGTATAGCCAGTTCACTCTGTCGAACACTTATTTTTCATATAATGATTAAATTAGAAATTCGGATGATTCCTTTTCAGCAACATGTATCAAGTCCAGTAACTTCCTGGTGTTTTCAGGAGCTTGTCTGCCCAGGCCGAACACAACCTGAAAGTTTTGGACTAGTTTGGGAAAAGTGGAGCTAGTCTATTAGCCAATATCTTGGAATTCAGTCTATGATTGGAACAGCTGTCATGTGCCTTACCTAATTTTGGGGTTGGTGTGTTTGGAAAAATTCCAAACTTAGAGTATTTTCCATCACCCAATAGTTAAACAATTTAGTGAGTTTGGGTATTTACATGGGGCAAAAATCTTATAGTAATTATCCATCAGGACCCAGAGATTTGCCTACCTTCAGGTTTTTAACCGTAGCTTTCTGTCAGGGCCTAGCAGCTGTGGAAGGTTGGAGTCAGGACCAAGGAGGAAGCTGCTATGCAGATTGGCAGATAAAAGTCCAGTTTGCGGTACACAAGGGCTAAAACTGATCAAGGTCGAAATCTAGGCAATAAGTCAAGGGCAGACAGCAATCAGCAAAGACAGTAACGAAGCAAGAAGGTCGGAATCCAGGAATCAATCTGGAATTAAAGAGCACCCAGGAACACTTGGGAGTAGACCATATATTCAGGCAACCCAGGCACTTCAGTAGTTTTTATTTTTAATTTGGCGCCAAACCGATATGGCATGAAGTTACTAAGCCAAAGCCGCAACACATGTGGACACAATAGGCGCTAACATCTTGCATTTGCCACCAGAGAGAGGAGAACCAGTCAATGCTCCTTACAGTACACCATCCCCGGGGGGGGGGGAGGACCACCATGACCAGGCTTCTATGGAAATTGTTTGTAAAACTGTTGTATTAATCGTGGAGCAGAACAACAGAGTGTTAAAGCCAGGAACATAATTCTGTTCCAAATCCATTCCATTGAATAAGACAGCAGTGAGCCCCTTGACATTCTTGAGTCCAGAATTTTCTCAGCTTCAAACTCCTGTAGACCATCAACAATGACAGCCGCAGGAGGAGATGATCCAGAAATTACGGGCTTGACAAGAGACATGAAAGATATCGGGAATATGCATCTCATGAGAGACTTGAAAACTAACAGCCACAAGGTTGACAATTTCTACAAAAAGGAAAGGGCCAATAAACTTAGGGTCCAATTTGGGAGAACAAATTTTTAGATAAATGTTCTTAGTTGAGACCCAGACTTTGTCTTTGACGGAATATTGAAGAGAGGATTTGCACTATTGGTACCATTGGGCACTTCATCAGAGGAGATGTGGCTGTTGCAAGACACATCCTTATAAGGATGGGTTGGAGGTTTGTAAATTACCATATAGTATGGATATAATATAAATACTTAAATAACAAACCCTGTAATATATAAAAAACAATTATGCAGGTATTTAAGGGTTGTGTCTTGCAAAAGTCACACCTCCTCTGATGAAGCACCCAATGGCGCGAAGCACGTCAGGAGGGAGTGGCTGACATGAGGTATGCAGACAGGGGGGAGACACTGCCATGTGGTTTGATATGGGTGAATATTTTATGTAGATTTTTTAAATTGTATTATGCTGATTTAAATGATATTGGTGAATTTGGACAAATATTTGAAGTGAGCTATTGTGCATGTTTCTAATTTTGAGCGATTGTTCTAGGAAAAAGATGGATGGGGCAGGCATAGAGGCTATGAGGAGGAAGAGTTTCGGCTGACTTTAGACTTTAGAGAAGACATCAGAAGGCAGGGCTAAAAGATCAATAGAAGCAAATGTCATTCGACTAATATAGGTTGAGGGTACATAATTGTTGACACAAAAAAACATTGGAGCAGAGGGACAACTGATGATGAGAAAAAAAAATTTCTTTATGCACGGATCCAGCTGTAAGAGGCAATTCCCCCCATTGTCGCAGAGATCTATCATCAATCTCTAGAACCCACATGGGAGTAGCCAAAGGAAAAAGGGAAATACCCAGATGCTTGGCTCAAGGAAGGCTTGCAAGTTCACAGTTTTAGAAGCCAGCTGAAACTTCATAGGAAGCAGGATTCTATGTGAGTTCTTTTGGGGAGCAGGTTCAATACCGCCCAGATAAGACACCCCAGTTTTATCTTCACGTTGGTGTTTCCCTGTTTGATGGGACAGTTATAGGCAAAGTGAGTCCCAGTATAAGCACAAACCAGTGGAGCGTCTCTGGAGTTTGTCCTGTTCGGAAAGATGTGCCTTCCCAATCTGCATGGGTTCATCAGATAAAGTGGAAGGAGACTGTGGAGAAGAGCTCAAAAGAAGAGGCCTTTGAAATCCAAGAGGCTAAAATATGTTGGAATTTCTTGCCCCAATCTTTATGGGTGTTCCCTAAGGTGAGTGTCCACCTTGATGGCAAGAGCAATCAGATCCTTCAGCTTCTTGGGGAGATCTTTTGACACAAGGTTGTCTTTTAGCTTATTAGACAGTCCCTGATAAAAGACAATCATGTAAGCCTCATTATTCAAATTGATTTCCGCTGCACTTGCACTGCAATTTCCTTGGAGGATCTGCTGGAGGTGAGAAAAGGCAGAAGCAACACAGTCAGGAGCATCAAAGTCCAGAAAGTCTGGTGGAAGGCCTTGGCATCATGGACCAAAGGAGAGTGTTTTTCCCAGCAGGGAGATTTCCATTCCAGCGTCTTGCCCTCTAATATCCCACTTTAGGCGCTCAATACCCTCTTGTGAAATAGGGATTTGGGTTAGGCAGGCAGCAGTTTGAGGACCCCTGAATTAGAGGGAACATTGGGTGTAGTAGAGCATGAAATAGTAATGGTAAAAATTGAGCAGTAACATAATCTGTGATAACATTAACAAATAACAAAAACTGAACAAGAGATAACCTAATGTGGGATTCGCAGTCATTGTCTTGAAGCAGTTGCATAGTTGTATACAACGTATACAGCTGTAGAAACCCCATTTTACATCTTTCAGGGGGACCAGAAAAAAATGGTGTAAAATCCAGGAAAAATGTAAAATCAGGGAAATGTATTATACATAATATATAGGTGGGACCACAAGAATGAGGGAAACTTAAAATTAGGGGGATGTAAAATGGGGGTTCTACTGTATTTATCAAAGGGTGAACCCATTGATAGATACTCATTAAAAATCCCATAGAAATGAATGGAGAGTAGTGCCCCTATGAATGAAGTGGGGAATTGCAAGCACGGGATCATTTTTTTTTATTAAAATGGTACAGATTTTTTAATGACATATACAGTATATTGGAAATAGGATTCCCTGGAACCTGGACCATTAGGGCCTCCGGCCACCAATGCATGTTTTGATTTTTAAATAATTTTGTTATATGGGGCCCCAGTGATTTCTGATGGTGGTCTTGATTGCCAGGGTTCTCTCAGTTTTCTCTGCCATCTTTAGCTTTTAGCCAATTTTTTCTGGTATCATCTGGGGTAGCAAATGTGAAGGGTAAGCAGGTGTATATTTGCGAGCAGCTGCCTCCACCACCAACTTATACTCTGTCTCTGTAGCTGCCGATCCCGATTTCCGGAAGCCCTGATGCTTTTGCCCCTTGAGCCCCAGCTGCAGCGCAGCAATCACAGGCTCGCTGTCCCAGCAGCACCAGGAGCTGACGTCGCTGTTCAAGTGTCTGATCTGTTTCAACTATGTCCATGCCACATGTCCAATGCCACCAGCAGCTGACCTGTTGCACGACTTGCAGGGTCTCCCTCACCCGAGTACTCAGAACCTGGCAATGGAGGAAGTGGCCTCGGCTGTTTTCTTCCTTTGAAAGGTATGCTCCATCCTATTTGCTTCTTTTATTGTCACCTTGTTTCCACATCTGCAACTTCCACTGTTCTGCCCAGCACTAGCACTAATGGTTCTGACTCCTGAAACAGTGTAGCACCAGGCAGGACCGCCATCAGAAATCGCAGGGCCCCATATGACAACATTTCCTGGGCCCCCTTAAATGTCCATGCCTTCCCAAAGTCAGCAGCTCTCAGAAAGATGGGGGGGCCCGGATAATCAAGTAAGTGTGGCGTGGCCGGGCCCCCTTACCCTCAGGTCCACCTACAACTCTCCCCCCTGTCCACCCCTGATGGCTGCCCTGGCACCAGGCAGCTGACTAATAGACCTAAAGTGGATCTGACTTCTGCTACAGTAAAGAGTCACAGCCAAAGAACAAACATGTTAATTTCAGTTGCAATGACATATACAAATAAGCACTGAAAATATGTATTAATTCTATATTGGTCTGTTGATTAGAATTAGAATTGTGCATTATGCAGGGAAAAATAACCCAGTTTCCCCTGTTCATGGAATCTTTGCTGCGGCCCAGGACTTATGCTCAGTAGAGTTAATTTCAGCTTGTTGTGTTGAACTACATTTTACTCTGCTGCACACAAACCAGACTGCAGCCACAAGGCATCACTGAAAAACAGTAATAATAATTGGAAAGTGGTGCATGACATTGTCGATGATTAATCGTTCCCTTTTTATAATCTGATAACTGTCACTTTTTACACAGAAGTTCACACTACATTTTGAGTCAGAAATTCTTCACGTATTCCAGGTTGTAACTTCGTAAATATGCCTATACATTAGAGCGGCACTGCGTCCATCGTCATTAGCGTTGGCTGGGGGATGTGCAGATACATGATGCGATGGGGCAGAGTCCGGCCCCCCAAAAGTCTAAGGGACTATTAACTGGCCCCCTGTTTAAAAAGTTTGAGGACCCCTGCTATAATTCTTTTGTGCGCTAATTTCAAAAACTTCGTGCTCAGGACAGAATTAATGTAAAATGTTATGTTTTCCCACAAAATTCTTTGTAGTACACACCACAAAGTTTTTGTGTGCGCTGGCCTCAAAATATGTGTGTACACTCAATTGCACACAGAGGGAAAATTTCTGCCACATGCTTTCGCCCTTCTCCTGTTATTTGAACTTTGCCCAGTCTACCACTTGCCCTGACCCATGGCCTGTTATCTGATTTTGTCTTGCTTGCAACTTGTCCAGAACCTGTGCTTGCTATCTGGATTTTGTCTTGTCTGTAGTCTGCCTTGACTCCTGGCCTGTAATCTGGACTTGCCTTTGTTAATCAGCCATGAATGGAGAGTCCGATTTATTGACATTATGGCATATGGGCTCCCTTCCAGCTACACGTATCCTTCCTTACCTTACATCCTGAGGATATTTCACGTAGACACATTTTCACCATTTAAAAAATAAGAAAAAAATTTATTAATGCTGCAGTTAAGTTTACCTTCATTTGTGTACATGATAAAACACAATTACTAACTTTCCAACCCAGACATTGGTGAGCAATGAAATACAATATATTTTCAATGACAATATGATTACCAAGTCATTTTACTCACACCTAGTGCCTTCATATGCAGGTTCTTATGTCTCCTAAAGTGTGCTTGGGTCTTTTTAGCAACAGAAGCGTGTGCAGCATCTACATCTGTTCCTGGCAGAACCTGAGTAGTAATGCACAGATTTCCCATATGGGTAGTGCTGACAGACATTTTGGCCCAGGGTGTTGTTTCTGTATGTAAAGAATAGAAACATTTAAAAAGAAAGTAATTTTTTTGGCAGAAAGGAGTAAATTAAACATGTTTGGTTTTATGACATTAGAAATGTTTGATTTAATGCCATTTGGCAGCAAAACACAATTGTTAACCATTATAAATGACAATCACGGTATATTGCATACCTAATTATATCTTTATAATACACAAAAGCCATGAATATCTTGTAAATTATATCCTTATAAACGGTGAATTCTGATGTCATAAGTTGTAAACGGTGAGTTCTGATGTCATTTCTGTAACATGACTCACTGAAATTTGTGTATTATAATAAATAAAGTACCCCAGTTGCAAAATATGAGGATATTAGAAGTTACCTCGGAGTTCCATGACCTGTATAAAAACACTCCGTCTTCGGCCTTGTGTTTTTATATGGTCATGAAACTCCTCGGTAACTTATAATATCCTTATATTTTACAAGAGGGGGTACTTTATAAACTGTGTATGCAAACTGCAAAAAAATTGGCTTAACCTGCCTTTTTTTCTATATACTTTGTGCCTTCTATACAGACAGGGTTGACTTGCGTCCACCGAGTTGATGTACAAGCACAAGGGTGCACATCTATTTGCAACAGGTGCAAAAACACTGCTTTATTGGTAAAACATGGTGAAATTATGCTTTGCACACTGTGCTCGTTTTGACTTGTACAACCTTGTTTACAAAAAAGTTTGGACACTGTGTAAAATATAAATAAAAACTTTGCTTTTGGCACAAAGGATAAGATAATTTCTGAAAGCTTAATGCTGAAGAATATTTTTGAGAGGGAATCATAAAAGAGAAGTGAGGAAATGCTTTTATACAGTAAATTGTTACAAAGTCACTGGCTGGACTTTCAGAATGTCAGAAAAACCTGTCTTGTGAAAAAATATTCAGACAGCTTGGAAAAAACAACATTTTACACGAAATGTAAGTATACCTTAATATAACAGTAATTATTTAAAAACAAATAGTTGTTTTGCAATGTTTATAAAGAAGCACTGTGTATTAATGTGCAGAGTGGTTCCATAACATACACTGCAGACCTGAAAGCAAACAGTGTGGTACAAAGTCAGATAAAAAAGATGCATGGAAAATGAGCAGGAGACATATTATACATTTTGTACAGGTATGGGACCTGTTATCTAAAATACTCAGGACTTGGGGTTTTCCAGAATAAAGGTCTTTCCTTTAATCTTGAATATTCATACTCTGTCTACTAGAAAATCATATAAACATTAAATAAACCCAAGGATTAATTTTACAGGTATGGTATCCGTTATCCAGAAAGCTCTGATTTACGGAAAGGCCATCTTATCCAAATAATCCAAAGTTTTAAAAATTGTTTCCTTTTTATATGTAATAATTAAACCTTGTACCTAATCCAAACTAAGATATAACTAATCCATATTAAATGCAAAACCTGCCTATTGGGTTTATTTCATGTTTAAATGATTTTCTAGTAGACTTAAGGTGTGAAGATCCAAATTATGGAAAGATCCATTATCCGGAAAACCCCAGGTCCAGAGCATTCTGTATCTAAGTTTGGATCAAGTACAAGTTAATTTTATTATTAGAGAGAAAAAGGAAATCATTATTAAAAATGTGGATTATTTGGATAAAATGGAGTCTATCGGAGACGACAATTTGTTAATTCTGAGCTTTCTGGATAACAGATTTTCCGGATAACAGATCCCATTCCTTAAGAAGGAAAACAATCTGTTTTTAAAACATATACAAGGAAAATGGGCATCAATCATGACCCTAAACAGCTCATCTCATATTCATAGTTCCTCCGGCAGCCCCTGTTCCTTTAGAATTTTGTACAATATTACTGCCAGCCAAATTTGCAATAGTTTGTGCTTATTTTGGACTTATTGTACACTTCTGTAGGTTAAAGGACTCTTAACACCTAAAAAAATGTTTTAAAATAGTTTTTTTTAATAATAATAACAATAATAATAATAGTATAGAGAAGCATATCAGAAATATACGTTATATGCATAAAACTACATCAAGTTTGGCCATATGCACATTTATATGAATCCAAAAAGGTTAAATGTGTCTTTCTACACCAAACTGTAAAGTTTGGCTAATGTAAGCTGTTTTTATTAAAGGGCAAGTCAACCCCAAAATTAATTTAAGAGAAAACATAATTCTAAGCAACTTGCTAATATACATTTATTAAAATTTTCAGTGCTCTTCAAGTTACTTGTAAAAACAATTGCTGTTTTAAACAATCTTCCAAAAGTCTTAGTTCCCCAGCAAAGACAGGTTTGTTAATCAGCAGCTTGCCTATTGTATCAACAGTTCGGGCAGACAAACACTGCTTTCAAAAACAATAACTTAAAACCATCGAAAAAATGTAATGAATGTATATTGCAAAGGTGCTTCGAATTATGTTTTCCTTTATTAGGCATTTTTTTTTATTTTGGGGTTGACTTGCCCTTGCCCTTGCATAGAAGGTACAGCAACCTGGAATGTGATTTTCATTGAATATTCCTCCCTATTGCAAGATAAACATATTGCTTACACCAGGGGTGTCCAACCTTTTGGCTTCACTGGGCCACATTGAAAAAAGAAGAATTGTCTGGGGCCACACATGAAATACGCAAACACTTTTGATTTGTGAAAGTAAAGAAAATACACAGAAAATAACTACAATACCAGTTGGATAACCAGATGGAGCTATACACTGGAATATGGGACACCTGGATATTAAATAGACTTATTATTATATTATTATGACGTTTCCTCTGGAACTGAGCATTTCAAGCTGGGCCTGCATTCATATCCATCCTGGGCCGCAAGCGGCAATTTCCGCGTAATTCCGCACATGCGTAGTTTTCGCAAACTGGTCCAACTGCGCAGGCGCAGATATACCGATCTCCCAATCAGCTTACAGAGGACGCAGAAGATGGATGCGTGCAACTACGCCGGAAGAATCTGCGGCGAGGGGTAAGTATGAGGGGGTAGTTAGCCTGGGGGGAGGAGGGTCTACCTGGGGTGGGGGGTTCTGTTTTTGTAAGAAACCTGACTGTATGCAGTGAAATTCTCCCTTCATTTACTGCTGTGGATTGGAATTTTCAGACGGTCCCTAACTACTGGGCAGGGAAACAATCATACTTATGAACAGCAGGGTGAGCCCCCTCCTTACTTCCCAGCCATGCAAAACTCAAGCAGCTATGTTTGGTTTCCCTGTAGAGCAGTCGGCAACTGTGTAGAGATTTGTATTGGATTTTATTTTTGCCTTTACATCCCCTTTCCTGTTTCTAACTCCAGCTGCAGGGACAAAGATCATGGAGCCAGATTTAAACAAATAAACTGGGATTCTATTTGGAGGATTATTTTGCTGCAGCCACTGGTTTTGGAGAGTTGAAGAAAGTTTGTATTAAACAATATAAAACCCTATAAATTCCACATTAGATTATATGCCAATACAGGACCCAGTGCAGTCTGCATATTCTGATTATTAATCAGTCTTGCTGTATCGGCTTCTGTCAGATATTATTTGACTTGTGCTGTTTGATAATTTATGATGATCTAAGCAGCCCAGACCAAACTGTGCACAGTCTTGGTCTTGCAAAGATGTTTAACAAAGTTACAAGATGGTGACCCCCCTGTGGCCAAATCATTTGTTTGCTTAAGCTGGCTGTAGACGCAAAGATCCGATCATACGAATCTCAGTTTCGTATGATTTTTGGGCCATGTGTGGAGAGTCCCGACATTTTCCGTTCCATGTCGATTGGTCGTTCACCAATAATATCTCTGCATGTATTGCCGATCACAACAAAGGCATTAAATGCATACATAGCTACTTATCTGAAAATGACCTTCCTACATATAAGGTTACTTTTATCTGTCAACTACTGAGATGGTTTTTAACAAAAATTACTTTGTGTATAAAGATCAATCTTTTTTTACAGTTACAGGGCTGCGCCATGGGTGCTAACATAGCACATGCATACGCCAATATTTTATGGACCACTTTGAAAAAATGTACATCTTTTCTAACTGCGATATTAACCATTACATACATGAGTACATGAGATATGTGGACAATACCTTTTTTATATGGTCTGGGACTATAGATAGGCTACAGGAATTTGTTTCCTATCTTAACAGGGTACATTCTACCATTAAATTCACTTTTGAAGCCAATTCAGTTGAACTGCATTTTCTTGACGTGAACATTGAGGTTAACAGGTCTACACTCGTTAAATCCTTGTATAGTAAGCCTACCGATAGGAACAACCTGCTTAGACCCTCGAGTTTTCATCCACCAGGCTTTTTTATGGACTTCCGAGTAGTAAATTAATGCGGGTCAAAAGGATCACTTCCACTCCTGAACTCTATAGTACAGAATCTTTTAAAATGGTTGATAAATTTGTTGAGAGGGGTTATAATCAATCCACACTTTTGGCCACATGAAGGGAGGTAGAATGTATCCCTAAGGAGCAGGGCTGTATTTAGGTCCGATGCCGCCCTCGGGGGCCTATATATAAATACGGCCCTGCTAGGGAGGATTCTTTTATTAAAATTTTTTTTGGAGTTTTACAATTTTATGGAAGGAAGTGAGAAGAGAGAGAGAGAGAGAGGGAGAGAGAGAGAGAGAGAGAGAGAGAGAGAGAGAGCGAAGAAGATGGTAGAGTACTGGCTTCTTACATATTGAGGTAAGTATGTACTTTGGTTCATCGTGGCTGAAGAGATTGTTATGTTGAGATGCACTGTCTTCTGGCTTTATATGGTTTGTTGGTCTTTACTGTCCAAGGGTAAGTTGGGAGTATGTGTGTTCGTATAGCTGTATACGCTCTACTTCGGCTTTTATTTCCTTATATGTCGGGAGAGTGGTCTTTCTCCAGCTTTTTGCTATTAGGCTTCTGCTTGCTAATAGTAGTTGTGTAGTTACTCTTTTTGTTTTTTTGTCTCTTTGTTCTGTATCATATCCTAATAGGGCTAATGCAGGTTGGAGCCTAATACGTTGGTCTGTGGTTTCCTTTATAAGTTGGTTGACATTTTTCCAGTAATTTATTGCAATTGGGCAGGATGACCATACAGTATATGTAGCAGGGTACCTTCTTGTTTTTGACATCTTCAACATAAACTGCACATGTTGGGGAAGGCTTTGTGTATTCTTTCTGGGGTCATGTACCATCTGTACATAATTTTGATGGTCAGTTCATGGTGGTTAAGCGTTCGTGAGTATTTGGATGCATGTGAGAATAATTGGTTCCATTTATCTGTAGTTAGTGGTATTTGTAAGCCCTTTTGCCATTTTTCCATTGCCGGTGGAGATTTGTCTGTGATATTTTATTGTAATAGGTTGTAGATAGTCCTGGTTCCTTTCTTTTTTCCTATTCCTATGGGCGTCCATAGGACACCCATAGGTTTGGTTGGTGTACTCCAATCCATTTGTTTGTGTGGAGATAATGTCGTAGTCTTTTATACCTATATAGCTGCTCGCTAGTTTTTGTATATTGGAGAAGGTTTTCAGTCCCTCCTGGTCATAAAGGTCTCCTAGCTTTGTTATGCCCATTATTTGCCATTGGTTTAGTTTTAAGTCTGGTATCACTTCCTCCAAGGTGCTAATTGGCATGAGTGAGGACAGAGGGTTAGTTGCGATTGGCTTTGGTCGTGTACCAGGTCCGTAAGGTTGCTTGGATAGATTGAGGCATATTGTCCAAGTTTGTTCAGTGGTGTTTACTCATAGTCCATAAGTGTGCTATGGCTGTGTGGCAGAAGTGGGTTTTATAGATCCAGTTTTCCATGTCTACCCATTTCTTGGTTCCTGTAGGTATATGCCAGTCTACCATTTGGTTGAGGATAGTGGCCTTGTAGTACTTTTGTAGATTAGGGCAGGTAGCCCAGCTTTTTGTTTGATAGCATACAGAATTTCTTGCAAGATTCTTGGTTTCTTTTGATACCATATGAATTCTTTGGATTTGTTGAAAAAAAAGGAGTTGTGTATCGGAATGGGTAATGCTATAAATTTGTACAGAATTTTTGGTATCAACAGCATTTTGACGGCATTGATTAGGCCTAGCCAAGATACATAGGTTTTCCATGATTGTAGGGTTGTTGGGTGTCCTTCTGTATTTGGTCATAGTTCTGTTGGTAGAGATGCATATGATTCTCTGTTATTTTAGTTCCCAAGTGGCTAATTACTATTGTTTTACAATCCAATTTGTATTCCTTTTTCAGCTTGTTAATGTCCAATGCTGGCATGAGGATTGGTAGTGCCTGTGTTTTGGTGATGTTAAGTTTGTAATGTGATAAAGTACCAAATTGTCCAATCAATTCAGATAATTTCTGCAAAGCAATGTCAGGGTTAGTTATTGTTAATGCAATGTCTTCGGCAAACAGTAATATCTTATGTTCCTGGGGTCCTATTGTAATGCCTCTGATTTCTTGTAAGTGCCTTATGGCTTGGGCTAGTGGTTCTATACTTAAAATGTAAATAATAGGTGAGAATGTGCACCCCTGCCTAGTCCCATTTGTTAGAGAGAAAGGGTCTGACAAGAATTTATTTACTTGGGCTGTCGGGTCAGAGTATAATGCCATAATAGCAGTTATTAGTGAGGTAGGGATTTTGAATGCTTCTAGCACTAATCTAAGATATTTCCAATTCACTCGGTCACGTTACTAAAGGTTTTATAGTACATGTTTGTGTATCCATCTAGGCCTGTGGCTTTGATTTCTGGCATGGTTCTTTGGCATGGTTCTTATCACATTCAGGACTTCCTCTGTCCTTATTGGGCTAGTTAGGGTGGACATTAGTGTTAGGTAGATTTAGTAACTGTAGCTGTTCTAAAAACGTACAGATGTCTTTCTCTGAGGGCATAAATTTGTAAAGAGGTTTTCCTTGAGGTTATAAAGGTCACTATAAAATTTGGTAAACGTGCCTGCTATATATTTGGGGATGATTTTGAGTTCCTGGGAAGCAGTTTGTATTTTCCCAATTCTATGTTGTAGGGTTTGCTGTACTAGTTTTTTTTAGGATAGCTGTGGCCCTGTTTCCCATGACATAGGTTCATACTTTTAAGTTTTATAAGCTGAGTTTGGCATCTGCCTAGGATGAGAAGGTTTACTACTTCTTTGAGCTTGTTTAATTCCTCTATTATATTGGGTGAAGGAGCAGTTCATTTTTGTTGTTCCAGATTGTTAATTTATATCAGTAACTGTTCTTGTAACTAGTTTGGTTTTGTGTAATGCTATACTGATCAGTTGTCCTCTAATCACAGCCTTATGGGCACACCAGAGGTTTAGTTCTGCTGTGTCTGCGCTGTCATGGTTAAATAGGGTTGAAAAAAGACAAAGTCCATCAAGTTCAACCCAACATCCATACATACAGCCTTCCATACTTATATATACCTAGATCTATACTAACAATAGCCTTTGATATTATGTCTGTCCAAGTATTCATCCAAGCCACTCTTAAAGGCATTAACAGAATCAGCCATCACAACATCAACCCGCAGTGCATTCCACAACCTCACTGTCCTTACTGTGAAGAATCAACTTCATTGCTTCAAATGAGTTCTTTTCTTCTAGTCTGAAGGGGTGGCCTCTGGTACGGTGATCCACTTTATGGGTAAAAAGGTCCCCTGCTATTTGTCTATAATGTAAAGTGTAATCATGTCCCCTCGCAAGCGCCAGAGAAAACAATCCCAACCTTGACAGTCTACCCTCATAATTTGTCTTCCATCCCTCTAACCAGTTTAGTTGCACTTCTCTGCACTCTCTTCCCTCTTAAGGACTGGAGTCCAAAACTGTACTACATACTCCAGATGAGGTCTCACCAGGGACCTATAAAGAGGCATAATAATGTTTTCATCCCTTGAGTTAATGCCCTTTTTTTGCAAAACAGAACTTTATTTGCTTTAGTAGCCACAGAATGACACTGCCCAGAATTAGACAACTTGTTATCTACAAAAACCTCCAGATCCTTCTCCTTTAAGGAAACTCCCAACACACTGTCATTTAATTGAGGGAGAAAAAGTCTGTTATGCTTGTCTCTAGTTGTTTATGTATGTTCTTATCTCATAAAAGGTCTTGTGGTACATTGATGTTTTTCCTGAAGTGTGAACTCTTAACAGTGAGTGGTCTGTCCATGTTGTGTTTTTAATTGTACACTGTGGGGCACATTTACTTAGCTCGAGTGAAGGAATTGAATAAAAAATACTTTGAATTTCGAAGTGTTTTTTTGGCTACTTCGATCATCGCATTGGCTACTTCGACTATGAGTTCGAATCGAACAATTCGCACTAAAAATCGTTCGACTATTCGACCATTCGATAGTCGAAGTACTGTCTCTTTAAACAAAACTTCGACCCCCTAGTTCGCCACCTAAAAACTACTGAGCATCAATGTTAGCCTATGGGGAAGGTCCCCATAGGCTTTCCAAGGTTTTTTTGATCGAAGGAATTATGAGTTCGAATCGAACAATTCGCACTAAAAATCGTTCGACTATTCGACCATTCGATAGTCGAAGTACTGTCTCTTTAAAAAAAACTTCGACCCCCTAGTTCGCCACCTAAAACCTACTGAGCATCAATGTTAGCCTATGGGGAAGGTCCCCATAGGCTTTCCAAGGTTTTTTTGATCGAAGGAATTTTGTTTGATCGATGGATTAAAATCCTTCAAAACGTTCGATTATTCCTTTGATCGTTCGAACTAATTGCGGTAAATCCTTCGACTTTGATATTCGAAGTCGAAGGATTTTACTTCGACAGTCGAATATCGAGGGTTAATTAACCTTCGATATTCGACCCTTAGTAAATGTGCCCCACTGTGAGGTTAATTTTAGTGTTTGTGGATGGGTCAAAAATAAATCTATTCTTGTGTGTGATTTATGTATGTGAAGTCCTTTAGTGTGGGGTTGTCTACTCTCCATATATCGTATAGGTTGTATTGCTCTAAAAGTTTGGTGAAATGTAGGGATTTTAGTTACTGTTCTGCTGTAATGTTTGGATAATATCTTTGCTTGAGGAGTTCTGTCCATACTTGGGTCAAGTATATTATTGAAGTCTCCCCCTATTATGACCGTACCTTGCTTAAGGTTATGTACTTGTTCTAGAGCTTGTTTCAAAAATAGGTTTTGTTCTGTATTTGGGAGTAAAGGTTGACTAGGGTATATTGCTGTTGGTTTATATTGCAAATAACAATTAAGCATTTGCCTTTGGGATCAGCCAAATGTTGTTATGTTTAAGTTTTTTTTTTTTTACTATGATAGCCACGCCTCTTTTTTTGTTTTCAATGTTGCAGCTGCTATCATTTTGTAATGTTTGTTTTCAATTGTACTTTGGTCTTTTGTTCTGAAGTGTGTTTCTTGGATCCAAATGAGGTCTGCATGTTGCCTTCTACATTCTGCTAGTGTTAATAGTCTTTTGCTGGGAGTGTTTAGGCCTCTTGCATTTATACTAACACATTTAAGTACCATTTACACTTTTTACTTTGCTAAAGTGTGTACATTTGGCTGAACCCTTGGCGTCAGTTGCCCATACATCATTATACATCATGCCAGTCTCCTGAGTAAAGCAAAGTCATGTGAAAAGAAAGATGTTTGCAAAAACATAACAATCGTACTTTATATACATTTTAGCCAAATCTTTTGGCCGTTCTCTTTTTGCATACATGCCCTGTCTGGGCAGACAGTTCAGCAGTGAGAGAAATACATGGGGTATTTAGGATCTGTTGTTGAGATCTTTTGCATCTTCGTTCCGGTGTCTGGAACTGTAGTCTGGGTAGGTGACCCAGGGCTGGAGATTAATGTGTTAGAGTGTAGTTTGTATGTTTAGGTTTGGGCTTTTCTCCATTCTCTCTCAATGTGCATTTGCCCTTGTGGTGATTGTGGTTTTTGTTGCGCTTCTGCTGGGATGTTCCACTGCTTGAAAGCTGTTTTTCCCTCTGCTACATTGGGAAATGAGTGTTCTGCCATTGGCATTGTATTGCATTCTGGTGCAGGGTTTGGGTTATCGCTGCTAGTTCACGCCTCTTTGCCATGGTGGCTGCTGATAAGTCTGCTTATACTTGTATTTTGTCGTATGGTTGTGGAATCGTTTTTTGCTGTCTAGTAAAGTTCATCAGGTCTTCCTTTATATGAAAGAAGTGGATCCTGAGAATCGTGTCTCTGGGTGCTCCACTTGGCGGATTCTTGGGCTCTTCGCTGGTATCCTCCTCAGCTTCACATTTTGCAGCTTATCTAGCTCTGTATCCTGTGTGTTGACCGTGTCTGCCATTGTGTTGTGCATTTCTACCAATTCTGCCATCTTGTTCTCATGATGGTTAGTGCATTCACCTATGGCTTGCATTACGCACATAGGGTCTGTGCAGATGTCCTCTCTGTGCTGTGTGAGCATTGCCTTTAAGTTTGCCTGTGTTAAGATTTGCATGTCCTCAGCATACTTATCTGGCTGTTGCTCTGTTTCAGCTTTGGTTCATGCTGTTGAGGATGCACTGGAAGAGGATCGGGCACCATCTTGACTGATGTCCCGAAGTGAGATCTTCGGCTGGGACCCATAAAAATCCGTAAGTTGCACGGCGCTGTTTACATTTCCGGCGGTCACAGTGAAGATCCAAGATGGCGGCGCCCATGCTGAACACAGGGCTGCAGCGTCGCTGCATGATGATGTCATCACTGGTGCCGGGATCTCGTCATAAAAGGGCGCACAAAACATTGTGACGGCGCCCAAGAATAGGATTCAAATCACTACTGATCCTGGGTTCCTGTACTGCCTGTTTTCCAGCCTTGATTCCTGCTCCCTGTCTGTTTTTCCCATTACCTGCCTGTGTTATTGAACTCTGCCTGGACTTTGGACTTTTGCATCTGATCTGCCTGCCCTCGTTAACTCCTGCCTGTGACCACTACTACTGATTCTGCTTAACCCTTCGGATACCGCGACCTTGCTCCCACTAGAGGGCTTCCTCCTTGATCCTGACTACCTCCCTGGAGGGAGCTTCCGGCTCCCTGACACAGGGATTGCTTCTTGAGTCTCCTCCTGGTCATGCTGCCGGGTGTTTTTTCACGGCTTGTGTCTCCAAGGAGATGCGTGTGATTACATGCTCGCGCAAACCACGCCCCCCTGCTAGGGAGAATTCTTTATCTAAAAAAATTTGATGAGAAAATCTGCAAAGTCCCAAAGAATTCCATTTGTAACATCCTTTGATTCAAATTCCAAGTTTCCCTGTAATATTATCTTAAAACATTGGAAAATTTTGAGCACAGATTCGAAACATGGTCATTAGTTTAAGGCACTGCCCCTTTTTTCTTATAGAAGGGGAACTTATTAAACATAAGGCAACCCCACTTTTCCTGGATGTTTTTACTTTTTATGGACACCTGTTGACACTAAAGGCTGTGAAGCTTTACACTCCTCAAGTAGGGTGAATTTTTCCTTAACAACTTTTTTCTAAAGGACTTTTTTATATAGGTCTTTTTCCTAAGGACATTGCTTTTAATCAGTGGATGGCACTTTTTGTTACAGAATATAGACTATGAACTTTTATGAAGTTACTGGATTCTTTGTGTTTTCTTTTTTGTATCTATTTTTTCTATTGGTCAATTGCACGTTTAATTACTTTAATATGCATTTGCTGTTATGCCCATTCATTATGTCATGTTAGTTGCTTAAGCTTTAAATTGCTTTGTGCATTATGTTTCTGAATGCTTGACAATGGGGTTTACAGGGTCCCGCCGGGCCAGACCCCCAATCGTGGTATTTAAAAAAAAAAAAAAAAAGCCGGAGCGCCGCGCCATCTGTGCATGCGCGCCAGCGTGGAACACAAGGAGGGAGCGCACGGCATGGTGCGGTGCAGCAAGGGGGGCGGGGGGCCCTGCACAGCAGTCCCGGTGGGCCCCAGGCCCCCCAGTCTGACACTGGGGGTTTAACCTGAAACATTGCATGCTGCAATAAATTCTTACCCTGCCAGCATTACCTAGTGTGCCAACAATTTCTTTGTCCTATGCTGACAGGCCAAACCCATGACTTTCAGCAGCATCGGACTAGAGGGCCTACTGGGCCTGCAGCCTCAGGGCCCCTGTACCAACTGCCGCAAAGTGTACTTTCTCCAAGCCCCTCCCCCCCACACACATACCTTTATTTGTCGTGCTAGGGACATGACCGGGTTAGGGAGGGATGTCAGGAGAAGGCGTCCAGGAAGCAGGTCTGAGCCGACAGGGTCCACCGGGTTTTATCCCGCTGGCCCAGTCTGACCCTGCCTTTCAGTGCACACATATACAGACGGTGGAAGGCACTGGATAACCTTTTTTCCACCGATGTATATGTCATCAGAGAACACAGTCCATGTGCCAAAACATGAATTGGAATACTTTAATGAGAAAATACCACATATATGATGCTTATATATGCAGCTAAGAGTACCAGAGAAAACCACTACAATAGATTTAAACCACGGTGTGCTTACAGGGTTTGAGGTAGGCAACAAACAAGAGCAAGTCTGTGTAGCAGGCCAGGGGTCAAACCAGGAAATCAGACAAAAAAGGACAAGGCAGGCACTTAGGGGGCAGGACCATATAACAAAGATCAGTGATCAAGAATTGAACAGGAGTATGTAGGCTAATAAATTCATTTAAAGGGGTGCTTCACCTTTAATTTAGCTTTTAGTATGTTAGTATGCTAATTTTAAGCAACTTTTCAATTGGCCTTTTTTATATAGTTTTTGAATTATTTGCCTTCTTCTTCCAACTCTTATCAGCATTCAAATGGGGGTCACTGACCCCATCTAAAAAAAAAAAAAGCTCTGTAAGCCTACAGATGTATTGTTACTGCTACTTTTAGTAACTGATCTTTCTAATCAGACCCTCTCTTATTCATTTTCCAGTCTCTTATCCAGATCAGTGTATGGTTGCTAGGGAATTTGGACCCTAGCAACCAGCATGCTGAAACTGCAAACTGCAGAGCTGCTGATTAAAAAGCTAAATAACTCAAAAAACACAAATAAAAATTGAAATCCAATTGAAAATTTTCTCAGAATTTATGCATCTTACTAAAAGTTAATTTAACAGTGAACAACCTCTTTAAGTGACAGCAGAATTTCCCATTTCATTTGCACTCAGTGCCAGCCTGTTTTTGAACATTTTGTGCATTTCCTGGGGGGGGGGTGCAGGGGAGCTTTCGTTTACCTAGGTACATAATACATTGTTTTTTTCATGAGAACCTGGGCTTTCTAAATGTGCCAGAATTGTTGTGTATTTCCACTATTGGAGCAAGATTTAGAGTAAAAAAATGCTATTTTTCATGATCTAGGAAATTGTGTAGTTTCCAAAAAATATATGGTTTATACATTCAGATGAATCAAAAATGGGTACATAGTTAAACCAGGTTGAAAAAAGACCTTCAAAGTCCTTCAAGTTCAACCCCTGCAAATGAAACCCAGCATTCTTGTATATTTTGCATCTGTTAAGCATTACCAGAATCAGCCATCACAACAACATCCGGCAGGGCATTCCACAACCTCACTGCCTTCAGTGTGAAGAACCACATATGCTGCTTCAAAGGAAAGTTTTTTCTCTAGTCTGAAGGGATGGCCTCTTGTGTGGTGATCCTCTTTATGGATAAAAAGGTCCTCTGCAATTTTTCGGTAATGTCCACGAATGTACCATCATAATCATAATGATCTACCATCATAATTTAAGTCTTCCATCCCTCTAACCAGTTTAGTTGCATGTCTCTGCACTCTCTCTAGCTCATTTATATTCATCTTAAAGGGGAACCAAGGTCTAAAATAGAATAATGCTAGAAATGCTGTATTTTGTATACGAAACATAAACATGAACTTACTGCAATTAATTAAACAAATGATTTATATTTTCAAAGTTGGCCACAGGGGGTCATCATCTTGTTCTTTTGTTAAACATCTTTGCAATATAAGCACCTGTTCAGTGTGGTCTGGGTGTCTGTTGGGATGTTAAGCTTAGGGATTGTCATAAATAATCAAAACAGCACAAGTCAAATGATATCTGCTATAGTAGCTAATACAGCAAGACTGATTAATAATCAGAATATGAAGACTGCAATGGGCCTGTGGATACAAATCTCTACACAGTCGCCGGCTGCTCTATAGGCAAACAAACATAGCTGCTTGAGTTCTGGGAAGTAAGGTGGGGGGCCCCCCTGCCGTTTGAAAGTATGGTAATTTCATTGCAGAGCAGCTAGGGACTGAAGTTTCCTATACTCAGCAGTCAGAGCAAGTAAAACGAAGGGGAATTCCACTGCATACAGTCAGGTTTATTATAAAAACGGTACACAATTTATAAATAAAGTATATTGGAGATAGATTTGATTTTCATTAAAGAAAGCAAAAATTGGATTTTATTTAGGACTGGAGCCCAAAACTGCACTGCATACTCCAGGTGAGGCCTTACCAGAGACCTATAAAGAGGCACAATTATGTTTTCATCGCTTGAGTTTATGCCCTTTTTGTGCAAGACTGTACTTTATTTGCTTTAGTGGTAACAGAATGACACTGCCTGTAATTAGACAACTTGCTGTCTACAAAACCCATAGATCTTTCTCAGTTAAGGAAACTCCCAACACACTGTCATTTAGTGTATAACTTGCTTTTTTATTATTTTTGGCAAAGTGCATAACCTTGCAATTATCAACATTGAACCTCATTTTCCAGTTTGCTGCCCAGTTTTCCAATTTAGTCAAATCACTCTGCATAGTAACAGCATCCTGCATAGAATCTATAGTTCTGCACAATTTTGCATCATCAGCAAAAATAAAAACAGTACACTCAATGCCCTCCTTTAGGTCATTAACAAACAAGTTGAAAAGCAAAGGTCAGAGCCCTGCAGTATTCCACTAGCAACACTGGTCCAATTAGAAAATGTTCCATTTACCACCAGGTACAACCCCAATGGTCCCAGGTAGCGCTCTTGCCCAAATACCTCTCCCTGCTGGGCAGATCTGCTCCCACTTGGCAGGCACACAAAAACCTATATCTCAAACATGGGTTCTGCTGGGTCCTTTCCATTTCTACCCTCCCACAGGCAACTCACCCGGCTCACACAGAGCTGGAACAGGCATCCACAAAGGCTCCAGGCTGTCCTAGCCAAGCCCACAACTTGCTTGATCCATATGACAATGGTTGCTTAATCTATAGCTGAACTTTAGTTCCCAGCACTGCCTATAGCGCGAGCACTTTGAATCCAGATTTGGAATTAGGGAGCTGCAGACCCTCCTGGTCTAGCTCCCAGTCATGGGGTCGCCTACCCCAGCCTCAGAGGGCTCTTGCCTCTACATCTTGGCTGCTAAAATCTCTCTCTCCTCAGTGAAGTAGTTTCCAGCAGTAAGGTCAGTAATGGCTGTATGAGCACATGGCTCTCCTATTTATAGTCATGTGCACAGGCACAAGGGCTCCTGCCCCTGCCAGAACCCTAGGAGACCCCCATAGCTCTAGTCCAAACAGGGGATTTCCACACCATGTGGTTTAGACCATAGGGAATTAACCCTACAGGTCCCTACACTTCTGTGTGGCACTGTATCAAATGCTTCAGCAAAGTCTAAATAGATCACACCCACTGCCATCCAGATTTGAGGTCCCTGATCACCTTCTCATAAAAAGAAATGAAATTAGTCCGGCAAGATCTATTATGCATAAAACCATGCTGGCACAAACTCATAGTATTATGATTTGAAGTTCAGTATCTTATCCTTTAATAACCCTTCAAAAAGCTTTCATACCACTGATATACTAATCGGCCTATAGTTTGGAGGCTGAGAATGGGATCCCTTTTTGAATAATGGCACCACATTAGCAATTCAGCAGTTTTTCTGCACCATGCCAGACCTCAATGAATCTTGAAAAATTAAGAGGTTTGGCAATTACAGAAGCTCACTAAGTACCCTGGGATGAATACCATCCGGCCCCAGACCTTTGTTTATCTTAACATGTTCTAGCCTCTTTTGTATTTTCACATGTGTGAACCATGCATTATTAGTTGTATTACTAGAATTGGGACTATTAAGAAGGAAATCTTCATTAACATTTTAAAGACGTCCCATCTTTGTTCCGTTTAACCGTGAAAAGCCTTTCCCACTTAATATGTTGCAGAGATGCCCTTATACTGTCAAAGTTTGCATGTCTAAAATTTAGTGTTTTAGTTACTCCCTTATAGAGTACTCTCTGCAACATAATCTCAAAGAGACCATATTATGATCACTATTCCCATAATGCTAACCCATGCAAATGCTAGAGATAAGTTTGGTATTATTAGTTATTACAAGATCCAAAAGAGAATCATTCCTAGTAGGTTCTTGAACAAGCTGAAATAAAAAGTCGCCATTAAGCAAATTTACAAACCTACTAGCTTTTCTTGACAACCCCATTACCCTAGTCAATGTCTGGATAATTGAAGTTACCCATAATGATAACTTGACAAAGTTGCGAAGCCACTTCTATTTGTAAAAGTAGCTGGGCTTCATTCTAGACACTTATACAAGGTCATTTGTATCATACACAAATGATAATTCTCTTTGTAACCAGCCCCCCCAGTGCCATTAATGGTTGTTTCTTTAGTGCATGGCTTTAATTCAGGCTTTACATACAAACACACTCCTACACCCTTTTTTAAACCCTCTGTCCCTCCTAACCATTTTAATTCACAGCCCAGTCATATATTTCATCCCACCAGGTCTCAGTGATACCAATTACAGGTATATCATAGCTTTAGAGCATGCAATTAACTCCAGGTCTCCCATTTTACTTGACAAGCTCCATGCATTTGCCAGCATACAGCGGAGATTATTACTTTTCCTTTTGAAATTTGCATTATGCTGCTGGGAGCTGCTAAGCGAGTGTTGCATGTGATCTAAGTGTTGCATGTGAATTAAGTGTTAAGCAATGTTAAAAACCTTAAGGTGTTGGTGTTTGCTGTGCATGGGTGCTGGGTGCAAGAAGGGAGTAAGTGCAAATAACTGACTGCTGTGTGCCCTGAGTGTATCTGACTGAGACAAACAGCTTTTTCTTTTCTCTGTTTGGGGTAAACTCATAGATACATTAAGTGCATTTATTTTCTTTTTGTGTTTTAGCTTTAGAGTTTCTAATAGGAGCATTTTATAAAAAAAGTTAATACGGGGTTGTTATTTTACTGCTGGTAGCAAACAGCATTTTTCCCCCTCTTTCTTCTAATTAAGGGGGAGGAGTCAATCAGGTAAATTCTGATCAGGCTTTGTGTGCTCTGGTTGAATCCTTAACCTTGTGAATTCAAAGCGAGCGTGGGAGCTGCTAAGCAAGTGTTGCATGTGAATTAAGTGTTAGGCATCGTTAAAAACCTTAAGGCGTTTGTGAGGAATTGCATTTGGGAGATTGTTAGTACCCAGTGTAAATATGAGTGCAAGTAAGTTTGCTGGTATCACTCAGTGTGTGTCTTGTCACATGTATGTGGTGTTGGAGCAGCAGTTCCATTCAGTATTTACATGTGAGAGATGTCGGTGGGTTTTCATCTTGGAATCCGAACTGCAGACTCTAAGGGGTGAACCTGCAGCACTGAGAGCAGCGGCAAACGAGGGGGAGGAAAGGAGGCTCGCAGAGCAACCACTGGCAGGGGCTAGTGGAGTGGGGGAGGAGAAGGGGCAGTGTAGGCTAATGAGGGAGGAAGGTTTGTGACAGTCAGGAGGGGAAGTAGGGGGACAGAAGGGTAGGGGGGCTGGTCCACAGCTTGTCCAAAACAGCAAATTCGCCGTATTGGCTGAAGATGCTGGGGAGGAAAACTCTGAACTGGCATGTATGGAGCAGACTGACTCTCAGAGCACCCTGGGAGGCAGTGGTTCTAATACGGGTGGTGGGGGGAGTGCAAGGAAGGAAAGGCAGTTTATAGTTATAGGGGATTCAATTATTAGAAAGGTGGATAGGGTAATCTGTTGCAAGGCCCCTACATGCTGAACAGTCTGCTGCTTACCTGGTGCTAGGGTTTGGCATGTGGTGGAACAAGTGGACAGATTATTGGGAGGGGCTGGGGAAGACCCAGCGGTCTTGGTACACATACTGTAAGTACCAATGACAAAGTTAGAGGAGGTGGTGAAGTCCTCAAGAACAATTTTAAAAAACTAGGTGTAAAGTTGAGGGTGAGGACTTCCAAGGTAATTTTCTCAGAGATATTACCTGTGCCACGAGCAACGCTAAGGAGACAGCGGGAGCGTAGGGAGATTAATGCGTGGATGAGAGATTGGTGTAGGGAGGAGGGTTTTGGGTTTTTGGAGAACTGGGCTGATTTCTCAGTCGGCTACAGGTTCTTTGCTAGGGATGGGCTGCACCTCAATGATGATGGTGCAGCTGTTTTGGGAGAGAAAATGGCTAGAGGGTTGGAGAAGATTTTAAACTAGGTGTGGGGGGGAGGGTTCAGTAAAGTATTCAGTGGAAGACAGGTTAGATGAGATAGTGGGCAAAGAAAGGGAAAATGGGGAGGAGATTTGGCTGGGGATACTGTTAAGGATAGGGAGGACCACATGTCATATGTTCCATATAGTACCAGTATTAAATGTATGTTTGCAAATGCAAGGAGTCTGACTGGTAAAATGGGAGAGCTGGAGGTGCTGGTGCTGGAGGGAAAATATGATGTGATTGGTGTGGCCGAAACATGGCTGAATGAGTCGCATGACTGGGCAGTAAATATCAGTGGCTATACTTTGTTTCGGAGGGACAGAAGCAATAGAAAAGGAGGAGGGGTATGTCTGTTTGTAAAGCAGGATTTAAAAGCTTATATAAAGGAGGAGGTTATGTTAAAAAATGAGGGGGCAGAACTCTTATGGGTGGAGTTCTTCACCAATTGTAAAGAGTCCTGCAAATTAATTGTAGGCGTATGCTATAGACCCCCTAATGTAAGTGAGGAGGAGGAGGCGAAGGTCCTCATGCAAATAGAAAAGGCTGCTAGTTTGGGTAAAGTAATGATAATGGGAGATTTTAATTACCCAGATATTGACTGGAGCAACAGTACTGCCAGATCAGTAAATGGGAACAAATTTATAAACTTGTTGCATGACAATTTTATGGCACAGGTTGTTGGGGAGCCTACCAGAAAAAATGCTATTCTGGATTTAGTGATCTCAAATGACCCAGAACTTACAGCAAATGTTCAAGTCATTGAACCCCTGGGTAATAGTGACCATAATGTTATATCATTTAATGTCTGGTGCAAAAAAAAAATATATACTGGGGCAACAAAAACCATGAATTATGGAAAAGCTAATTTTAGTGCCCTACAGAGTATTGATTGGGGCAGTAAGTTTTCAGCTAAAAACACAGAACAGAAATGGTTGCCATTTAAAATTATATTAAATCATTACTGTTCTCAATTTATTCCCTTAAGAAGTAAATGTAGAAGCTCTAAGAATCATCCTATATGGCTTAATACAGAGGTAAAGAAGTTAATAGGAAAGAATATATATATTTTAAATATATTAATAGTAAAAAGATGCAGGTTGAGAGTGTTGCTCCATTAAATAATGGTACCAGTATGGTTGTAACAGATACAGAAAAGGCAAATGTGTTAAATCAGTTCTTTTCTTCATTGTATACAATAGAGGAGTCTGAGTTCCCAGGCTTACTTTATAGCTGCACTAATGGCTCAGCTCAATCTAGTCAGTGTCTGACTCAGGATATGATTCATAAAGCTTTAATAAAAATTAATGTAAACAAGACTCCAGAGCCTGATGGCATACACCCCCGGGTTCTAAAAGAGCTTAGTTCAGTTTTAGACCAGCCCCTATTTTTGATTTTCTCAGATTCACTTTCATCTGCCTATGGATTGGAGAAAAGCTGATGTTATTCCAATATTTAAAAAGGGATTATGATCTCAGCCTGGCAATTATAGGCCAGTAAACCTGACATCTGTAGTGGGCAAATTATTTGAAGGCTTGTTAAGGGATCACATTCAAAATGTTGTCCTAGTGAATGGCATTATGAGCAGCAATCAGCATGGCTTTATGAAGGATAGGTCATGTCAGACAAATTTGATTTCTTTTTATGATGAGGTAAGTAAGATGCTGGACAGTGGGGGGCAGTAGATGTGATCTATTTGGATTTTGCCAAAGCATTTGATACTGTGCCCCACAAATGAGTGCTTTCTAAACTAAGGTCTGTTGGGCTTAATGAAGTCGTTTGCACATGGATAGGAAACTGGCTACAGGATGAGGAAGAGGGTGGTTGTTAATGGTACATTCTCTACTTGGAGTAAGGTTCTTAGTGGGTCCCACAGGGCTCAGTATTGGGTCCACTTTTATTTAACTTGTTCATTAATGACTTAGGGGAGGGTGTTGTAAGTAATGTATCAGTTTTTGCAGATGACACAAAACTATCCAGCCCAATTAATTCCATCCAGGATGTGGCATCCTTGCAACACGATCTTGACAAACTGGCAATCTGGACAGCTAAGTGGCAAATGAGATTCAATGTTGATAAATGTAAAGTCATGCACCTGGGATGTAAAAATATCCAAGCCACGTATACTCTTAATGGTACTGCACTAGGCAAATCCATTATGGAAAAGGACCTTGGAGTCCTAGTAGATGATAAACTTGGCTATAGCAAGCAATGCCAGTCAGAAGCATCAAGGGCAAATAAGGTCTTGAGCTGTATTAAAAGGGGCATAGAGTCACAGGAGGAGGGGGTCATTCTTCCACTTTATAGAGCACTTGTAAGGCCCCATCTAGAATATGCCGTACAGTTTTGGTCTCCATCACTCAAACAGGACATTATTGTATTAGAGAGGGTACAGAGAAGGGCAACTAAGCTGGTGAAGGGTATGGAAAATCTTAGCTATGAGGAAAGACTGGCCAAATTAGGGATGTTCACGCTGGAGAAGAGGCGCTTAAGGGGTGATGTGATAACCATGTATAAATATATAAGGGGATCATATAATAATCTCTCTAATGCTTTATTTACCAGTAGGTCTTTGCAGCTGACACGAGGTCACCCATTCCGATTAGAAGAAAAGAGGTTCCGCCTAAATATTCTGAAGGGATTTTTTACAGTGAGAGCTGTGAAGATGTGGAATTCTCTACCTGAATCAGTTGTACAGGCTTTAAGAAGGGGTTGGATGGCTTTTTAGCAAGTGAGGGAATACAGGGTTATGGGAGATAGCTCATGGTACAAGTTGATCCAGGGACTAGTCTGATTGCCATTTTGGAGTCAGGAAGGAATTTGTCTACCCACATACCTCCAAACTGTCCTGTTTTTAGAGGGACAGTCCCTGATTTTACAGCTCAACCGCAGTCCCTCGTTTGTACTGGAAAGTTCTGTTTTTCTCTACACTGAGCAGCCAGAAAAAGAAACAAAGTTTCTTTTGGCAGAGAGCCCAGAACAGTCACAGCAGAAGATAAAATACTTTTGTTACAATTTCGAAATAAGCAAATAAGTAATTGTAACAATATAAGATAACAGGTCCCTTGGGAAAGTTAGACTCACAGCTTAAAGGGCAATTCACCTTCATTAGCAAAACTGTAATAATTGAAAAAAAAAACAGATATATGTTCAAACTTTCATAACCTGCCAAATTTTATAAAATAAACATGGTAATTAGTTGGTGTGGCCACAAAAATGGGTGTGGTCAAAACAATTTAGCCACTCTACGTGCTGCAACTTTTGTGTCCCTCTTTTTAATTCCAAAATGTTGGGAGGTATGTACCCAATCAATCACATGCCAAACCCTGACACCAGGAAGACAGCAAACAATTCGGTTGTAATGATCCAGACAACAGATTACCCTATCCACTTTCCTAATAATTGAATCCCATACAACCACAATCTGCTTAGGTCTGGCTCTGCTCTCCTCCCCACCACTACAAGAGAAACTGGCCTTGCGGCTGTTAAAGAGCTCCCATACATATATATCCATATCTGGCCATTTGGCCATCTTAAATATATTGCAATATATGGACAAACAATCCCTGTTTTGTTTAAATGGTAATGCTTTTTTAGTAGATATATGCACAAAATGTCTCAATGTCTTAAATATATTGATAATATTGAGTGCAGAGGACCTCTTGTATTTGTCTATATGAATTTTGTGGTCACAGCCTCATTGCACCCCGCCTCGTGGTTTTAAAAATTTGCGGATTTGCATTATTTGTTTATAATCTAGTCTATGGGAGATTACTTCTCCGTAATTCGGAGCTTTCCGGATAATAGGTTTTTTGGATAACGTTTCCCATACCTGTATTAGAATAATATCAACTGAGGTTCAAAAAGGTTTTTGGATAACGTTTCCCATACCTGTATTAGAATAATATCAACTGAGGTACAGAGGTTCTAAAATAACCCAAATCTTAACATACACAAACACAGATTAAGACACATGTACACAAATTCTGATATAATTAGGTATACCATACCTCCCAACATTTTGGAATTCAAAAGAGGGACCACGCCCATTTTTGTGGCCACACCCCCTAATTACCATGTTCAGCAATGCACTAATGACACTTACAAGCTGCTACCTACAACTTTAGAAGAAGCAGTTTCTGGCCATATCTATAGCTGCACAAGTCTGTATGTCAGATGACAGAAAACCAATATGTTCTGATGCAAGATGCAAGTCAATCACATTTTGTAAACAAAGGAAAAGTGTAAGGAAGGAAACCTAATTCTGTAATAGGTTGAAATGAAAAATGGTCCCTTAAATCGCACTCTTGTAAATTTCTTATTAATGAAATATAATAATCATTAATTATTTAAATGGAGTAAATTGATTTAAATTAATTGAGGTTTTTTATTTCATCACACAATATATATAAAATCATGTACAAAATTAATTTATCAAATTTCATATGTAGCAATTAATTTATAGCATTAAATTCATATTATCAATTTGTATATAAATATTTATTTCATCTTGATTATCTTAGCAGTAACTTAAAGCATAAAAAGTTCTATATTAAAAATAGACTTATTCTGTAATAGAACTGAAATGGTTTTCACTTTGTAGCAAGCAGGAAAGGGACATAAAAACATCTGTAACATGTTTAGAGCACTTGTGATTATGCACCTCCAGCAAATCTGCAACCTGCTTGTACATATTTCTCTACATGGCTGATATACACTACAGCACATCTGCAGGGGAAATGTTAAAAAAAATGTACATACCAGCTAAGGAACAGATCAGCTGGGACACATGCAGCACGGCAGGCAGCAGCGGCACGAGCACAGAGAGGAGTGGGAGGGGGCGGAGCCACAGTGGTAGATAGGATGGTGGAGCGGTCCTAAAGCCCGCCGGATCTATCAGGAAGCAGCCCACTTACACAAGATATAGAGCGACCGCACGAACAATTTAGATGATGGTCAGTCCGGGCCTGCTGTGAAGCATGAGTTACGAGCAGCGGAGAGGATGAGGACGAGGCAGAGGCAGAAGGCGAGGCAGACGCCGGGGCAGAGCAAGAAGCGGGACATCTTCACCTGCTATCTGGGACTGTGGGACAGGCAGGTAAAATCGTGACTGTCCCGCCTAATCCGGGACACTTGGGAGGTATGGGTATACCCAGGATTATTAAGGCAGGAGCACACACAGAGATGCAGTAATACTGGAGAAGCAGTGAAAATGTACACACATATTAGGCAGCAACATAGATACACAACATATAAACATTCTTAGGCAGCCCACAGACTCACACACATATACACACAATCAGAGTCTCAGACAGGCCCCACACTGATTCAAAAGGGATTTGTAGTTGTGCATCCAGATATATACCAGGATCTCTCAAATATCCACACCTGATGCCGTAAGTTTCCCAGGGGCAGCTTCTCTGCCCCCAGTGCACTGCTCCTTTCTAAGAACATGAAGTTGTTATAAACAGACAGAAATCAAAAGGACTATGCTAAATAACTTGGGCAATGGAACACAAGCACATATAAAACATAACCAACATTATGTTGAAAAATCACTGAGTATTTTATCAGACAACTAAAGTGTTTTGACTTATGAATAACTATTCAACCTGATCGTATAGCAAACAGCTCACATTAATTATCATACATATGTAATATATATACAGAGACATGGGCTGCAGCAGCATTGACATTCACTTCTCATATCATCTGTACTTGGACCCATCACTGGCACGATTATCTGTTTTCATTGTTGGAAACCTGACCCTGCTGGTTTGGGAAGGCTAAGCCTCTCCAAGCCTTCATTATAATCTGCCCATAGTGGAGGAAAAGAGTCTTGTATGCAGCTGGAAAAAAAGAGTGATTCACCCTGTGTCGGAGAGAGCTCCAGACGGACTGGAGGGGAAGAGTGTCTTGAGTGAGCCCTGAGAGGATTAGTTGTGTCCAGTGAGGGCTAAAAATGTTAACGTGTACACTAGTAAGGGTGTGAAAACGGGCTGTTACTGTGAAGCAAATGTGATGAAACTGCTACTTGTGTTGCAAATAAAAGCCAGCAAAGCTGCAATTTGAACATGAAAGGTGGTGTCAGTATCCTTTTCTGTGCTAAAAAAAACTGTGCCGTGGCTATGGTTTTCGCTACCGGAACCTCACAAAATATATAGTGAATAAAGTACCCCCTATTGTAAAATATAAGCATATTATAAGTCACCACGGAGTTCCATGACCATATAAAAGCATGAAGTTGAAGGCCGAGTGCTTTTATACAGGTCATGGAACTCCGAGGTGACTTTTAATATCCTCATATTTTCCAACAAGGGGTACTTATTTTATTATAATACACAAGTTTTAGTGTGTCATGTGACAAAAATGACATCACTGCTCACTGTTTAAAACTGATGACATCACTACTCACAGTTTATAAGGATATAATTTACAGGATGTTTGTGGCATTTGTGTATTATATATATATATTATTATTATTTTATTAACATGTATTTATATAGCGCCAACATATTGCATAGCACTGTAAAGTAAATGTGATTATACAACTACATCACATGAATTACATACATAGAACATATGGAGTAACAAACATCACAATCAATACAGGTACAAAAAGGTGAGAAAGGCCCTATATGCATAGGCTTACAGTCTAAAGGGAAGGGAGTAATACACAAGAGAAAAGAAGAAAAGTATCCCCGTCTTCTTAATCAGAAAAGTTACAAAAGAATATATATTATCACTGTGTATCAGTTAAACCATTAAAAATCTTGAAAAAAGTTGATAGCCAGCAACAAATAACAACTATTAATCTGTCACTTGATCCAATATCTATGAATTCCCTCTTTTTATTTCATTAATTGATCCCACAAAGTGCTAGTGCTTAACCTCAATAAGTTAACATTAAATAGAGTAAAACTAAAACACAATTCATTTTCCTTTTAATTATTGTGTATATTAGGTAAATTCTAACTCATGAATAATTCATTTAACATTAATTGATAATTTACTAACAACCCACTAAAACACCAATAAGGATGGTAAAGTGCCACCAAATGTGATCAATTCACATATAAATTACTTAAAGTGCAATTATGAACATCTCTGATTCCAAGAAAAGGTAGGAAAAGGAAATTGGTAGAAGGGTGGAGAAGTCCCGTATTGTCTAGCTGGTTGTTTTACTAACTGCGGGACCCCACAAAGGAGGAGAAGTCAGTGCTTCTGGAACTGTGGTCTCAATTCTATTTTAACTGTCTAGATTGAGAAGCTGTCTTGTCTAAAAAACACACAAATTCCAGAGCACTTATAGTGAAAACAGTAAACAAGAATACAGAAGAGGAATCTCCTATAATCTGAGCAGAGAGAAGTGCCCAGATCACTATAAAAAAACATTTTTGTAAAAAGAACCCCCCAAGGTTTTATCTAAAATTGGTATAAAGCAGTAAGAATGGCAAGCCAACGTTTTTTTATAGTGATCTGGGCACTTCTCTCTGCTCAGATTATAGGAGATTCCTCTCCAGAAGCACTTATTTCTCCTCCTTTGTGGGGTCCCGCAGTTAGTAAAACAATCAGCTAGACAATACGGGACTTCTCCACCATTCTACCAATTTCCTTTTCCTACCTTTTCTTGGAATCAGAGATGTTCATAATTGAACTTTAAGTATTTTATATGTGAATTGATCACATTTGGTGGCACTTTACCATCCTTATTGGTGTTTTAGTGGGTTGTTAGTAAATTATCAATTAATGTTAAATGAATTATTCATGAGTAAGAATTTACCTAATATACACAATAATTAAAAGGAAAATTAATTGTGTTTTAGTTTTACTCTATTTAATGTTAACTTATTGAGGTTAAGCACTAGCACTTTGTGGGATCAATTAATGAAATAAAAAGAGGGAATTCATAGATATTGGATCACGTGACAGATTAATAGTTGTTATTTGTTGCTGGCTATCAACTTTTTTCAAGATTTAACTGATAACAGATCACAGTGATAATATATATTCTTTTGTAACTTTTCTGATTAAGAAGACGGGGATACTTTTCTTCTTTTCTCCTATACAAAATTAAATACTGATGGAAGTCAGATCCCCTCCTCTTGGTCAATTTTTTTATATATCTGAAGTTAGATCATTCTTTTTTTATTGTAATACACAAGGTGTGGGAGTGGGCAAGATCGAATTAAGTGGGTGAGAAATGTGGTATTGTATGCGTTTGGTAGTTAAGCAAAGTGAGGGTAGGCTTCTTGAAAGAAGTGCGTTTTCAGAGATTTCTTGAAAGCAGAATGGTTGGGAGAAAGTCGGACAGACCATGGGAGAGCGTTCCAGAGGAGGGGTGCAGCCCTTGCAAAGTCTTGAATGCGAGCATGTGAGGAGGTAATGAGAGAAGAGTTGAGTAGCAGGTCAGTAGAGGAGCGTAGTAAGCGATTGGGTGAGTATAAAGAGATGAGTTCAGAGATGTAGGGTGGGGCAGAGTTATGAAGTGCTTTGAAAGTCAGTGTCATTAATTTGAATTTGATTCTGAAAGGTAACGGAAGCCAGTGCAGGGATTGACAGAATGGCGAGGCAGAGGAGGAGCGGTTGCTGAGGTGTATGAGCCTTGCAGCAGTGTTCATTATGGACTGGAGAGGTGACAGTATCTGGAGGGGGAGGCCAATTAAAAGAGAGTTACAGTAGTCTAGACGCAATATGATGAGAGAGTGAATAAGAATTTTGGCAGCGTCTTGGGTGATAAATGATCGTATTTTGGATATGTTCCTTAGGTGGAAGTGACATGATTTAATAAGTGACTGGATATGAGGAGTGAATGACAGGGCAGAATCTAGAATAACCCCAAGGCACCGGGCCTGGGGAGAGGGGGTGATAGTGGAATTGTTAACTATGATAGATACTTCCGGGATGTTACTGGTGTTAGTTGGAGGAAAAAAAACCATTTCAGTTTTAGAGAGGTTTAATTTAAGGTAGCGTTGCGACATCCAGGTAGAGATAGCGGACAGGCAGGATGAGACGCGAGTTAGGAGTTCTGGGTTGAGATCAGGAGATGAGAGATAGATCTGAGTATCGTCAGCATAGAGGTGGTAGTGGAAACCATACGAATTTATTAATTTGCCAAGGGAGGAAGTATAGAGGGAGAATAGTAATGGTCCCAGGACAGAGCCTTGAGGAACTCCAACAGAAAGAGGTAGGGGAGAAGATGATACTCCATTGTAGGAGACACTGAAGGAACGATTGGTGATGTAAGAAGAGAACCAGGACAGGGCTTTGTCACGAAGGCCAAGTGACTGGAGGGACTGGAGGAGGAGAGGGTGATCTACAGTGTCAAATGCGGCTGAGAGATCAAGCAGTATTAGTAGTGAGAAATGATTGTTGGCTTTAGCGGTTAAAAGGTCGTTAGTTAGTCGAGTCAGGGCAGTTTCTGTGGAGTGTTGTGGCTTAAAACGAGATTGTAGGGGGTCCAGCAGGTTATTGTCAGAGAGGATACATTTCTTCTACCAAAATAAATACTGCCTGATTTATGTGGCATAAAAGCAGCAAATTAGTAAGTCAACTCCAGAAAACCATATTTTTTTCCCAAAAGTACACATTCTGACAAATCAAAAATGGCCAAACCAACAAATCCTTCAACAAAGAATCGACCGAATACTGAACCGAATGCTAATTTGCATAAGCAAATCAGGGTAGGGGAGGGGAAAAGAGCCATGCATGCAGCACCGAATCTGAATCCTGCTGAAAAAGGCCAAATCCTGACCGATTATCAAACCGAATCCTGGATTCGGTGCATCCCTAGTAAATATGCATTCTATGGCAAACTACCAAATTGCAAGACCATGCCAAACATAGTGGTTTTTATGAAATTTCTGAAAATCGGCACAAAGCTTGTGTTATACTCTATGCATCCACGGCTACCCAAAACATAACAATTGGCGACGAGGATGGGAGTCATCAAGGAATTGTACGTACAAAACAAAGACTACGAGAACTATACTGGTGGCCAGCAATGGATGCTGATGTGGTAACTGCCATTCATTCTTGTGTTACTTCTCAGAATCATGACAAAATAGCTATCACACATACACCACCACTTCTGCCAGTACCATTCCCGGATTCAGCATGGGAAAAACTTGCTATTGATATTGTCTGTCTTTTTACAGATGGCCTGAAATTGCATTTGTTTCTCATATAACATCAGCTAAAGTAATAACATTTCTGTCTACAGTCTTCAGCATAGAAGGTAATCCAAAGGAGTTAGTATCAGACAACGGATCACAGTTTGTCTCATATGAGTTTGAATCCTTTCTGAGAGATCTTCAGTGTATTACCCACAAGCAAATGGAGAAATTGAGCAATTCAACAGAAGTCCGAAAGAAGCACTACAGACAGCAAACCTTACTGGGGAATCTTGGAAAGTATTTACAACAGAGTTCCTACATAACTACAGAGCAACGTGCCATGCAACAACCCAATTATCTCCAGCTGAATTATTACATGGCAGACAGATGCGCACTAAGTTACATGTTGCAGACATCAAACTTCCACAAAATATTGTGCCTACAAAATCATCTACTGCTGACATTGTGAAACGTCAACAAGCCAAATGCAAGGCTTATACTGACAGAAAACGTGGTACCAGAGAAGTACAATTTCAGCCTGGATCTTTAGTCAGAATTAAGAAACCAGGAATACTGAACCAAGGACAATCTAAATTTACTACACCACTTGAAGTGAGACGCCAGCGAGGACCATACACATATGAACTGTCTGATGGATGCATATGGAATGCAAGTCATCTTGCTCCTGTTAGGAATGACTTTGGAGAAGCTCCATTTGATGAAGGACATTTTCCTACTCCTGATGTCAACTGCAATATGCCTGAAGAAAGTGGACCTATAAGACATACTGAGAGAATCAGAAATCTGCCTGCATGGACCCAGGACTATGTGATGTGAATAATGTATATTATTGCTTTAAGATGCATTGTTGTTGTTTATTACATTTGCCCAAATGCTTTCCTACTATAGGGGGAATATGTGGTGTTTATACAAATGGCCTGTAGATGTCACTGTGCCCAGACTTATACTGCGCATACTTCACTTAAAAGTGAAAGTTACTGTTGTGTAATGGCTGCAAGATTCTGATAATAAAGCACTGTTATATTCTACTCATCCTTGGCTACCCAAAACATAACAGCTTACACTCATTGTATACCCCAGATTTCGTAAGATACCAACATAAAATATCTTAAATAAGCACGTCAGGAGTCTACTGAACACTTTGATGCTCGGTTTACATAGATTTACCAAACGATGTGGTGCCCAAATGAATATAGCACTTATGAATGTCCATGTATGACACCATGGGTGGATTATAATGATGGCTTAACCTTCCCAAACCAGCAGGGTCAGGTTTCAAACACTGAAAATAGGGTATCTGCCTTAAACAAAATCCTAACAAGAATCATTAGCCTGCAGCCGAAACATCTTTAAAATACCTTATCTAAGCAAGGAGCAGTCCCACAGAGTGTGTGTATTCTGGCAGGATGAAGCAGATTGGAGAGTGCTACTGCAAATCTAAAATAGTGGAGGGAGGAGGTAAAAGGAGCAGAAAGAGAAAGGAGGAGGTGGGAACAACAGGGAGATACAGATAATCCTGCCAGTTAGGGGTCCAAGTTCAGACGATATGTGAATGTCAGTGCTGCTGCAGCCCATGTGTCTGTATATATATTACATATGTATGATAATTAATGTGAGCTGTTTGCTATACAATCATCAGGTTGAATAGTTATTCTTAAGTCAAAACACTTTAGTTACCTGATAAAATAGTCAGAGATTTTTCAACATATTGTTTGGTATGTTTTAGTAAATATAAACATTTATATGTGCTTGTGTTCCATTGCCCAAATTATTTAGCCATTTGATTTTTGTCTGTCTATAACAACTTCATGTTCTTAGGAAGATGCAGAGAAGCTGCTCCTGGGGAAACTTATGGCATCAGGTGTGCAGTGTCGGACTGGGACACCAGGGGCCCACCAAAGAACCTTAGACCGGGGGCCCAATATAAAACCTTAGACCAGGGGCCCACTCTCAGTACTAATATTCTTCATATCCTCAAGCAACCTCTATTCTCCTAGTCTGTTTTCTTTATACTATAATCAACTGTTCCATCTATTTAGCCTCTTTGTTCTCATAGAAATAGGGAATGGCCATGAAATAGGCCAAACGTTTAGCAGCATGAGGGCCCACTGACACCTGGGCACACTGGGAATTTTCCTGGTATCCTGGTGGGCCAGTCTGACACTGCAGGTGTGGATATTTGAGAGATCCTGGTATATTTCGGAATGCACAACTACAAATCTCTTTTGAATCAGTGTGGGCCTGCCTGAGACTCGGAGTGTGTGTATGGCAGAGTCTGTGGGCTGACTAAGAATGCGTATATGTTGTGTATCTATGTGCCTGCCAAATATGTGTGTACATTTTCACTGCCTGCTCCAGTATTACTGCATCTGTGTGTGTGCTCCTGCCTTAATAATCCTGGATATACCTAATTATATTAGAATTTGTGTACCTGTGTCTTAATCTCTGTTTGTGTATGTTTATATCTATCTGAGTTCCTGATTTAGTATAGTTAATATTTGGGTACTTTTAGAACTTCTGATCCTAAGTTGATATTATTTTAAAGTATACAGGTACGAGATCCATTATCTGGAAACCCGTTATCCAGAAAGCTCCAAATTACAGAAAAGCCATCTCCCATAGACTAGATTATAAACAAATAATCGACATTTTTAAAAACATATTTTCCTTTTTCTCTGTAATAATAAAACAGTACCTTGTACCTGATCCCAACAAAGATATAATTAATCCTTATTGAAAGCAAAATCATCCTATTGGGTTTATTTAATGTTTATATGATTTTCTAGTAGACAGTGCCAGGCCAAGTCGGTCGGGCGACCTAGGCAACCCGGCCGACTACGTCGCCCATCACTGCTCGTAAAAGTGCTCAAGTCGCGAGGGCGTTCAAGTGCGCATGTGCAAAAGAACGGCAAGAACGCGCGAGTGCGCATGCATCAGAGAGCACCGTGGTCGTGCAAGTGCGCCTGCGCCGAAGAGCGCACACAAGCAAGAATTGCTCCGCAGCTTCTGAGCACAGCGGTAGAAACTAGGGGAAGGCGTCAGAAGAGGTACCGTGCCTGACGCCCCTCAGCCTTTGAGCCCTAGGCACTTGCCTCTTCTGCCTACCCCTAGTTCCGGCCCTGCTAATAGACCAGGTATGAAGATCCAAATTACAGAAAGATCCATTATCCAGAATACCCCAGGTCCCAAGGATTCTGGATAACAGGTCCCATACCTGTATTTGGGAATACATTATTTTTTTTACACATTTACATATAATTAATAATGCATGTCATTTGCACTGCATTTATTCTGGAGTGCATAATGATGCATGAAGGTAAACCAGGCTTATTTATAAACAGTGGGCACATGTGCACTTGGGCAATAGCCCATGGCAATGAAGTTTTGCTTTCAGTGTGGAACCTGAAGCTGGCTAAAAATTGCTTATCACATATTGGTTGCTATGGGTTACAGCCCAGGTGCATATTTGCCCACTGTCCATGAATGACTCTTGTTTTATCTACTTTTTGTGTGATTTGACTATGAAACAAGTAGTGGAAGGTATAGCATTGACCAGCCTTCCAAAACAAAAATATCACCCTCCGCCTATGAATGACACTCTGGCTGCTGCAATATAAGCACCAAGTATATGTATTAAGTGCCAGAAGACCCCTTAACAGAAAAACATATATTTTCCAAAAGTACACTCTAACAAATCAAAAATTGGCAAATATCTTTCTACGGCAATTTACCAAACTGCAAGGCCATGCCAAACATTGTGGTTTTTATAATTTCTGCAAAAGTAACAAAGAAGAAGGCGAAATGCAATAAAATTACTAAAATCATGTTTTTTTTGCCTAGTGTAATCAGCAGTCAGAATCTTAGTCTGATTATATTGGGTTGGCCTAATTATTTTTACAGACACAAGTAACAAAAACCTACACAGAGATGAAAATGCAATAAAATGCACCAAAATCACCAAAATTGTAACATAATCACTAATATAACAAAAAAAAGCTATTATGCAGTGTATTATTCCCAATGGCAATAAAACGTTTTTCAGGCAAAAAACCCCCAAAACACACTATACATTAGAAAAAAGCTACACAACTGTGTAAGTATTTGTGTACATTTGGCAAATTACATGTTATATATGTGTGCAATTATGTATGAGTGCTGTGAATGTGTTAAAGCCCCCCATCCCCCAAAAATGTATGTGAGTGCGCGTAAGTGTGCATTAGTGTAAAATGTGTGTTTAGTGGCACAGGCAGGAAGGCAGTCTGGAGGTAATGAGGAGCTGCACCATCAGTAAGGGTGTCCACTGGGAGGGCGATCCTGGAGGAAGTGCTGCCTGGGGAGAAGGAGGAGCAGCTTTACAAGCCAACTCTCCTCTCCCGAACTAGGAAGTGATGCAGAATGTAGAATATATGCTCTGTGGCACTAAGAGAATTTTATCCACAGAATGTACATTCTATGGCACTTAAAGTGTTAATTGGGCAACTGCCTGCAGTTGGGCCTAATGCAAATGCAATTGCACCTGCGAGCAAAGAAACAGGCTGAGAGAAGAAAAATAAAGCAAATTATAGCTTAAAACTTTCACACCCACCTGTTGCTCAGATAGGAGGAGCACAGAACTGTCACAATGGGTGGGGGGGCATAGGGTTCAGTAAAGGATTCTATGGAAGATAGGTTAGATGAGGTAGTGGGCAGAGGAAGGGAAAATGGGAGAGGAGATTTGGATGGGGGTACTGTTAAGATCAGGGAGGACCAAATGTTATATGTTCAATATGGTACAGTATTAAATGTATGTATGGAGTCTGACTTGTAAAATGGAAGAGTTAAAGGTACTGGTGCTGGAGGGAAAATGTGATGTGATTGGTGTGGCTGAAACATGGCTGAATGAGTTGCAAGACATATCATCAGCCTATACTTTGTTTTAGGGACAGAGGCAATAGAATAGGAGGAGGGGTATGTCTGCTTGTTAGGCATGATTTAAAAGCTAATATAAAGGAGGAGGTGATGTTAGAAAATGAGGGGGTGGAAGACTTATGGGTGGAGCTCTTCCCCGATTGTAAAGAGTCCAGCAAATTAATTGTAGGAGTGTGCTATAGACCCCCTAATGTAAGTGAGGAGGAAACTCCTGATGCAAATATAAAAGGCTGCTAGTTTGGGGAAATTAACGATTATGGGGGATTTTAATTATCCAGATATTGACTGGAACAACAGTACTGCCAGCACAGTTAATGGGAACAAGTTTATGAACTAGTTTTATGGCACAAGTTGTTGAAGAGCCAACCAGGCTGAGGCAAAGACTAATCCCAAAAAGTTTATTAAGTATACTAATAGTAAAAAGATGCGAGTGGAGAGTGTTGCTCCTTTAAGTAATGGTACCAGAAAAGGCAAATGTGCTAAATCAGTTCTTTTCTTCAGTATATACAATAGAGGAGTCAGAGTTCACAGGCTCACTTCATAGCTGCACTGTTGGCTCAGTTCAATCTAGTCAGTGGCTATGTTCATAAAGCTTTAATAAAACTTTATGTAAACAAGGTGTCAGGGCCAGATGGCATACACCCCGGGTTCTAAGAGAGCTTAGTTCAGTTTTAGACCAGCCCCTATTTCTGATTTTCTCAAATTCACTTTCATCTGGTATGGTACCTATGGACTGGAGAAAAGCTGATATTCCAATATTTAAAAAGGGATTACGATGTCAGCCTGACAAAATTGTGTCCTATTGAATGGCATTATGAGTAGCAATCAGCATGGCTTTATGAAGGATAGGTCATGTCAGATTGCTTTTTATGATGAGGTAAGTAAGATGCTGGGCAGTGGCATAATCCAAATAGATCACATCTACTGCTTTTATTTAATTTATTCATTAATGACTTAGGGGAGGGTATTGTAAGTAATGTACCCAGTCTAATTAATTCCATCCAGGATGCAGCATCCTGGCAACTGACAATCTGGGTGTCACGGTCGGCACCCTAAACCAGAACTAATGCCAAGCTCCCTGGTCTCGGCTCGTCTTCACCAGTAGTGTGACCGCCTTTGGCTTCAGGAGGAGCCCTCAGCATACTCAGATGCCACCTGGACTTTTCGAGAGGAGCAAGGAGAGGAGTTCTGGCAAGCAAAGGGGCATGACTGTTGTTAAAGTCAGTTAGGCCTTAGGTCGTGGTACAATAACGTAAGACAGATTCGTGGTCAGACAGGCCGGGTCGAGGCAGGCAGATAGCTAGAGTCGTCAGGCAGGCAAGGGTCAAACCGGGTAATCAATCAGATGGGCTGAGGCAGAATCAGAGTCAAATAACAGGCAAAGGTCAAACCAGAACGTCAAACAGGAGGGTTAAGCAGAGTCAAGGTCGGTTTCAGGCAAGGGTCAGGTTCCAGAGATCAGAGTAGTCAAACAGGCAGGCAAGGGTCAAAACAGATAATCAGGATCAGATTCAAACTGAATAGCAACAGCTAATAGCACCAGGAACAAATCCTATCACGGGCAATGACATAAAAGAAAATGTCTCTTCAATCCATTTGAATTTTGCGCCATTGCGCACTGACGTAATCACGCCAGCACGCATGCGCCTATAAAAAAAAAAGTGCTCGCACGGCGCGCATTAGGAAGCTGGCAGGGAAGGAGGATGGTGCGGCGGGGTCCCCGCCGCACCACCACTGGACCACCAGGGTAAGGATTCCTTACATTACCCCCCTCTCCAGGGGGGGCCACTGGACCCCCAGGCTTCTCAGGAAACTTAGCATGGAATTGCCTCCTGAGGTGGTCAGCCTTGATGTCATCAACTGAGACCCAAGAGTTCTCCTCAGGACCGAAGCCCTTCCACCTAGTAAGATATTGTAGCTTACCTCGCACCAGGCGGGAATCGAGGAACTCTTGGATCTCATATTCAGGCTGACCTTCAACCAACACTGGGGGAGGAACAGACAAATGACGAACATTAGTGGCAGGTTTTAAAAGAGAGACATGGAAGGAATTAGAAATTTTAAAATTAGCGGGTAATTGAAGACGTACAGAGGATGGATTGATTATTGCAATGATGGGGTATGGACCAATGAATCTGGGACCCAATTTGGGAGAGGGAACCTTCAGCTTGATGTTCTTTGAAGACAACCATACTAAGTCCTCCACCTTGTATTGGGGTGCTTCCCTACGGGATTTGTCAGCAGCTCTTTTCTGAGCAAGGGAAGCTGCTGACAAGGAATTGTGCACCTGAGACCAAATTTCAGAAAATTTAAGAACAGAGGAATTGGCAGAGGGTACAGGAGAATTAGAGCCAGAAAAAGAAAATGCTTTGGGGTGCAACCCATTGACAATAAAGAAAGGAGACTCTCCTGAGGAGGAATGGGTAGCATTATTGTATGCAAATTCCTCCCAGGGTAACAGTTCGGATCATGTAGATTGATTATTGGACACATAGCACCTAAGATATTGTTCAAGGGACTGGTTTACCCTTTCGGTTTGACCATTCGTTTGGGGGTGATAGGCAGAGGAAAAAAATAATTCAGTTCCAACCAGAGAACAGAAAGCACGCCAAAATTTTGAAACAAACTGAACCCCCCTGTCAGAAACAATATTTTCAGGAAAACCATGAAATTTAAAAACATGAGTAATGAATAAGTCAGCCAGGGTTTTAGCAGAAGGGAGATGTGGAAGAGGAATAAAATGAGCCATTTTACTGAACCTATCGACCACCACCCAGATCACAGTCTTACCCTGTGAAGGGGGCAACTCAACAATAAAATCCATGGAAATGTGGGACCAAGGTTTCTCTGGGATGGGAAGGGATTTAACAGACCTTGGGACAGATGATGAGACAGATTGGACAGGAGTTGACAAAAATTTTGGTATCCAGTTTGGGAGAAGGCCACCAGACATGACGGGACAATAGAGAAACAGTTTTAGCAACCCCGGGTGTCCCACCATTTTAGAATCATGAACCTCCTTCAAAACCTGCTCCCTAAGCTCCTCAGGAACAAACCATCTCACAGGGGTAGTATCAGAAGGAGCAAATGTTTGTAAAGGAAGTAACAAGGAGGAAAGGTCAGATTCTAAAGTGGCCAAAATTAATTCTTTGGGGATGATGGGAGTACACTCACTAGAGTCGGAGGGAATAGATTCAAAACTCATAGAGAGTGCATCCGCCTTGGTATTTTTGGAACCAGGCCTGAAAGTTAAAGAGAAATTAAACCTTGAGAAGGATAAAGCCCACCTGGCTTGCCTAGAATTCAAGCCTTTAGCAGACTCAATATAAAGTAAGTTTTTATGGTCTGTATAGACCGTCACCACATGTTTTGCACCCTCTAAGAGATGCCGCCATTCCTCAAAGGCCAATTTGACAGCCAACAACTCCCTGTTCCCTATGTCGTAATTTACCTCTGCAGGTAAAAACTTCTTAGTGAAAAAGGCACAGGGGTGCAATTTGTTGGTTATCGGGTGTCTTTGAGAAAGGACTGCCCCAGCTCCTACCTCAGAAGCATCAACCTCCACAATGAAGGGAAGAGCTGAATCAGGGTGTAGAAGAATAGGGGCAGAACTGAACTCCCTTTTGAGGGTTTCAAAAGCTTGTAAGGCTTCAGGAGGCCATATACTGGGATCAGCGCCCTTCTTAGTTAAATTTGTGATGGGGGCCACAATAAGAGAAAAATTCTTAATAAATTGACGATAATAGTTGGCGAAACCAAGAAATCTTTGAACTGCACGTAACGAAAGGGGTTGGGCCCAATCCAGGACAGCTCTCACCTTGCCTGGATCCATTTCTAGACCATTGTTGGAAATAATAAAACCCCAAAAATTGAACAGAAAAGACCTCAAAGGTACATTTCTCCAGTTTCGCATAAAGATTATTTTCCCTTAGCCTTTGAAAGACTTCACAAACATGATTACGATGTGTACTTAGATTGGAAGAGAAAATAAGAATATCGTCAAGATAGACCACTACGAATACCCCCAACAGATCTCGAAAGATGTCATTGACAAATTCTTGAAAAACTGCAGGGGCGTTACAGAGCCCAAAGGGCATTACTAAATATTCGTAGTGGCCATCCCTGGTGTTAAATGCGGTTTTCCACTCATCCCCCTCTCTAATACGAATGAGATTGTAAGCACCTCTAAGATCAAGCTTGGTATAGACTTGGGCACCTTTAACCTGGTCAAATAGCTCAGAAATTAGAGGAAGTGGGTAGCGGTTCTTAATGGTGATTTTATTTAAACCCCTGTAGTCAATACAAGGACGAAGACCACCGTCATTCTTACCCACAAAGAAAAACCCAGCACCGGCAGGAGAATTAGAGGGCCGGATGAAACCTCTCTCAAGGTTTTCTTTGAAATAGTCCCTCATAGCTTGGGCTTCAGGTAAAGAAAGAGGGTAAGTACGACCACGAGGAGGAGAGGAACCTGGAACTAGGTCAATGGGACAGTCATACTGTCTATGTGGGGGTAAGATTTCTGCAGCTTTCTTAGAAAAGACGTCGGCATATGCCGAATAGGCTGCAGGTAAACCCTCTAGTGAGGTAGTTGCTATTATTGGAGGGATACAGACGCCCCCACAATTTGAACCCCACTGAGAAATCTCCCCCGTAACCCAATCAATATTGGGATTATGAACCTGGAGCCAGGGTAACCCCAAAATAAGAGGAGAAGAGGCACCTTCAATAAGAAAAAGGGCTATCTCCTTGCAGTGAGAATTGTTAAAACACAAAGATAAGAAGACAGTTTTTTTGTTTACAATACCTGACCCTAGGGGTCTTTTGTCTACCGCTAAAATTCTCATGGGGGTACACAGAGGGACCAAAGGAATGCCATGTTTGGCTACCAAAGCGGCATCCAAAAAATTACCCTCCACCCCAGAGTCCAAAAAAGCGGAAAAATTCACAGAGCCCATAGGCCAGGACAGTTTAACTGGTAACAAAACCTTGGAGGCAAATTGGGGAGAGGAAACGCCTGCACCCTAATGGAGCTCCCCTTCTCCATTTAGGCTTGGGCTTTTCCCGGCCTCTTAATACATTGTTTAAGGAAATAACCCTTATCCCCACAGTATATACACAGCCCAAGGGTACGCCTGTGTGTCTTTTCCTCAGGAGAAAGATGTGATAGACCTAATTGCATAGGCTCCTCCTGAGGTGAAGACACAGAGAAATCAGAAGACTTAACATTGGTCAAAAAGTTAGGTTTTACATTAGAAACCCCAGAAAAATGAGAATTTCCCCTTTCACCCCTTCTCTCCCTTTGCCTCCTATCGATCTGAATGGCTAGGGACATGAGATCATCCAGATTGGATGACAAGGGGTAATTCACAATGCTATCCTTAATAGAGTCAGAAAGCCCAATACGGAACTGGCTGCGAAGAGCCGTGTCGTTCCAGCCAACTCGGTGCAATACACCTCCACATCCTGTTTTCCCTGGCGTAATTTAGGAATTGCATAGTCGGCAGAGGATGCACGATCCGGGTCATCGTAGAGAATGTGTGTGGGAAAAAGCTAAGATACAATTTGCATGCCTCTTTAAAGACAAAAAATTGGGTTCTGTCCCCACTGAATTTTGTAGGGAATGCAATCTTGGGTTCATGGGGCTTAGCAGTGTTACCCCACATGGCAGGAGAACCCACAGGAACAGGCAGCTGCTGAGGAGCTTGCGGAGTCTCCAACTGGCGGGTTAAGTTGTGAAAACCCTGCAGGAGATAATTCTGTTTTTGCTCCTGATCCTCTAAGCGCTGAAGCAGAGTGGTAAGAAGCACTTCGGTAGTGGTTGGAGTGGACGGAGCAGCAGCGTCGGCATGACCTTCGTCTTCCATGGGCCCGTGATAATGTCACGGTCGGCACCCTAAACCAGAACTAATGCCAAGCTCCCTGGTCTCGGCTCGGCTTCACCAGTAGTGTGACCGCCTTTGGCTTCGGGAGGAGCCCTCAGCGTACTCAGATGCCACCTGGACTTTTCGAGAGGAGCAAGGCGAGGAGTTCTGGCAAGCAAAGGGGCACGACTGTTGTTAAAGTCAGTTAGGCCGAAGGTCGTGGTACAATAACGTAAGACAGATTCATGGTCAGACAGGCAGGCAGATAGCTAGAGTCGTCAGGCAGGCAAGGGTCAAACCGGGTAATCAATCAGATGGGCTGAGGCAAAATCGGAGTCAAATAACAGGCAGAGGTCAAACCAGAAAGTCAAACAGGAGGGTTAAGCGGAAGTGCACGTGCGGCGCGCATTAGGAAGCCGGCAGTGAAGGCGGATAGGGTGGCGGGCGTCCCTGCCGATGGCGCGGCGGGCGTCCCCGCAGACCACCAGGGTGAGGATTCCTTACACTGGGCAGCTAAGTGGCAAATGAGATTTAATGTTGATAAATGTACAGTCATGCACCTGGGATTCAAAACTATCCAAGCCACTTAATGGAACTGCACTAGGCAAATCCATCCACACTGGAGTCCGTGTAAATAATAAACCTGGCTGTAGCAGGCAATGCTACTATGTTACTATGTAATGCTCCTGGACCTGACACCTAATTTTTTAAACTAATTTTTTAACCTTATTTATGAGTGTAAGTTAAGTTTTGAATGACCCAATGGAAACAAAACACTGTAACAGTTCTTTGTTACAAAAGTGAAAGCAGGCAATGTTTCTTGTCTTACCCTTTCTCAAGGCTCAAGCACGAGAAGTCCTGTTACATGTTTTTTGACCTGATGCTTTTTTTACTTTTGCAACAAGGAAGTGATTCAGCAATTTGCTTCCAGTGTATCAGTTTACTGTTTATACCAACAAACTACAGTAAAACATATACACATTTTAATTTCTTAAATTAAAAAGACAGCTTATATAAAAATGTAAGGGAGCAAAAGTATCATTTTGTTATATATCATAATTATAATAAGATCTACAGAACAAGCTGTGAATACTGCACTGCAGATGGCCACTTATACAAACCCAACTATTTTATTTGAAGCCCAGAAGAATAAGCTCAACATATACTACCACTGTTAAAGGAGAACTCAACCCCCAAACCCTAGCCCTCCTCAACTTTCCTCCATCAGCCCCCTCACCTTCCCTCCTCACTGAGTCTATACACTTAAAAACATCCATATTTGTAAACCTGTTGAAAGAATGCAGAGTTGCAAATTCATTGGTGACGTCTTTGGATCCTCATAGTCACTGTCCAGTGCATATGCAGGAGCATGCACAGTTGAATTTGAACTGGACCTAGTTTCAACTGTGCATACTTTTGCAGCCTCAGTGTTGATCACTTTATAAAAGATTAATAGACTCTGCTGGGAGAGAAAAGGGAGGGGGCCCAACGGAGGCCCATTTAAGGGGGCTGGCATTTTATGGCGTGTTGTTCTCCATTAAAGTTATAACAAGTAGTTCAGCTACCTTTGCATTTGCAGCTTCCACTGAATGCTGAAGGATGTCAGGAATTTTAGCTTAGCAAAAGAAATGTCATCTTGTTTCTATTATTTAGTTGCTAAAATGCCTATGAGCATAAAAGGCAAAATAGGAAAATACATTGCTGCCATCAGTGCTGCTGCCAGTGGCTTTGTTTAGCTTGATGCATTAGAAACACATAATGCAGACACTGATATAAACCCTAAACAAAACATTGTTATTTACATGCAACACTCACCAACAATCAGTCGTATGCCTGCCTGAGCTGCAGCTTTCAAAACAATTATTAAAGTGGGTGGTTCCTTTGTCACTATGTTTTCCGTTTTCGTTGAGAGAGAGGAGTGAAGGGACAGGCTATCCCTTGCATCATATTTGACCATATGCCAAGTGGACGATTAAAGGGGTGGTAACCCTTTATGTTAACTTTTAGTATGTTATAGATTGGCTAATTTTTTTCTTTTTTATAGTTCTGACTCCTTCCAGCTTTGAAATGAGGATCAATGACCCCATCTTAAAGAGAAATGCTCTGTAAGGCTTCAAATTTATTGTTTATTGTTATTGCAACTTTACTACTCATCTTTCTATTCAGGCCCTCTCCTATTCATATTCCAGTCTCTTATTGACATATATTAATGGTTTCTAGAGACATTCTAGCAAACTGGTGAGCTGCTGAATTCATAATATAGTTATTAGTTGAAACCCATTAATAACATTTAACCTCTGCACAGAGCCATGAATGAATGGATTCTTATTCACTCTCTCATCATATCACATCTAGACTACTGTAACTCTCTTTTAATTGGCCTTCCCCTTCAGAGACTGTCACCTCTCCAGTCCATAATGAACACTGCTGCGAGGCTCATATACCTCAGCAACCGCTCCTCCTCTGCCTCGCCATTCTGTCAATCCCTGCACAGGGGCAATCCTGGCCCCTCCGCCGCCTTAGGCAGCAGCAGTTTCCGCCGCCCCCCCTCCCTCGGGCGCTTACCTTTTTGCACCTGAGAGGGTCCACGAGGGCGGCAGAGAGGGCCAGTACACTAGCGCAAAGAGCCTAACTGCACTCTCTGTGCTAGTTGAGCCTGAAATTCGGCTCCTAAAGTACCAGGAGCAGCATTTTTGCTGCCCCTGGTACCTACTGGGGCGCTGCTGCCTGAGGCGACAGCCTCAACTCACCTCATTGGCAAAGCACCCCTGTCCCTGACCTGGCTTCCGTTACCTTTCAGAATCAAATTCAAATTAATGACACTGACTTTCAAAGCAGTGCCCCACCCTACATCTCTGAACTCATCTCTATATACTCACCCAACCACTTACTACGCTCCTCTACTGACCTGCTACTCAACTCTTCTCTCATTACCTCCTCACATACTCGCATTCAAGACTTTGCAAGGGCTGCACCCCTCCTCTGGAACTCTCTCCCACGGTCTTTCCGACTTTCTCCCAACCTTTCTGCTTCGAGAAGCCTACCCTCACTCTGCTTAACTACCAAACGCAACACCACATACAGTACCACATTTCTCACCCACTTAATTCGATCTTGCCCACTCCCACACCTTGTGTATTACTCTCTTCCCTTTAGAGTGTATGCCTATGCATAAGGCCTTCCTCACCTTTTTGTACCTGTATTGATTGTGATGTATGTAACTCCATAAATTCTATGTATATAATTCATGTGAATTAGTTGTATAATCACATTTACTTTACAGTGCTATGCAGTATGTTGGCGCTATATAAATACATGTTAATAATAATGATAAAATAATAATAATGACATTTAACCCTTGACTTTCCACCTGTTAAAGGAGATTTATCCTCAATCCGCCATTTTTTAAAAGAAGGGGAGGTATAATCACTGGGGTTGATTAGATACCCCCACATTGATTATAATCATTTACCTGATACCCCATGCTAGTGGCACACCTATTCGCTTAAAGGAGAACTAACCCCCCAATAAGAAAAGCCCATACCTACTACCACATATATCAGAAACATAATTTATTTTATGTATGAGAACACAGCAGATTTGGAAAGTTCTATTTCTCCTGAACGTGCCAATACCAAATTTATATAGTTTAATGGAGATTTCTCACTTGTATAGATCAAAATCTCCATGCAGTACATTACCAAATTTTCAAAGCACCGCTCCACAAAACGGCATACTTCTGATTTCAAGGCAAACACTCCACTTATAGTATGTTTACCCTAGAAAACATGCATTATTAGAAAGAGCAGATTCTGGCAAATCAAAAATGGGTAAATATATCTATGTATGCCAAAAAACCAAGTTGCAATTCTTTTCTATAATTTTTTATAGAAATTGGTGAATTTTTTGAAAACCTCAAAGCTTCCAATCTACAGCATCATATCTCCCACACATTATTAGGTTAAATGAATATGATTGCCAGGAGTCCACAGAACAGTTTGATACCAAATATGTTTAACCTAAAAATCATGATTAGGAGTATTGGGAGCTCTACAACAGTTTATATAAACAAGCTGCTGTGTAGTCATGGGGGCAGCCATTCAAAGCTAAAAAAGGAGAAAAGGCACAGTATGCACAGTAAATAGCAGATAAGCTCTGTAGTATACAATGGGATTCTTAAAAACATATTTGTCATTTACTGTGTATCATGTGCTTGAATGGCTGCCCCCATGGCTATCGAGGAGCTTGTTTATATAAACTATAGTAGAGTTTCTGAAATAAACACACCAGTTTTATGAGTGTAGTGCAACAGTACATTATATTGTCATTCATTTAAAACACTTTCTTTTTTGGTGTTATTGTTCCTTTAATATTAACAATTGTGTAAGAAATACCTTGAATTTCTATCTCTATAACAGTTATAGAGATAGATTGATGTATTGAAATTCTGGCCTACGTGGTAGAGGGCTGATAATGGAAGTCAATGTTCATATATCATAGAGAAGAAAGGAATAAACAGCTTCAGGCAGTACTTAATAAACTGCAAGTGTTCATTTATTAGCAGTGTGCAACACTACATGTTTCGGGTACAAACCCTTTTTCAAGTTTTCAAGGGTTTGTACCCGAAACATGTAGTGTTGCACACTGCTAATAAATGAACACTTGCAGTTTATTAAGTACTGCCTGAAGCTGTTTATTCCTTTCTTCTCTATGATATATGTACTTCGGGAGTGTGACACAGACTCCAGGGAATCTACAGCAGTACCATTTAATGACCAGGACACACTGGAGCCAGCAATCCTCCTTCTTTGGAAGTCAATGTTGACCACTGCCCCTTTTAAAACACACCTACTGTAAACCACACCCACATTACCACAAGAACTTTTAAGATCATATCTGTCACGTTTGGCACCCTATATCCAGAATCCTAGCTAAGCTCCCTGGTCTCGGCTCTCAGTTCTGCCTTTAACCGCCGCCTTTAACCTCGGGAGGAGCCCTCGGCTAATTGGATGCCACCAGGTCTTAACAGAGAGAGGAGCAAAGCTAACGGTTCTGGATGAGCAAAGGGGCACGATCGTCTCACCAGGATACTGGAAGGAAGAACACCACCAGGAACAGGCAGGCCAGGCCAGTACAAGCAGATAGAATGGTCAGACAGGCCGGAATCAGGATAGAGAGCGTAGAATAGTCGATGGACAAGCAAAGGTCGGATTGGAGAGGTCAGAATAGTCACAGACAGGCAGGATCAGGATTGGAGAGATCAGAGTAGTAAATCAGGCAGGCAAGGGTCAAAACACAATAGATCAGTCAGGATTGACAAGGAATTAACACCCAGGAACTTCTAAATAAAACCTAACAACGGGCAGTGTGCTGTAACCTAAATTCCCCTTTTAATCATTTGAATTTGGCGCCATTGCACGCTGAGCACTGCACCTTTAAAAGACAGACGTGCGCACGGCACGCGCCTTAGAGGAAGCCGGCACAGGAGACAAGGGAGCAGCGGGAGTCCACACCGAGAACGCGGCGGTGGACCCCGCTGCCCACTAGACCACCAGGGTAAGGCTTCCTTACAATATCCACATTAACGGTGGTAGCACACCAACAAACCAAATGGTTAGTGCTCACTGCAGAGCTATCCCTCATGAGTTATATGTATCTAAATAATTTGGGCAATCGAACACAAGCACATATAAATGTTTATATTTATTAAAACATACCAAACATTATGTTGAAAAATCACTGAGTATTTTATCAGGCAACTAAAGTGTTTTGACTTATGAATAACTATTCAACCTGATGATTGTATAGCAAACAGCTCATATTAAAGGGATCCTGTCATCGGAAAACATGTTTTTTTCAAAATGCATCAGTTAATAGTGCTACTCCAGCAGAATTCTGCACTGAAATCCATTTCTCAAAAGAGCAAACAGATTTTTTTATATTCCAATTTGAAATCTGACATGGGGCTATACATTTTGTCAATTTCCCAGCTGCCCCCCAGTCATGTGACTTGTGCCTGCACTTTAGGAGAGAAATGCTTTCTGGCAGGCTGCTGTTTTTCCTTCTCAATGTAACTGAATGTGTCTCAGTGGGACCTGGGTTTTTACTATTGAGTACTGTTCTTAGATCTACCAGCAGCTGTTATCTTGCGTTAGGGTCGGGAGCTGCTATCTGGTTACCTTCCCATTGTTCTTTTGTTTGGCTGCTGGGGGGAAAAGGGAGGGGGTGATATCACTCTAACTTGCAGTACAGCAGCAAAGAGTGATTGAAGTTTATCAGAGCACAAATCACATGACTTGGGGCAGCTGGGAAATTGACAATATGTCTAGCCCCATGTCAGATTTCAAAATTGAATATAAAAAAATCTATTTGCTCTTTTGAGAAATGGATTTCAGTGCAGAATTCTGCTGGAGAAGCACTATTAACTGATTCATTTTGAAAAAGATTTTCTTTCCCGTGACAGTATCCCTTTAATTATCATTAGGGTTGCCACCTGGCCAGTATTTTACCAGCCTGGCGGGTAAAAATGATGGCTGATCCCAATGTTATTAATAGGGAAAAAAGATAAAAATATAGGAAGGCCAGTATTTTTTTCCAGAAAAGGTGGCAACCCTAATTATCATACGTATGTAATATATATACAGACACATGGGCTGCAGCAGTACTGACACTCACGTCTCATATCGTCTGAACTTGGACACATCACTGGCACGATTATCTGTATCTCCCTGGAGTTCCTGTCTCGTCCTTTCTCTTTCTGCTCCTGCTCCCTCCTCCCACCACTATTTGAGATCGACAGTAGCACTCTCCAATCTGCTTCATCCTGCCAGAATACCCCCCCCCCTGGGACTGCTCCTTAACTCTTGCTTAGATAAGATACAGATGTTTCGGCTGCAGGCTAATAATTCGCTACTATTTTGTTTAAGGCAAATACCCTATTTTCAGTGTTGGAAAACTGACCCTGCTGTTTTGGTAAGGCTAAGCCTCCCAAGCCTTCATTATAAACCACCCATGCAGAGAATGGAACACACAAGCAGCACTGGGCAAGCAGAATATGGCACACACAAGCAGCGCTGGGCAAGCAGAGTATGGCACACACAAGAAGCATTAGGAAAGCAGAGAATGGCACACCCAAGCAGCACTAGGCAAACAGAGAATGGCACACACAAGCAGCCCTGGGCAAGCTAGTATGGCACACATAGGGAGCCTAGGACAGGGAGAGTATAACACACACATCTTACACATGGTATGCAGTCACAGCAGGTGGACTTTCATGTGGGGGGACAAAACAAGGTGGATCACGAGCCGCATGCACAGGGGCAAATTAAACCTATGGGTCCCTACATATACTTGGGGTTAAAACCCATTTTGTCCTAACAATTGTGCAAATAAATACACAAATCTCAAATAAAATTTGAAAATAGTGCAAATAAGGACAGTAACATTCTCTTGGGTATCCTCTCCTGAGAAATACCTGGGTGACAATGGTTACTGTGGAGGAAAAAACAGTAAAGAAATACACAATACTGCATAGGATAAGTTTCAGTGCAATAATTGTTTCAGTTACTTAAAACTTTATTACAATTAATAAGTGTCTGTATCAGATCACTCAGGCACCTTACTTATGGAACACTTGGGATCATCCTGCCCTGCATCCGGAATTAACCCAGGCACATACTTGTGGAACACTTGGAAACACTTGGAAACATCCCGTCTTACATCAGGAGTTCCAGGCACTTGACTTAGAGATAGTACCATAGTACCATAGTTGAGTGCAACACTCATTGTTAATGTGACATTTTGATCAATAAGGCCCCACCATAATCAAAACATTATTCCAGCATCACATCCCCCCCTATTCAAGTGTCCAATGCTTAAGGTTAAAGGTGCTACTCAGAGTAGTTAGAGGTAGAAGATTTGTGGTGGGGGCTCAGCAGTCTCTGTCTTGTGAACCCAACTTATGTTCTTTCAAAACTGAAAAACAGAATAAAGGCCATTTCCTAGGCCAAAATGATGGAAGCAAAGGAACTGCTCAATTCAGCAGAGTTAAACGTATTGTGAGTGATGAAAAACTGTTGGGTGATAGATTGGACGAAATGCAGGAAAAGGGAGAGAGGTTACCCCAGCAATCTTTTACTAAAGCAACGGGAGGAGATAGAGCATTCAAAGAGTAAAAATGTAAGCAAAGGCGACAGCCAGGACACACTGATCGTATTCCCTTCGTCTCAAAATATAATGTATTAAGCCACCAGGTGGCCAATATTATAAGCAGACACTGGGGTGTTTTGAGGGATTGCATCCCAGGTGTAACTTGGTTTGAGTCACCACCAATGATGTCATATAAAAGGAATAGGCCAATTGGATCTATGCTAACCAAGTCAGATTTTGGAGAGGAAAAGCCTAAACAGAGATTTCTGGGTCCGGTTAAATGTGGTACCTTCCCGTGTATGAGCTGTAATTGCTGTTCGAACTGCCAGAAAGGTGACACAATTTACCATCCACGCATGGGCACCCCTAGTAAAATTCGGGGATATTACACTTGTGCAACAACGTTTGCCAGTTATGTAATAAAATGCCCATGCGGACTGATGTACGTGGGGCAGACAAGCTGAACAGTTAGGGAAATCATCAGGGAACATAAGTCAGCCATATGCAGGCAGTCGCTTCACATTTTGTAGAGAAGGGCCACGGAGTGCAGCAGTTAAAGTATCAGGTTATTGATCATGCACCTAAAATGAGACGAGGGGGGACCAGATTAAAGGGTTTCTTAAGAAAGAAGCCATGTGGATTAGAAGACTAGAAACCCTCACACCCCAGGGATTAAATAGGGAATACGATCTACAAGCTGTTTTCTGGGTTTAATTGTTTTTAATTTTTTTTTAAATTTGTGTCTTACAGATGTTTAGAACTTGGGCAAACTTGTGATGGTTCAACCATTTAAGAGTTAACGGGATATCTACTTGTGACATTGTAGCAAACCTGTTGGAAATTGTAACAAATTTGTAACAAGAAGCCAGTCGATGGCGCAATATGTTTCTCTATAAAAATCTGTATTGTTGAAGTGTCTGGTAAGCTTGAAAAAAGGCTCTGTGTAGCCTGAAACGTCACTTATCCAGGTCCTACCAATGTTGCAATAAAGGCATTTTTATTTATAGAAAAGACTTGTGGTGCTTTACTCCAATCAATACTTAGCAAAGGAGCTGGATGAAATTTTATTCATTACAACCAGGATAGGCAGGCATTCAGTCTCAAACTACAGGAGTCCTTGAGAGCCATGGATCCTTTAACTTACAAAATGGAGGTCCCAAAATACTCGGGGGAAACAGATTTCACACATACCTCCTAGGATAGATAACAGTTGGTGTGCAACTTGTCAATGCGGCCTCATTGGGAAGAGCTTCACTGAGGCGGAAATGTTGTTCTTCTTGAAGCTTGCCATGGCCGTACCACCACTCATGCACAACGTTATCCGCATGTGGTGGAACGAGTGGACAGATTATTGGGAGGGGCTGGGGAAGACCCAGCGGTCGTGGTACACTGAGGTACCAATGACAATGTTAGAGGAGGTGGTGAAGTCCTCAAGAACGGTTTTAAAAAACTAGGTGTAAAGTTGAGGGCGAGGACTTCCAAGGTAATTTTCTCAGAGATATTACCTGAGCCATGAGCAATGCTAAGGAGACAGTGGGAGCGTAGGGAGATTAATGCATGGCTGAGAGATTGGTGTAGGGAGGAGGGTTTGGGGTTTTTGGAGAACTGGGCTGATTTCTCAGTTGGGTACAGGTTCTTTGCTAGGGATGGGCTGCACCTCAGTGATGATGGTGCAGCTGTTTTGGGAGAGAAGATGGCTAGAGGGTTGGAGGAGATTTTAAACTAGGTGTGGGGGGGGAGTGTTCAGTAAAAGATTCTGTGGAAGATGAGATAGTGGGCAAAGAAAGGGAAAATGTGGGAGGAGATTTGGCTGGGGGTACTGTTAAGGATAGGGAGGACCACATTTCATATGTTCAATATGGTACCAGTATTAAATGTATGTTTGCAAATGCAAGGAGTCTGACTGGTAAAATGGGAGAGCTGGAGTGCTGGTGCTGGAAGGAAAATATGATGTGATTGGTGTGGCCGAAACATGGCTGAATGAGTCACATGACTGGGCAGTTAATATCAGTGGCAATACTTTGTTTTGGAGGGACAGAGGCAATAGAAAAGGAGGAGGGGTATGTCTGTTTGTTAGGCAGGATTTAAAAGCTTATATAAAGGAGTAGGTTATGTTAGAAAATGAGGGGCAGAAGTCTTATGGGTGGAGTTCTTCACCAATTGTAAAGAGTCCAACAAATTAATTGTAGGCGTATGCTATAGACCCCCTAATGTAAGTGACGAGGAGGAGGCTAAGCTTCTGATGCAAATAGAAAAGGCTGCTAGTTTGGGTAAAGTAATGATAATGGGGGATTTTAATTACCCAGATATTGACTGGAGCAACAGTACTGCCAGATCAGATAATGGGAACAAGTTTATAAACTTGTTGCATGACAATTTTATGGCACAGGTTGTTGAGGAGCCTACCAGAAAAAATGCTATTCTGGGTCTAGTGATCTCAAATGACCCAGAACTTATAGCAAATGTGCAAGTCATTGAACCCCTGGGTAATAGTGACCATAATGTTATATCATTTAATGTCTGGTGCAAAAAACAGATATATACCGGGGCAACAGAAACCATGAATTTTGGAAAAGCTAATTTTAGTGCCTTGAGGGCTGCCATATAGAGTATTGATTGGGGCATTAAGTTTTCAGCTAAAAACACAAAACAGAAATGGTTGTCATTTAAAATGATATTAAATCATTATTGTTCTCAATTTATTCCCTTAAGGAGTACATTTAGAAGCTCTAAGAATCATCCTATGTGGCTTAATACAAAAGTAAAGAAGTTAATAGGAAAGAAGAGAAAGGCATTTAAAAACTACAAATCTGTTGGGACAGGAGCTGCATTTAATGAATATAAACACTGTAATAAATGTTGTAAATCAGCAATCCGGAAGGCAAAGAAAGGAAATGAAGAGTTAATTGCGGTAGAGGTGAAAACTAAACCTAAAAAGTTTTTTAAATATATTAATAGTAAAAAGATGCAGGTTGAGAGTGTTGCTCCATTAAATAATGGTACCAGTATGGTTGTAACAGATACAGAAAAGGCAAATGTGCTAAATCAGTTCTTTTCTTCAGTTTATACAATAGAGGAGTCTGAGTTCCCAGGCTCACTTTATAGCTGCACTATTGGCTCAGTTCAATCTAGTCAGTGGCTGACTCAGGATATGATCCATAAAGCTTTAATAAAAATTAATGTAAACAAGGCTCCAGGGCCTGATGGCATACACCCCCGGGTTCTAAGAGAGCTTAGTTCAGTTTTAGACCAGCCCCTATTTCTGATTTTCTCAGATTCGCTTTCATCTGGTATTGTGCCTAAGGATTGGAGAAAAGATGATGTTATTCCAATATTTAAAAAGGGATTACAATCTCAGCCTGGCAATTATAGGCCAGTAAATTTGACATCTGTGGTAGGCAAATAATGAATAGTTGGAAACAGTAAGTAATAGGTGTCCAAGTCTCAGTCAATAAGTAGAGTGCAGTATCCCAGTGAGGTGTTTAGGTTGTAAAAGAGTGGAGTTGCAGAAACAATAATGAACAATCCCTTAGAATGATTAAAAGACAATGCCTTTGATTAAAAGTTAAAGCCAACTCTTAGAGGCTGACATTGCAGGGATCACTGTTTGGTGGAGTGTTAAAATCTTGCTCACAATCTTCATTTATGTTTATGTGCTGGTTTGTTTTAGTATCTAGTATGGATGCTTCTGGGCTTCAGTGTCGGACTGGGGTGCTTGGGGCCCACCAGGAAATCTCAACTCAAGGGCCCAAACCCCCACCCCACTACAAAATAGTGCCCACAAGATTTTTTTTACATTTAATTTTGAAATCTGGCATGGGGTGCCCCAGGTGCCCCCAGTCAGGTGACTTGTGCTCTGATAAACCTCAGTCACTCTTTACTGCTGTACTGCAAGTTTGAGTGATATCACCCTCTCCCTTCTCCCGGCAGCCTAACAACAGAACAATGGGAAGATAACCAGATAACAGCTCCCTAACACAAGATAACAGCTGCCTGGTAGATCTAAGAACAGCACTCAATAGTAAAATCCAGGTCCCACCGAGACACATTCAGTTACATTGAGTAGGAGAAACAACAGCCTGCGAGAAAGCAATTCCATCCTAAAATTCTGGCTCTTTCTGAAAGCACATGACCAGGCAAAATAACCTGAGATGCACCTACACACCAATATTACAACTAAATACACTTGTTGGTTCAGGAATGAAACTTTATATTGTAGAGTGAATTATTTGCAGTGTAAACAGTGTCATTTAGAAATAAACCAGAATCCCTTTAATATTAACTTTTAGTATGACCCAGAGAGTGATGTTCTGAGACAATTTGCATTTGGTCTTCATTTTTTTTTAATTTGAGTTTTTTAATTACTAAGCATTAAGCATTTTGTTCAACTCTCCAGCACTGATCTGGTTGCTAAGGTCTAAATTACCCTAGCAACCAGGCATTGGTTTGAGTCAGATGAAGAAGGCAAATAGCATAAAAATAAATATGAAAGAGGCAAAATAAATAATAAAATAAGGCAAATAACGAAGAGCAATTAAAAAGTTGCTAAGAATTGTCCATTCTATAACAAGATAAAAGTAGGGATAGGTATACTATCCCTAAGAAGTTTAAAAAAACTTGCAACTTGTCTGCTCATTCCCACCCTCGTAACAGTGACACAAATACACACATTTATTTTTTTTAAATAAGTTTTTTTAGATTTCGGTTTAGGTAGACCAAAATCAGTACCTGTGCCACCTTCTGTTATAATGCTGCAGCAGGGGGTTCACAATTGGAGGCTCCCGAGCAGCCAGTTACTCCCTATTTTATTTTGCAGTTGATTTGTTTTTTTGTTGGTAAGTTAAAGCTGTGACCCTTAGTCATTTGACTAAGAATGGTTAGTTATAAAGACAGTTAGAATTTTAGTCATAAAACAGGCCAGAACTGCAGTTTACAATGGTTATGAAATAGCATCTGTGCCTATGGGACAGAATGTTCTTTTATACAGATAGCTAGAATCTCAGCTGCCATAAAGCAGGATGGGACTGTTGCTTACAATGGGGATCAGATAGGATATGTGCAGCCACTCAGACAGATAGCTAGAATCTCAGCTGCCATAAAGCAGGACGCGACTGTTGCTTACAATGGGGATCAGATAGGATCTGTGCAGCCACTGGGACAGAATGCTCTGTTATACAGACAGCTAGAATCTCAGCTGCCATAAAGCAGGACGGGACTGTTGCTTACAATGGGGATCAGAGAGGATCTGTGCAGCCACTGGGACAGAATGCTCTGTTCTACAGATAGCTAGAATCTCAGCTGCCATAAAGCAGGACAGGACTGCTGCTTACAATGGGGATCAGATAGGATCTGTGCAGCCACTGGGACAGAATGCTCTGTTATACAGATACATGTAGATAGAATCTTAAAGTAGGGCTGGGCTGCCGCTTACAATGTGGATCAGTTAGGATCTGTGCCACTGTCAAAGATTGCTCTGTTATAAATATAATTAAGATCTCAGCCATAAAAAAAGATATGACTTTGTGACCACTGTCAGATAATGCTTTTTTATTAAAACTATAAAACAATATGTAAGAGTAAATAAAGATAACCACCAGAAATCCATCCATGGGCTTTCGTGAGTTCACATACAACCACTGCAGACCTCAGTACATACACTTCTGCTCTGATTTCACTGCCCCCAAAACCAGCCTGGTTCCTACCTTCGCTATTCCTCTGTTCTGTTGACTTCACCTCTTCGCTTGTGGAACAGACAGCCATTGCTATCTCTTCCATGTGCACATAAAACTGACCTTTCTAAAGTTGTAGGGATGGCTGATGAACAGCCGATACTGACCCGCAGCACGTTAATCACTTGACTACATTGCTTACAACAATAAACAAACTGTGTCTTGTAGGGAGCCCTTCAAAGAAAAGAATTTGCCAATGTAGAGCTAAGAGCTGCTGCATCTTAAATCTTCAGTCCTGCTACAGAACTGCTGCAGCCTCGCCACGGCCGCGTCTCGCTCTCCTCCACCACAGGACGTTCCGTGACGTCATCACCAGGCGCGGTCGCACAGCACAGCAAAGGATGCACGCACGGCACAAGCAGCAGCAGCTGCAGCAGGATCAGTGTGCAGGTTTGACAGCAGCGGCGCGGTAGGAGTAGGAGCGGCAGCGCTGAAGGGCCCATTGCTCCAAAAAAAAAAAAACGGATCGCTGACAAAAAAATATTAAAAAAATAAGATAAAAAATAGAGCGTGGTCGTGGGGGCCCACAAGGACTGGGGCCCACCGGGATATTTCCCGGTGTCCCGGTGGGCCAGTCCGACACTGCTGGGCTTCGTCTTAGTGCAGGAGTGCTGAATTATGGGAATTTCTTATCTAATTAACTAAATGGCTTTAAGTGCCAAAAAACATTCTGTGAATTTGTGAAGTGGCACAGATTGTAGATTGAACATTCTATGGCACTTCTGGACAGGGGAGCATCTTTTAAAGCCACTACTTTGTTTTCTGCTCGTTTCCCAGCCCTTAGGCTAATGGCCACCTTAGGGGGTTATTTATCAAAGTCCGAATTTATCTCAATATTTTCTGAAAAAATGCCGACCAAATCCAAACAGGTTTTTGGGCTTATTTATTAATACACTTTCCGAAAAATTTTGCTTACTGGAAAAAATCAAAAAAAATCTGATTTTCAAGATTTTTTCATATTTTTCAACCAAACACTCAGAATTTTGCCGAAAACTCAGAAAACTTCGGAGTATTGCCAAAAACCCAGCTCACATGAAGAAATCATTGGGACTTCTCCCATTGACTTATATGCAACCTTGACAGGTCTGAGATGCCGGATTTTCAGATTCATACCATCCTCGGGGTTTATTAAACCCTGAAAAATTTGATTTGATTTTTTTTCGTGATTTTTGCATTCGGAGTTTAGTAAATAATCCCCTTGGGGTCCATAGCCAACCGCACGAGAGAAAGGAGGCAAGTCCCGGGCGCTCCTGGGGCCACCGAACGATTTTCTGGCCATCCGACTTTTACAGGGGTACAAACACCCCCAACCACATTGGTGGAGGCTCCACAGGATGTCCGAGCTAATCTCCCACTGGAACGGGTGCATTGGGAGCTAGGAACTGAACGCGGCCTACCATTTAGATGGAAGACCGGGACTTGAGTAGGCGTCAGGCCGGGTACCGTCTGACGGGTAGCCAGCTTAATCCAGGTTGGTGCCGGATGAGCACCCTCAAACCTCCTACCTGCTTGGGGCTATTTCTCTGTCCTCCTCGCAAAATACAGACACCATGGCACAGCCACGTGAGCCCTTACAATCTGCCTGATTGCTGCCTCCCTCGACAAAGCAGGCACACACTGCACACTGTGAAAAGGCAACTCCTGAGCCTTGTGCTAGTCCCCCCCGGAGTACCGCTGTAGACACGTATTTGCCTACCATATATTGCACCACTGGGGATAGGCATACAGGGCAGCCATCAGGGGGGGACAGGGGGGAGAGTTGTAGGGGGCCCCGAGGGTAAGGGGGCCCGGCCATGCCGCACTTTCTTGATTAGCCGGGCCCCCTTGCTTTCTGAGAGCTGCGTAAGAGTAACATGGTAGGGCCCCCCTAAAGGTAACCCTTTGTGGTCCCTGTTGTGTGGTGGGGCCCTTTGCACCAATTTTTTTTTAAACTTCTGGGGGGGGGCAGTTTTTTTACATGGATGTTTAAGGGGGGCCCTGGCCACCAATTTTCTTATAACTTGGTTGGGGGCCCTGGCCACCAATTTTTTTTCCCCATGTGGGGTCCTAGCCACCAATATTTTTTAATGGGGGGCCCTGACCACAAATGTTTTTTCAATGGGGGGGCCCTGACCACCTATTTTGTTTATTAACATGTGGGAACCATAGCCACCAATGTTTGTTTTTTTTAGTGTGTGTGGGGGGTGGACCTGTGGGGTGGGGAGGGTGGTGGGCGCAGCCCAGGGGGCCCAGGAAATTTTTTCATATGGGGCCCTGCGATTTCTGATGGCGGCCCTGTAGGCATATCTATATAAGAACTACTGAATGCACTACTCACTCTTCTAATAAGTGAGGAATTCATTGACTCTAATTCTGATTATTGCCCTACCGTATGGGACACCTTGACAGCACTGTGATTGGGACACAAACTTATACCTTGCAGGCTGCTGCAGGCAACCTGTACCACACTGCCCGAATAGTCCAATGCCATGAAGTAACACAGTAACACAGTAAGTAAGGTTGAAAAAAGACACACGTCCATCCAGTTCAACCTTTTTTTTTATAATTATTATATCTGCCTAACTGCCAGTTGATCCAGAGGAAGGCAAAAACACCTATCTGAAGCCTCACCAATTTTCCTCAAAATCCCTTCCTGACTCCAAAATGGCAATCGGACTAGTCCCTGGATCAACTTGTACTATGAGCTATCTTCCATAACCCTGTATTCCCTCACTTGCTAAAAAGCCATCCAACCCCTTCTTAAAGGACCAGTAACACCATTTTTCATAAATTAAAAAAACAAAAGTATATACATAACTTACCTACAATATGCTGATTTTTCCTGCTGTTAGGGTAAGAGTTTGGAGAAATCTCAAACCGGCACTGTCCCACGGCGTCCAAGGGGTCTCCGCCATCTTCTTCCTTGTTCTTCTTCATCTTCTGTACGTGCGCGCTGCTGTGGCTCTCTTCCGGGACAGACTTCCTGTTTCGGGACATCACTTCCGGAAGTGACGCCACGTAGCAACCGAGTCTTCAGGTGGCGTCGGTAGTGCGGCTTCATTTCCCAGCTGCATCTCCAAGGAAACGGACGTCTTTGGGCTGCTCTCTCTTCACTGCTGACAGGAACACGCTGCTGACAGGAACACGCTGCTGACAGGAACAGGCTGCTGAATCTTCACGCAGGATCTCTGCTTCACTTTTGGGTCATCTGATCTGAGGTCTGTTATTTTGGTCCTGATCTGAGGTCTGTTATTTTGGTTCCACAGAAAAGGGGGGGGCGTCTGGTCTGGGGTCTGATTTTATTATTGGTACATATAGCAGGGGGGCCGCCTGGTCTGTGGTCTGGATTTATTATTGGTACATATAGCAGGGGGGATACCTGGTCTGGGGTCAGATTTTATTATTGGTACATATAGCAGGGGGGCCGCCTGGTCTGGGGTCTGGATTTATTATTGGTACATATAGCAGGGGGGCTGCCTGGTCTGGGGTCTGGATTTATTAATGGTACATATAGCAGGGGGGATACCTGGTCTGGTGTCTGGTTTTATTATTGGTACATATAGCAGGGGGGATACCTGGTCTGGGGTCTGATTTTATTATTGGTACATATAGCAGGGGGGATACCTGGTCTGGGGTCAGATTTTATTATTGGTACATATAGCAGGGGGGCCGCCTGGTCTGGGGTCTGGATTTATTATTGGTACATATAGCAGGGGGGCCCGCCTGGTCTGGGATCTGGTTTTATTATTGCTGCAATAAAGCAGGGGGGATATCTGGTCTGGGGTCTGGTTTTATTATTGGTACATATAGCAGGGGGGATACCTGGTCTGGTGTCTGGTCTTATTATTGGTACATATAGCAGGGGTGATACCTGGTCTGGGGTCTGATTTTATTATTGGTACATATAGCAGGGGGGCCGCCTGGTCTGGGGTCTGGATTTATTATTGGTACATATAGCAGGGGGGCTGCCTGGTCTGGGGTCTGGATTTATTATTGGTACATAAAGCAGGGGGGATACCTGGTCTGGGGTCTGGTTTTATTATTGGTACATATAGCAGGGGGGATACCTGGTCTGGGGTCTGGTATCATTATTGCAGCAATAAAGCATGGGGGCCGCCTGGTCTGGGGTCTGGTTTTATTATTGGTACATATAGCAGGGGGGCCGCCTGGTCTGGGGTCTGGATTTATTATTGCTGCAATAAAGCAGGGGGGGATACCTGGTCTGGGGTCTGGTTTTATTATTGGTACATAAAGCAGGGGGGCCGTCTGGTCTGGTTTTATTATTGGTACATATAGCAGGGGGGATACCTGGTCTGGGGTCTGGTTTTATTATTGGTACATAAAGCAGGGAGGCCGCCTGGTCTGGTTTTATTATTGGTACATATAGGAGGGGGGCCGTCTGGTCTGGGGTCTGGATTTATTATTGCTGCAATAAAGCAGGGGGGATACCTGGTCTTGGGTCTGGTTTTATTATTGGTACATAAAGCAGGGGGGATACCTGGTTCAGGGTCTGATTTTATTATTGGCACATATAGCAGGGGGGATACCTGGTCTGGGGTCTGGTTTTATTATTGGTACATATAGCAGGGGGGAATACCTGGTCTGGGGTCTGATTTTATTATTGGTACATATAGCAGGGGGGAATACCTGGTCTGGGGTCTGGTTTTATTATTGGTACATAAAGCAGGGAGGCCGCATGGTCTGTTTTTATTATTGGTACATATAGCAGGGGGGCCGCCTGGTCTGGGGTCTGGATTTATTATTGCTGCAATAAAGCAGGGGGGATACCTGGTCTGGGGTCTGATTTTATTATTGGTACATAAAGCAGGGGGGATACCTGGTCTGGGTTCTGATTTTATTATTGGCACATATAGCAGGGGGGATACCTGGTCTGGGGTCTGGTTTTATTATTGGTACATATAGCAGGGGGGATACCTGGTCTGGGGTCTGATTTTATTATTGGTACATATAGCAGGGGTGATACCTGGTCTGGGGTCTGGTTTTATTATTGGTACATATAGCAGGGGGGATACCTGGTCTGGGTCTGGTTTTATTATTGCTGCAATAAAGCAGGGGGGGATACCTGGTCTGGGGTCTGGTTTTATTATTGGTACATAAAGCAGGGGGGCCGTCTGGTCTGGTTTTATTATTGGTACATATAGCAGGGGGGATACCTGGTCTGGGGCTTGGTTTTATTATTGGTACATAAAGCAGGGAGGCCGCCTGGTCTGGTTTTATTATTGGTACATATAGCAGGGGGCCGCCTGGTCTGGGGTCTGGATTTATTATTGCTTCAATAAAGCAGGGGGGATACCTGGTCTGGGGTCTGGTTTTATTATTGGTACATAAAGCAGGGGGGATACCTGATCTGGGGTCTGATTTTATTATTGGCACATATAGCAGGGGGGATACCTGGTCTGGGGTCTGGTTTTATTATTGGTACATATAGCAGGGGGGCCGCCTGGTCTGGGGTCTGGATTTATTATTGGTACATATAGCAGGGGGGCTGCCTGGTCTGGGGTCTGGATTTATTATTGGTACATAAAGCAGGGGGGATACCTGGTCTGGGGTCTGATTTTATTATTGGTACATATAGCAGGGGGGATACCTGGTCTGGGGTCTGGTTTTATCATTGGTACATAAAGCAGGGGGGCCGCCTGGTCTGGTTTTATTATTGGTACATATAGCAGGTGGGATACCTGGTCTGGGTCTGGTTTTATTATTGCTGCAATAAAGCAGGGGGTCCGTCTGGTCTGGGGTCTGGTTTTATTAGTGGTACATATAGCAGGGGGCCGCCTGGTCTGGGGTCTGGATTTATTATTGCTGCAATAAAACAGGGGGGGATACCTGGTCTGGGGTCTGATTTTATTATTGGTACATAATACAGGGGGGCCTCCTGGTCTGGTTTTATTATTGGTACATATAGCAGGGGGGCCGTCTGGTCTGGGGTCTGGATTTATTATTGCTGCAATAAAGCAGGGGGGGATACCTGGTCTGGGGTCTGTTTGTTCTTTACACATTTTATAAATTAAACATTTTATAAATAATTTTCTATGTTGTGCTTATAGGGATTGGATACTTCATCTGGATCGCTCCACCTAGATCGTTTTGCTTGGATCGTCTTCACAGATCGAATCTGTTGCATCTTCCTGACTTCAGCTTGGATTGCTTCACTTCTACTATTTTTGGATACATTGGGAGGGGGGGCACCTGGTCTATAACTGATAACTGTTCTTCACACAATTTGTGGTATATATATCAATACAATTTTCTAAATAAGTTTCTGCATTGCAGCTCACAGGGATTTGATCGCTTCTTCTGGAACGCTTCACTTGGATCTCTTCTTCTGGAACACTTCACTTGGATCACGTTACTTGGATCATCTTCACAGATCGAATCAGTTGCATCTTCCTGGTTTCCAGAGTTCCTTTGACATTCAATTCTGCATCAATTTCGGGTCCCCACTGATCTGAGGTCTGTTATTATGGTACCATTCATTCGAATTGATGTATTTCATCCAGTCTGGGGTCAGCCGCTAATATTATAGAATACAATGGGGGGGGGGTCTGCTATAACTAAAGGCATCACTTACTAATAATATATTATATTGTACTATACACATTTTACTAGTGTTTTTTTTGGGGGGGGGGGCATGGTACGGGTCTTCTATAACAATATGTGCCTTCCTTACTGATAAATGTTGTTGTTTACACATTTTGTGGTATATATGTCCTTTTCTGAATACATTTCTATATTGCACTCCCAGGGATTGGATTGCTTCTTCTGGATCATTTCATCTGGATTGCTTCTTCTGGAACACTTCACTTGGATCGTGTTACTTGGATCATCTTCGCAGATCGAATCGGTTGCATCTTTCCAGGTTTTCTTTGACAGTCAACTGGACTTCACTTTCGGGCCCCCCTCTGATCTGAGGTCTGTTATTTTGGTACCACTTGTGTGATGGGCATTTCTTCAAATTGATGTATTTCATCAGGTCTGGGGTCAGCCGTTACTATTATAGAATACACTGGGGGGTTGGGGGTCTGCTATAACTAAAGGCATCACTTACAAATAATAAATTTTATTGTTCTTTACATATTTTGTGGTAAATATATCAATAAAATGTTATAAAAGACACAATGAACTGCGTTTTACTAGTGTGTTTTCTTGGGGGAGGGGCTGCTACTACTTACATTCTTTGGAGGGGGTGGAACATAGTCTGGGATCTGTTACTACTGTAATGGGGCCAAAGGTCTGGGGTCTGCTACAATTATTATTATTTCATACATGGGTGGGACACATGGTCTGGGGTCTGCTATAACAATAAGTGCATCACTGAAAAATATTACTGATAAATGTTATTGTTCTTTACACATTTTCTGGTAAATATACAGTATAAATAAAATGTTATAAATAGACACAACTGTGTTTTACTAGTGTTTTATTATCAAAACAAGGGTGAAGGGAGGAGTCAAGGCAGAGATTATCGGGGTCACTTCCACATGGGGCAAGTGCATGGGTACACCGTTGTAGGTGTATACTATAACAATGCTGATTTTGGGTATATGCTTACCGTATATAGATTTTTTTCTTAGTAGAAATCATGCCCAGCTGCATTGTGAGTGGCTGCTCTCACTGCAGTGGCAAAAAGTCCTCTAAAGGCATCATAATGCACACCTTTCCAGTATGGCTAATGAAGATTAAAAGGTGGCTTCGTCAGATCGCACTACATACAAATTAAGATTTTGGTGAGATTGACGGATTTGCCCAAACAATATTGGATAACAAGAAAGTGAGTTCTTATCGTGTATGCAGTGATCACTTTAGTAACGAAAGCTATAAAGTGATAGGCAAGAGAAGATCACTAAAAGCTGATGCCGTACCAAGCATTTTCAAAATATCAAGTTACAAGATGCACCAAAAGAATAACTCCTCTTCAGTTTGTGATCAACCCTCGCTATCAGCCACGCACTCTTCTTCAGTTTGTGATCAACCCTCAATAACAGCCACGCACTCTTCTTCAGTTTGTGAACAACCGTTACTAACCACCACACAAGTTAAAATGGTTGATGCCAGCACAGGCACCGAAGCACATCTTTTCCAAATGGATAAAGCTGTACAATGGCCAGAATATGAGTTCAGCACAGAAGGAGAGGAGTGGAAGGTTGAACATGATCATATCTATGACACTCGTCCATGAATACTACAATCAACCCCAATCAAAATTCACAGCCATTAGTGAATGTTGGCTCTTTGCATGACACTGCAATGTCACCAAACCTTCACAGCTCTGTACACGAAGACCTAAGTTGTACCGTAACATCAAAGTGCTCCCCAGCTTCTGACCCAGAATATGTTCCAGACACAGATGAGTGTAATGAATTTTCAGTAACTGACACATCGACTGTTATTGAAGAATATGAGCAGAGCTTTGTGAAAGAACGGAAATTTATTGTTTTTGAGTCTTGTCTTGATTCTTTGATCAGAAAGATATCCTGCAGTGTTGTGTGCAACAATCAAGATATTTGCAATGCTCCGTTCATAGAAATTAAAAAACATTCACAAGGCACATTTGTTTCAGTGTCAGTCGTTTGCCTGAATGGACACACCTACACATTGTGGAAAAGTCAAACTTGCATCGGAAGGATTGCAGTTGGAAATGTTTTAAGTTCAGCTGCAATATTATACAGTGGCTGCAATTTTTATAAAGTCAGAGAAATGTTTGATTTATTGGGGCTTGGATTCATATCCCATAATACATACTACAGATACCAGCGTGAGTTACTTTTTCCAGTTATTGATGTACACTGGCAGCAAGAACAAAGAAGACTACATGACACATTCAGTGGCATAGAGTTGTGCCTTGCTGGTGATGGACAATGGGACAGCCCTGGTTACAGTGCCAAGTATTGTGTGTACAGTTTTATGGAAGTGGACACAAAGAGAATAGTGGACTTCGAGGTTGTTCAGGTAACAGAAGCCAAGACTTCTGCAGCTATGGAAAAACTTGCATTCACAAGGTGCTTGAACAGGTTATTGGCTCAATCATATAAAGTTACTGCAATAGCAACAGACCGTCATTCGGGAATTATAAAAATAATGCGTGAAAAGTACAAAGGCAGAGGCATTGCACATGAGTTTGATATGTGGCACTATGCCAAGAGTTTAAAGAAACGCTTGGTTGCTGCAAGCAGAAAGAGAAACTGTTCTGCTATAGCTGAATGGATCCCAGCAATAACAAATCATCTGTGGTGGTCCTCCAGCAAATGTGATGGTGACTTATGTATGATGCACAAAAGGTGGCAATCGGTTGTTCTGCACATAACAGATCAGCATGAATGGGATCATGGAAGAAAGTACCATGCATGCACACATAAAGAATACACAGATGAGGAGCGAAGTCTGCGACCATGGATAGAAAAAGACTCTCAAGCCTATTTATCCCTGGCTGAAGTAGTCCTGTCAAAGAAAATGACAAAGGACCTTGAGCACATGACAAAATTTCACCACGCTGGAGCATTGGAAGTATATAACAGCTTTTCCCTAAAGTACCGGTCTAAAAGAATCCATTTTACTATGGATGGAATGGAGGCCCGCACGAAGCTTGCAGCTCTAGCCCATAATGCAAATGTGCATAGACCGCAAGCTCAGGTCCGATTGCCCAGTGATGGAGGGAACCCTGTTGGCTCACTTCGACATAGACTTGTGTTTCCCAAATTCAAAAAGAAATGGGTTGCTAAAGCACTATATGAGCCCACAACCAATGCACATGTATTTCCAATGTTGGTGGATGTGCTCAGATTACTGGAGGGCAAATTGACCCATAGTTGGGATCCCAGAAACAGCACTATGCCAGACAACATTGCAACAGAAGAGAGACCAGATAAAAGTGGCAAAAAGTCCTCTAAAGGCATCATAATGCACACCTTTCCAGTATGGCTAATGAAGATTAAAAGGTGGCTTCGTCAGATCGCACTACATACAAATTAAGATTTTGGTGAGATTGACGGATTTGCCCAAACAATATTGGATAACAAGAAAGTGAGTTCTTATCGTGTATGCAGTGATCACTTTAGTAACGAAAGCTATAAAGTGATAGGCAAGAGAAGATCACTAAAAGCTGATGCCGTACCAAGCATTTTCAAAATATCAAGTTACAAGATGCACCAAAAGAATAACTCCTCTTCAGTTTGTGATCAACCCTCGCTATCAGCCACGCACTCTTCTTCAGTTTGTGATCAACCCTCAATAACAGCCACGCACTCTTCTTCAGTTTGTGAACAACCGTTACTAACCACCACACAAGTTAAAATGGTTGATGCCAGCACAGGCACCGAAGCACATCTTTTCCAAATGGATAAAGCTGTACAATGGCCAGAATATGAGTTCAGCACAGAAGGAGAGGAGTGGAAGGTTGAACATGATCATATCTATGACACTCGTCCAAGAATACTACAATCAACCCCAATCAAAATTCACAGCCATTAGTGAATGTTGGCTCTTTGCATGACACTGCAATGTCACCAAACCTTCACAGCTCTGTACACGAAGACCTAAGTTGTACCGTAACATCAAAGTGCTCCCCAGCTTCTGACCCAGAATATGTTCCAGACACAGATGAGTGTAATGAATTTTCAGTAACTGACACATCGACTGTTATTGAAGAATATGAGCAGAGCTTTGTGAAAGAACGGAAATTTATTGTTTTTGAGTCTTGTCTTGATTCTTTGATCAGAAAGATATCCTGCAGTGTTGTGTGCAACAATCAAGATATTTGCAATGCTCCGTTCATAGAAATTAAAAAACATTCACAAGGCACATTTGTTTCAGTGTCAGTCGTTTGCCTGAATGGACACACCTACACATTGTGGAAAAGTCAAACTTGCATCGGAAGGATTGCAGTTGGAAATGTTTTAAGTTCAGCTGCAATATTATACAGTGGCTGCAATTTTTATAAAGTCAGAGAAATGTTTGATTTATTGGGGCTTGGATTCATATCCCATAATACATACTACAGATACCAGCGTGAGTTACTTTTTCCAGTTATTGATGTACACTGGCAGCAAGAACAAAGAAGACTACATGACACATTCAGTGGCATAGAGTTGTGCCTTGCTGGTGATGGACAATGGGACAGCCCTGGTTACAGTGCCAAGTATTGTGTGTACAGTTTTATGGAAGTGGACACAAAGAGAATAGTGGACTTCGAGGTTGTTCAGGTAACAGAAGCCAAGACTTCTGCAGCTATGGAAAAACTTGCATTCACAAGGTGCTTGAACAGGTTATTGGCTCAATCATATAAAGTTACTGCAATAGCAACAGACCGTCATTCGGGAATTATAAAAATAATGCGTGAAAAGTACAAAGGCAGAGGCATTGCACATGAGTTTGATATGTGGCACTATGCCAAGAGTTTAAAGAAACGCTTGGTTGCTGCAAGCAGAAAGAGAAACTGTTCTGCTATAGCTGAATGGATCCCAGCAATAACAAATCATCTGTGGTGGTCCTCCAGCAAATGTGATGGTGACTTATGTATGATGCACAAAAGGTGGCAATCGGTTGTTCTGCACATAACAGATCAGCATGAATGGGATCATGGAAGAAAGTACCATGCATGCACACATAAAGAATACACAGATGAGGAGCGAAGTCTGCGACCATGGATAGAAAAAGACTCTCAAGCCTATTTATCCCTGGCTGAAGTAGTCCTGTCAAAGAAAATGACAAAGGACCTTGAGCACATGACAAAATTTCACCACGCTGGAGCATTGGAAGTATATAACAGCTTTTCCCTAAAGTACCGGTCTAAAAGAATCCATTTTACTATGGATGGAATGGAGGCCCGCACGAAGCTTGCAGCTCTAGCCCATAATGCAAATGTGCATAGACCGCAAGCTCAGGTCCGATTGCCCAGTGATGGAGGGAACCCTGTTGGCTCACTTCGACATAGACTTGTGTTTCCCAAATTCAAAAAGAAATGGGTTGCTAAAGCACTATATGAGCCCACAACCAATGCACATGTATTTCCAATGTTGGTGGATGTGCTCAGATTACTGGAGGGCAAATTGACCCATAGTTGGGATCCCAGAAACAGCACTATGCCAGACAACATTGCAACAGAAGAGAGACCAGATAAAAGTGGCAAAAAGTCCTCTAAAGGCATCATAATGCACACCTTTCCAGTATGGCTAATGAAGATTAAAAGGTGGCTTCGTCAGATCGCACTACATACAAATTAAGATTTTGGTGAGATTGACGGATTTGCCCAAACAATATTGGATAACAAGAAAGTGAGTTCTTATCGTGTATGCAGTGATCACTTTAGTAACGAAAGCTATAAAGTGATAGGCAAGAGAAGATCACTAAAAGCTGATGCCGTACCAAGCATTTTCAAAATATCAAGTTACAAGATGCACCAAAAGAATAACTCCTCTTCAGTTTGTGATCAACCCTCGCTATCAGCCACGCACTCTTCTTCAGTTTGTGATCAACCCTCAATAACAGCCACGCACTCTTCTTCAGTTTGTGAACAACCGTTACTAACCACCACACAAGTTAAAATGGTTGATGCCAGCACAGGCACCGAAGCACATCTTTTCCAAATGGATAAAGCTGTACAATGGCCAGAATATGAGTTCAGCACAGAAGGAGAGGAGTGGAAGGTTGAACATGATCATATCTATGACACTCGTCCAAGAATACTACAATCAACCCCAATCAAAATTCACAGCCATTAGTGAATGTTGGCTCTTTGCATGACACTGCAATGTCACCAAACCTTCACAGCTCTGTACACGAAGACCTAAGTTGTACCGTAACATCAAAGTGCTCCCCAGCTTCTGACCCAGAATATGTTCCAGACACAGATGAGTGTAATGAATTTTCAGTAACTGACACATCGACTGTTATTGAAGAATATGAGCAGAGCTTTGTGAAAGAACGGAAATTTATTGTTTTTGAGTCTTGTCTTGATTCTTTGATCAGAAAGATATCCTGCAGTGTTGTGTGCAACAATCAAGATATTTGCAATGCTCCGTTCATAGAAATTAAAAAACATTCACAAGGCACATTTGTTTCAGTGTCAGTCGTTTGCCTGAATGGACACACCTACACATTGTGGAAAAGTCAAACTTGCATCGGAAGGATTGCAGTTGGAAATGTTTTAAGTTCAGCTGCAATATTATACAGTGGCTGCAATTTTTATAAAGTCAGAGAAATGTTTGATTTATTGGGGCTTGGATTCATATCCCATAATACATACTACAGATACCAGCGTGAGTTACTTTTTCCAGTTATTGATGTACACTGGCAGCAAGAACAAAGAAGACTACATGACACATTCAGTGGCATAGAGTTGTGCCTTGCTGGTGATGGACAATGGGACAGCCCTGGTTACAGTGCCAAGTATTGTGTGTACAGTTTTATGGAAGTGGACACAAAGAGAATAGTGGACTTCGAGGTTGTTCAGGTAACAGAAGCCAAGACTTCTGCAGCTATGGAAAAACTTGCATTCACAAGGTGCTTGAACAGGTTATTGGCTCAATCATATAAAGTTACTGCAATAGCAACAGACCGTCATTCGGGAATTATAAAAATAATGCGTGAAAAGTACAAAGGCAGAGGCATTGCACATGAGTTTGATATGTGGCACTATGCCAAGAGTTTAAAGAAACGCTTGGTTGCTGCAAGCAGAAAGAGAAACTGTTCTGCTATAGCTGAATGGATCCCAGCAATAACAAATCATCTGTGGTGGTCCTCCAGCAAATGTGATGGTGACTTATGTATGATGCACAAAAGGTGGCAATCGGTTGTTCTGCACATAACAGATCAGCATGAATGGGATCATGGAAGAAAGTACCATGCATGCACACATAAAGAATACACAGATGAGGAGCGAAGTCTGCGACCATGGATAGAAAAAGACTCTCAAGCCTATTTATCCCTGGCTGAAGTAGTCCTGTCAAAGAAAATGACAAAGGACCTTGAGCACATGACAAAATTTCACCACGCTGGAGCATTGGAAGTATATAACAGCTTTTCCCTAAAGTACCGGTCTAAAAGAATCCATTTTACTATGGATGGAATGGAGGCCCGCACGAAGCTTGCAGCTCTAGCCCATAATGCAAATGTGCATAGACCGCAAGCTCAGGTCCGATTGCCCAGTGATGGAGGGAACCCTGTTGGCTCACTTCGACATAGACTTGTGTTTCCCAAATTCAAAAAGAAATGGGTTGCTAAAGCACTATATGAGCCCACAACCAATGCACATGTATTTCCAATGTTGGTGGATGTGCTCAGATTACTGGAGGGCAAATTGACCCATAGTTGGGATCCCAGAAACAGCACTATGCCAGACAACATTGCAACAGAAGAGAGACCAGATAAAAGTTTGATTGTTCAGCATCATTTGTCAAGATTTCAAAACTGATGCATGTAGAGTGCATGTTATAGTGAATGTAACAGTACTTGTGAATTATAATTGTTGCTAAGCGATGTTTGTAATGTGTTCCAGTGTACTTTATGAAACCTGTCTTGTAACGATCTAAGCACCCCTGTTGTAAAAAAACTGTATGATGAAATGTAGACCCCTGACCCTGTATATGCCAGCTGTATGCACTAATAAAATTAGCAGACCCTGTAGCCCAAAGCACTTTGCAGTAGCAGCTGTCCCGCCCAACGCTCTGTGTACTTATAGTAACTGCTGACCCCCCACAACGCTCTGTGCACTTATAGTAACAGCTGACCCCCCCACAACGCTCTGTGTACTTATAGTAACAGCTAACCCCCCCACAACGCTCTGTGCACTTATAGTAACAGCTGACCCCCCCAATGCTCTGTGTACTTATAGTAACAGCTGACCCCCCCACAACGCTCTGTGCACTTATAGTAACAGCTGACCCCCCAACGCTCTGTGCACTTATAGTAACAGCTGACCCCCCAACGCTCTGTGTACTTATGGTAACAGCTGGCCACCACAACGCTCTGTGTACTTATAGTAACAGCTGACCCCCCCAATGCTCTGTGTACTTATAATAACAGCTGACCCCCCCAATGCTCTGTGTACTTATAGTAACAGCTGACCCCCCCACAACGCTCTGTGTACTTAGTAACAGCTGACCCTCCCACAACGCTCTGTGTACTTATAGTAACAGCTGACCCCCCCCAACCTCTGCCGCAAATGGTAAATGAACAGTACTTGTGAATTGTAATTGTTGCTAAGCGATGTTTGTAATGTGTTCCAGTGTACTTTATGAAACCTATCTAAGCACCCCCTGTTGTAAAAAAACTGTATGATAAAATGTAGACCCCTGACCCTGTATATGCCAGCTGTATGCACTAATAAAATTAGCAGACCCTGTAGCCCAAAGCACTTTGCAGTAGCAGCTGTCCCCCCCAACGCTCTGTGTACTTATAGTAACTGCTGACGCCCCCCCAATGCTCTGTGCACTTATAGTAACAGCTGACCCCCCCAACCTCTGCCGCTAATGGTAAATGAACCTGTTTTGTAACAATCTAAGTACCCCCTGTTGTAAAAAAAACTGTATGATAAAATGTAGACCCCTATGTTCCCAACTGCATTTTAGGAAACTTGTGTTACAAATACTTGTGTGTATCTACAGTATGTCCACTGTATCATGTTGTTTGATTAAAAGAAGAACAAAGAACTAATGTTTGTACGTTTTTTATTGAAAAAAAATCATAAAGAATAATAAATACTACAAATTCAAACATCAATGAAAAATAAACAATCACAAAAGGCATCAGTCCAAAGCCATATCAAAAGCATTATAGTCAAATGCCTGTAGAAATCCTCTGTACCGGCCTTTGGGATCTGGATAAGAGCTGCGGACTTTTTGAACGACACAGGCTGGAATAGGCACCCGTTTCTTGCGCCCTAAGTAGCCATAAATCCAGGCGATGAATGACCCATAGGAAATCTGTCGTAATTTTCTGTAGAAGAAAGAGAGGATTAGTGATCTGTACAAAAATGTTGCTCTGCACTAGTCATCACACACTAAGGGGATAGGTTGTGTGACATTATTTTATATACGGCTAACACTGGCAGGACTTTATGGAGCAAACCGTTGTTGGAGCTAAAGTGGATAAAAAAACCATGACCAATTGTGCCATTTACAAAGCAGTTTTGTCTAGAACAGATGTTCTTCACATAAGGAAGTTCAACTTTGGCTCCCGCACACCCGGTGCACAAAGGTAGAGGATCGGCCGCCTCACAAACAATCTAGCAGGAAGAATCCCAAGGCAAGGCAGCTTGCTTGCATTTATCCTGTGTGCCTTGAGATTCTTTCTGCTTGACATAAGGAAAACACACCGAAATGATTCCCATAATCCTCAATCTATAGGTAAAAGTCAGATGAACTTGCCTGTTGTGGCTGCTTATTCCACCTATGGGGCGTTGCATGTTCCAAAATATTTTCAAGTATTCCAGGTGGGATTTACGAAAGCCACCCCCCATTTGTCTCTCTACCCCCACAGCAGTTCCCCCCCGAGCATTTCTCTCTCACCCACAGCAATCTCTCTCCCCACAGTAGTCTTTCTCAGCCAGCACTCCCCCCCCAGAGCATCTCTCTCACACAGTCTCTCTTCACCCACAGCAGTCTCTCCTCCAGCAGTCTCTCTCCCCACAGTAGTCTTTCTCAGCCAGCACTCCCCCCCAAAGCATCTCTCTCACCAGTCTCTCTTCACCCACAGCAGTCTCTCTCCCCACAGTAGTGTCTCTCAGCCAGCACTCCCCCCACCAGAGCATTTGTCTCTCTCCGCCCACAGCAGTCTCTCCTCCAGCAGTCTCTCTCCCAACAGTAGTGTCTCTCTCAGCCAGCACTCTCCCCCAGAGCATCTCTCTCACCCAGTCTCTCTTCACCCACAGCAGTCTCCCCCCCACAGTAGTCTCTCTCACCCACAGCAGTCTCTCCCCCCCACAGTAGTCTCTCTCACCCACAGCATTTTTCTCACCCAGTCTTTCTTCACCCACAGCAGTCTCTCTCCCCACAGTAGTGTCTCTCAGCCAGCACTCCCCCCCCACCACAGCATTTGTCTCTCTCCGCCCACAGCAGTCTCTCCTCCAGCAGTCTCACTCCCAACAGTAGTGTCTCTCTCAGCCAGCACTCTCCCCCCCAGAGCATCTCTCTCACCCAGTCTCTCTTCACCCACAGCAGTCTCCCCCCCCACAGTAGTCTCTCACCCAGAGCATTTCTCTCTCACCCAATCTCTCTCCGCTCACAACAGTCTCTCCTCCAGCAGTCTTTCTCCCCACAGTAGTCTTTCTCAGACAGCACTCCCCCCCACAGCATCTCTCTCGCCCAGTCTCTCTTCACCCACAACAGTCTTTCTCCCCACAGTAGTGTCTCTCTCAGCCAACACTCCCCCCCCTACAGTAGTCTCTCTCACCCACAGCATTTTTCTCACCCAGTCTCTCTTCACTCACAGGAGTCTCTCCTCCAGCAGTCTCTCTCCCCACAGCATTTGTATCTCTACTCCCACAACAGTCTCTCTCACCCACAGCATTTGTCTCTCACCCAGTCTCTCTCCGCCCACAACAGTCTTTCTCCCCACAGTAGTGTCTCTCTCGGCCAGCACTCCCCCCCCACAGTAGTCTCTCTCACCCACAGCAGTCTCTCCCCCCCCCACAGTAGTCTCTCTCACCCACAGCATTTTTCTCACCCAGTCTCTCTTCACCCACAGCAGTATCTCCTCCAGCAGTCTCTCTCCCCACAGCATTTGTCTCTCTACCCCCACAGCAGTCTCTCTCACCCACAGCATTTGTCTCTCACCCAGTCTCTCTCCACCCACAACAGTCTTTCTCCCCACAGTAGTGTCTCTCTCAGCCAGCACTCCCCCCCCTACAGTAGTCTCTCTCACCCACAGCATTTTTCTCACCCAGTCTCTCTTCACTCACAGCAGTCTCTCCTCCAGCAGTCTCTCTCCCCACAGCATTTGTCTCTCTACCCCCACAGCAGTCTCTCTCGCCCATAGCATTTGTCTCTCACCCAGTCTCTCTCCGCCCACAACAGTCTTTCTCCCCACAGTAGTATCTCTCACCCACAGCAGTCTCTCCCCCCCCCCACAGTAGTCTCTCTCACCCACAGCATTTTTCTCACCCAGTCTCTCTTCACCCACAGCAGTCTCTCTCCCCACAGTAGTGTCTCTCAGCCAGCACTCCCCCCACCAGAGCATTTGTCTCTCTCCGCCCACAGCATTCTCTCTTCCAGCAGTCTCTCTCCCAACAGTAGTGTCTCTCTCAGCCAGCACTCTCCCCCCAGAGCATCTCTCTCACCCAGTCTCTCTTCACCCACAGCAGTCTCTCCCCCCCACAGTAGTCTCTCACCCAGAGCATTTCTCTCTCACCCAATCTCTCTCCGCCCACAACAGTCTCTCCTCCAGCTGTCTCTCTCCCCACAGTAGTCTTTCTCAGCCAGCACTCCCCCCAGAGCATTTTTCTCACCCAGTCTCTCTTCACCCACAGCAGTATCTCCTCCAGCAGTCTCTCTCCCCACAGCATTTGTCTCTCTACCCCCACAGCAGTCTCTCTCACCCACAGCATTTGTCTCTCACCCAGTCTCTCTCCGCCCACAACAGTCTTTCTCCCCAGAGACTTGAGGCTGCATGGGTCATATCTGTTGCTTTTGAATCTGAGCTGAATGCTGAGGATCATTTGCAAACTCACTGAACAGATATGTACCAAGTGGCTCCCCTTCAAGTTGCTGACTGACTCAAAGTTATAGAGCTGAAAAGCAGGAAGTAGTGTTCTAGCTATTATGTTACACATCCAGTCACTCCAGTCTTTATACATTACATTTTTGGCTAACTAACTATATTAGAAATATTTTTTATTTTGCACAACCTATCTATTTACCCACTTTGTTTTGTCACACTGAACTGTTCCTTTAAATTCTCTTTATTTCTGTTTAAGCATGCATGTTTACAGGTGGAGCACACTCCATGCTCAACCACAGTTTTGGGAAGTAGCCCACCAAGTTGGGTGGTCAGGCAGGCTAGGTTTGGGAAAGTTTAATTGTATTGAAGTGTTAACTTTTTTGTTGCCTCTCTCCTGCTCATTTTATTTTACCCCCCTCCCCTCACTCCCCTCCCTACAAGGCCGTGGGGATTCTTACGGGACACATTATGGGTCACATGGAATAATGAGAGACCCTAGATGAAAGGGGCTTGTGTTGGCAAGGATATGCATGTCTGTAGGAGGTATGTGCTAACCCGTGGGAATCAATTATCATTCAACAGTGCTTATGGCCCACCTTAAGCTTATTTCCTGGAATACCAGGGGTTTAAACTCCTAAATTAAAAGGGGACTTGTCTTCCAGTACCTTAAAAAACATTCTCCAGATTTGGTACTACTATAGGAGATGCACCTTGTGGGTAGTAAGGTCCTGGCAGTGAAAAAAGCATGGGTGGCCAGGGTACTTCATGCCCCCTATTCCACATACTCCTGTGGGGTGGCCATCCTCATTGGTAAATCTGCTAATATACTGATCCAACACATATGTACCGACCCACAGGGTAGATATGTTCTTATGAGGTGCCTATGGGGAACCAAACCTAATATTATTGCCAACGTTTACCTTCCACCACCAGCTAATATAGAGGTTCTCTCTCTAATACTGGCTAAAATTAGCAGCTGGGTCCCGGTACCACTGATATTAATGGGAGACCTAAACCTAGTTCTGTCTCATTCTTGGACAGGCATGCCTCCACAGATGTGACTACTAGCCCATTAACCAACTGGTGTGATACATATAATTTTATAGACCCATGGAGATACAAAATTCATGTTACTTGGCCTCCCACAATGTGGCATCTAGAATTGATCTTGCTGTAATTTCCAGGCCCATATTGGCAGAGTTAGCCAGTACCAACTATCTTCCAAGTGGTATATCAGACCACGCCCCCCTCTACGGCCCCAGGGTGAGACCAGCTCCGTGCATTGGAGACTACACCCCAAGTGGCTATAGGTCACAGAGGTAAAATACCAACTGATTAAAGAAATGGGGGAATATTGGCCACTTAATGAAGGCTCAACCTCTGCACCAACGGTGTGGGAAGCCTCTAAGGCATATTTGAGAGTCTCCTGTATCAGGGCTGAATCCAGCCACAGGAAACGGCTTAATCAAAAATCGGAGGAACTGGAGGCAGCCATATGTTTGGCAGAGGGGGAATTTGCTAGGGATCCCTCTCCAAATCACCATCAACAGACAGCACAGGCCCATCAATAGTATTATATGCACTTACTTGACAAAACAAAGATAACGTTTTTATATACTAGTTTTTATATACTAACCGCCTCCAGTAATAAGGGGGGCAAGTTGCTGGCCTTCCTACTCAGGAAATCTAATGCCCCCACCCCAATCACACAGATACAGTCTCCCCTGGGAGATCTGTGGGATACCCCTAGAGGCATTAACGAAGCCTTTGTCCTATACTACCATAACCTCTACAAATCCACAACCACTATGTCGTATCAGACCCTAAGTGGCTTTCTGAGTAACATCCCCCTGGAAACCCTGACACCACATGAAAGTCTCTCACTGGAAGAGCCATTATTACTCACTGAAATAATGGATGCTATCTCATCCTTCCCTCCGGGTAAGACGCCAGGGCTGGATGACATCCCAATAGACTGTTACAAGCTTAATCTAGATAATATAGCCCCTAGACTACTTAATCTATATGAAACTGCAATGGAGGCCGGTATGCTACCCCCATCACTTAGGGAGGCACTTATAGTTCTGATACCCAAAAAAGGTGGTGACCCACTAGAAGGTGCAGCTTATAGACCCATCTCGCTCCTCTGTAATGACGTTAAGATCCTGGCAAAAGTACTAGCCAACCGCCTCTGTAGTGTGCCCCAACCAGTCTGGTTTTATGCCTGGGTGGGCAACTGATATTAATATACAAAGATTATACACCAATATTGACCTAGCCTAACTGGGTGGTTACCCAGGGGTAATAGTCTCCCTTGATATAAGGTAAGCATTTGATTCAGTTGAGTGGCACTTTCTGTGGGGTGTGCTAGCAGCCATGGGCTTTGGTCCTAAATTTATAAGCTGGACCCAACTGTTATATGCTAGTCCAACAGCCAGAATCCGAACTAATAAGTTGGTCTCCGACCCTTTCATATTGGGCAGAGGTACTAGACAGGGTTGTCCGCTCTCGCCATACCTGTTTGCACTGGCTATAGAGCCTCTGGCAACCTTGATACATACAAGCCCACATATCACCGGCTTGCGCTTTGGTGGGGTGGAGGAGCGTATATCCCTGTATGCCGATGGTGCCCTGGTGTATCTATCAGATGCCGGACAGTCACATGGGGCCCTCCTCAGGATAGTTGACCAGTTTGGAGAATTCACAGGGCTACAAGTTAACTGGCGTAAATCTACCTATATGACTATAAATGGTCACCAGTCCCCCTCACACTCTTCCTCTACAGATTTGAAATGTGTAGAGACATTTAAATACTTGGTAATATGGGTCTTGCCAGACCCGTACAAATTTAAAGAATTAAACATAGACCCAGTAGTCCAGCGACTGACCCCCCCCCCGTTACCCCTCCTTCTTTTACCCCTTTTTTAAAGGTTAAAAATGCTTGATCTATCTTTGGCTGACCTGACCTTGGTCAGTAACACTGATGGGACAACTGTGTATGAATATGATAGACCATTGTATATTTGAACTTTTTGTTATTGTTCATTATGGATGTATCAAGCTGGGAATTTTTTCCCCCTCTGAGGCAAATTGGAGAGGCTTCAGATGGGATTTTTTTTTGCCTTCCTCTGGATCAACTAGCAGTTAGGCAGGTTAAAAAAGTTAAAAGGTTGAACTTGATGGATGTGTGTCTTTTTCAACCTAACTTACTATGTTACTATGTTAGGCAACGTGAAATGTTGGGTAGTGAGCAGGCCCTGATGCATGATCACCCAGTACAAGTCTGCTGCTGCCTGTAGTTTCTGTGCCCCAAGCATCACCGAGCTGAATCCTGTGAGTGATGGTGGCCCTCCTCCACTTCTTACATCATGTCTGCCTCCTTCTCCTCCGGATTTCCAGCCAGCATGTCGCAGGTAAGTGTCAAACACATAATTTACACTAATACAGACTTGCATTTACACTTACACACACACTGAATAATTTTTGTTTTCAGCATACTAGTTCTATCTCATATATTTTGGCTTACAGCCGTTTAGTATTTTAAAATGCTGGGTTTGTGAGATATGTATATACTGTGGTCAAAGTTAGGATGAGTGTCTGTGTAACGAAGTGCATGGTCCTGATAGGTTTCTGTCTCTTCCCTGCTCTGCCTGTTTCTACACTATGCGGTCTGCCTGCCCTATGCTGCCTGTGTGTGCCCTGCCATATGCTTCCTGTGGGAGGTTAGCCTGGTGGGATTGTCTTTCAGATCAGTGGCGGAACTACCGGGGGAGCAGGGGGTGCGAGCGGGCCAGGGCCTGCACCCCCTCAGGGCCCCCACTGCAGCCTGTGCGCCACTGAAATGCGGGCCGTACGTAGGAGAGCGGGGGCCCAGCTGTGTGTCACGCACCAGGGCGCCCGCCCCCCTCTAGCTTTCAAAATAATCAGGGGTATTAAAAGGGAAATATATCTTAATTTTACAAACTCTAGATTATCTTCTAGACTTCACATTCTGAAAACAATGTGATAATCTCCCTTTAATTAATGTGCCACTCTAATATTTACAGAGCTTCAGTGATGTTATGTGGCCACCAGCAGATATCTATCCTTCTGCTCAGACAATAAACAAGAATAGCAATGCAGGTATTGAATGATGTTTAATTTAAACAACACAAGGTTACTGTTTTATTGTCGAAGCAGAGGAGCAGAGGCGTGCCAATGGCCCTAGTTTTACATAATATCTCTGGAAAATGGAATTGATAAGCATTGATGTCAAATCAATAAATAGTATTTTTTTTTTTTTTTAAAATGGACAAATTATTACATGCATATTGTTAAAGGACCAATATTCCCTTTCTCATGGGAAACAAACAGAAAGTGAGGTTATATATCTCATTCCCTTTCCCGTCGTTATGTATGTAACTCTGCATGTTCTATGAATGTAATTCATGTAATTTCTTTGTGTAAACACATTTATTTTACAGCGCTGCACAATATGTTGGCGCACTATATATACATGTTAATAATAATTATATAAATATTTATTGTAAGATATGTGTGCAAAAAAGGGCACAATATTGTGTATATTTCACCAGCATTAGGCTGGTAAAATGAAAACTTCAGGGAGAAGTGTATTGCTGCAGCTAGTAAAGCTGTTTAAATTGTGAACCAGTTTAGCAAAAGATAGATTATGTGTTCCTGTAGTGCAGTGCTGTCCAACTTCTATGGTACAGAGGGCCGGAATATTTCCAATCTACATGGTGGAAGGCCGATAACGGAAGAAAGTGTTAGCCACTCCCTGTTTTTAGACCACACCCACTTTAAACCACACCCATGTTACCGCAAGACCATGTCCACATTAATAGCACACCAAAAAAAACAAATGGTTGGTGCTCACTGCAGGGATCAGGGCCAGAACTAGGTGTAGGCAGAGTAGGCAGCTGTATAGGGCTCCATCATTGAGGGGCACACTTTTTTCAAGCGTTTATTTAATAATTTGTTTCAGTAACATGGTCACCCAGTTGGGTGGAATCCATCTCCTTTCCCTTCTCCCTCTTACCGGCAAGTAATAGCTCCTTCTGTGCGGTGTAGCGCGATGTGCATACACGCGTCAATGAGGTGTCACAAGTGTGAACAATGCAGGGGGATCACAGGTGTGAACAATGCAGGGGATTAGTATGAATTTGTGGTTTAGACAATGCAGGGGCCAGTTAATGTCTGTAGTGATACCTTTTAAAGTTTACATATGGTAAGAAGACACAGCAGGCAGACTTTGATGTGGCCACATGAGGGGGGGGGGCCCGCGGGCCTCCAGTTGGACAGCCCTGCTGTACTGAATGGAAGAGAGCAGGGTGGGATTCCATTCCTTGCTCCATGTTAAGTTTTGCAGCTGCCTAATTAAAGGTAGTTTGCTAATTAATTTGTAGTTAAAAGGAGGTGTGGAGCAACACCTCAGAGCTTTCCCCTAGAGACCTCCTTGAGTGGAGGAGGGTGAGGGGGCCACATGAGAACCTCCTTGAGTGGAGGGAACGAATTTGTGTGCAGCTATGAAGAGAGAGTGATTCCCCCTGAGTTGGAGAGAGCTCCAAAGGACTGGAGAGGAAAAGAGAAACCCCGCCCAGGAGTCAAGAGTGTCTCGAGTGTGTCCCAGAGAGGATTCTGGGATTTGTGTCTGCTGAAAGCCAGTGAGGGCTAAGGAAAACTGTTAACGTGTACACCCTTGATGGAGTGAATTGGGCTTATGTGAAGCGAACGTATATATATATATATATATATATACAGTAGAACTCTGAGTTTATGCCTGGATTTGACATTTTCTTGTAATTTACATTTTTAGCGGTCCCATGCAGGCAAGCAGTGTCTTTTTTCTAGATTTCACAATTTCTTGGAATTTACAACATTTTGCCGCCATCCTGTAAAATCGAGGTTCTACTGTATAATTAATATATGGTGGTCTTGATAAAGGTATTAGAAAACGACTGAAACGTTGACCTTTTTAAAATGTGATTAATAAAATCTGTGGTTTTTAATGTTCAGAATGACTCACACTGGTTAGTGAACCATCACATTAGGGCCTATATCCTTTATCTATCTTTAGGTACTTTTACTACAGTATAAAACAATGCTGTGGACCCATGAAGATGTGTTTAAAGGTCAAATTATATTAAAATGGTGTTTTCATAAAAAGAAGTCTTGGAGGAGCCAGTGGTTTATACACACACAGGCATTTTCTGCACTTTTTGAGTGTGGCAGAATGCATATATTCTATTGGTGATGTGTTTTTTAACACAACTAATTGCATTTTTGCAAGGCAATGACCACAATTAAACTTGATAAAGTGCAATTTCAAATGCACATGAGTATAAATAAGTAGAATATAGTGCTCAAACCTGCATCTCAAATGTGCAGAAACTTAACATGTACCCCAAAAAAGTCTCTGTAAGTGTCTAAGAACCCTTATCTAGCCTGGGGGCCTAAAAATGTATATGCTTTAACAGGTGTTAATTTATTTATTTAAATTAATATAAATTATTTTATATTATTATATATAATTATTTATATAAATTAATTGTAATAAAAGTATCAATGACAACACAAATCTTAAAGTCAACTGACCACACAGTGCTCTGGGAAGTTGGGGTTGTTTAAAAATTGTACTGTTAGGATGTTACTATATACTTAAGACTGCAGTCATTGAAGTTGATGCTAGCACCTGGCAAAACACCTGTCACCTGTCATGTGATCTGGATAATCCTTTTTATATTGTATAGACATAGAACATGATTTCACCTTGCTACATATTTCTTGTGTAATATAACAAAGTCTGAATACAAACACTTCATTAGTTGCTATGGGTTATTATACCTAGTGCAACTTTTACTACATTACCACATTAAGCTGACCAGAAACATGCAGACTATTAGGCTATATGGGATGAATGAACACCTGTTCCAATCTTCTGACCGGCAACTAACCATTCAGAATAATATAAAGTAGTAAAGAGAACAAATCACACAATGCTCGGGCCATTAATTGACAGGCAGCAAATTTAGGAAAGTTACGTCGACAAATAGTCGTGACAGTCTCCCACTGATATCTTCAGATAGGCAATACATGCAGAGATATTATTGTTAACCAATATAAATCTTTAATCTATTCAATCGACTGAACAACCGATCGCCATGGCACGAAAAATGTTGGCACAATCCACACCTGGTCCAAAAATCTTACGAATCTTTGTTTCATATGATAGTATCTTTGCGTCTATGGCCAGCTTTAGTCCTCATGAAATAGTGTGTTAGGAGAAAATTATATTATGCATTTGTCAGTTGCAAAAAGCAAAAAACAATGAATGTAACATGAACATTTTATTGTTATATTATGTAAACACTTTATTAATTCACAAAGGCTTACATCCAGTTGCTGAAGAATTGTCTGAAGAGAGGAGACTCATTTCCCTCTGACACAACTTGAACCTACAGATAAAGTGTTGAAATGAAATAAATAGGTTAAAACAAAATGCTGATTGTTCAAAGCCAATCTAAATTTTAAAAGACTCTCACCTGAGTAGTGGGAGAGTAACTCATGAGTGACAGAAATTCATTGGCAGTCTTTAGACTACTCTCCTGTTCTTCTTTGTTGGCTTTCCTACCTGTAACAATTTAATGTTTACATTGGTTATATAGACCGTTTTTATCATACTATTCAACCCAAACCAACAGCAAGCATTTAGTTCAGTTACTGAGAATCTGGACACCTTGCTTGGTTTGCCTTCCTGCAAAGCTCACGTTTCCTTTTGAATGCAATGTGGACATAGTTTAAACAAAGCCATTGCCTGAATCAACAAAAGAACCTAGACCGTGTCTGTTGTTTAATTTGCATCTATAATGTAAGAGGGTCAGTAATAAATTTTAGAGCTCTCACATACCAGATTGTGCTACCTAGTATACTATGCCAATAAAGCAACTGGTAATCCACCATTATTCCTTCTATAACTTTTTGCAAAGAAAAAAACAATTAATTATATAAATACTATTATTTATGTAAGAACTATGTAAGTTTATTTCTGACTAATTAATTACTCTCTGGTTAGTCAGAAATGAACTTACAAAGCCACAGGGTGGCCCAAGAAATTTGATATGGTATGATGTACTTGTAATTCAGGAATAATCTTGTTATCACTGTTCTCTTGTAAACAGTACAAACCTCCTGCTCTTTCTCGTTTCCACATCTTTCTCTGTTAATTTTTTCCCCTGCTTTGTTATTGCATGCAATACCAAATAAAAATAAAGTTTAAAATAAAAATACGACTCATTTTTAAATGTTTTTATGCATAATTTTTTGTGTTTTCAGTTGTTTTAAATCAATAAATACATGGTTGATTTAAATTCACATTAATTTTTGTAATTTGTTTTCCAATGTATTTTTTATCAGCTGCAAAGAAAGCTTTATCATACCTATTCAATACAAAATTAATTTACAGTCTGGTTATTATTTATCTATAATTACATAATTAACAACAGTTACAAATAGTTACATGGGGCAATACAGGAATTTGTATAAGCAATTATTGTTATATTATATATAACAATAATTTAGTTTCTCATCATAACTAAATTTAATTCCCCCTAGGTAAATTAAAAATGAGTAGTTTGGTATAGTTATTATCATTGTGTAGCATACTATGGGTTTCACAATTTGGATCAAAGTCATATACTAACTGGTCTAAATATTTTAGGTTAATTTTATATACACACAACCAAACTATGTGGACATCCCTTCTATTTATTGGAATTAGCTATGTAAGCCACATTCAACATTGCCAACACAGATGCCACTATATAAATATCTATATTTATATTTATATAAATAGAAAGAAATCTCTACTGCTACATTAGTTGATACATTTCTCAGCAACATTTGTGGAATATTAGCAACTATTGTATCAATTATAACAGCTGCATTTAATAAAACTCAGGAATTCTGCACAGCATTTAGAACAGTTTATATAGATGGTGATCCATTTATCAACTAATGTATCATTCAAACCAGTTTATATAGATGGTGACCTCTCTCTCAGAGCTGCTTTAGAAATGTATAATATATAAAATTTATATGGAAAAGGGCATTGCCACAAGGAGTAAAATAAACCCAAAATAATTTTTTAATATGTAAGTAGAAAACAAATGAAGCAGGATGGGGTGGGACCATTGTTGTCAGAGGGGGACTGTTGATGTATGAAAACAGAGATAAAGCAGAGATTCTGAACTGTTATTTTTAATCTGTCTATACGAATGAGGAACTAATTAATGAAGATTTCATTCTTAATAGTCCCAATTCTATTAATTCAACAAATGATGCATGGTTCACACAAGGGGACATTCAAATAAGACTAGAACATGTAAAGATAAATAAAGGTCTAGGACCAGAGGGTATTCATCCCAAGATACTAAACGAGCTTAGCTCTGTGATTGCCAAACCTCTTTACTGTTTCAGCATTCATTGAGGTCTGGCATGGTGCCAAGAAACTGATGAATTGCTAATGTGGTACCGCTATTCAAAATGAAATCCTGTACTCAGCCTCAAAACTATAGGCCGGTTAGTCTGACATCAGTGGTAGGAAAGCTTTTCAAAGGGGTATTAAGGGAAAAAATACTTGACTTGATTGCAAATCATTATACTATGAGTTTGTGCCAGCATGGTTTTATAAGTAAGCGATCTTGCCAAACAAGTTTAATTGCCTTTTATGAGGAGGTGAGCTGGAACCTCAACTCTGCAATGGAAGTGGATGTAATCTACTTCGACTTTGCTTAAGCATTTGGTACAGTACCACACAGAAGGTTAATGGTTAAATTAAGGAATATTGGCCTGGAACATATTCTGATTTTCTGAACATTTTCTGATTGGACCAGTATTATCAGTGGAGTACCACAGAGGTCTGTACGTGGTCCTTTGCTTTTCAAATTGTTTATTAATGACCTGAAGGTGGGCATTGCAAGTACCATTGCTTTTTTTGCTGATGATAGTAAATTGTGCAGGATGTTGCCACTTTGCAGAGTTTATTAATTTTGTCTAGATTAGAAAACTGGGCAGTAAACTGCAAAATGAGGTTCTATGTTGATAACATTGCAGGCAAGGTTATGGCAGAAATAATAGAAATATAAGTTATACACCAAATGGCAGTGTGTTGGGGGATTTCTTAATTGAGAAGGATCTAGTGGGCTTTATAGTTGTCTAATTCCAGGCAGTGTCATACTGTGACTATTAAAGCAAATAAAGTGTCCTTTTGCATAAAAAAGGGAATTAACCCAAGCAATTAATACATAGTTTTGCATCTTTATAGGTCCCTGCTAAGGCCTCATCTAGAGTATGCAGTGCAGTTATGAGCTCCAGCCCTTAAAAAGGATATAAATGAGCTGGAGAGAGTGCAGAAACGTGCAAATAAACTGGTTAAGTGGATTGAAGATTTAAACTATGAGGGTAGATTGTCAACTTTGGGGATGTTTTCTCAGGAGAAAAGATGCTTGTGAGGGGACATGATTATTCTTTATAAGTATATTAGAAGACATTATAGACTGCTAGCGGGAAATTGGTTTTTCCATAAAATGGATCATTGGACCAGAGGCCATCCCTTTAGACTAGAGGAAAAGAACTTTGATTTGAAACAGCGTAGGATGCTCTTCACAGTGAGGACAGTGAGGTTTTGGAATGCCCTGCCAGATGATGTTGTGAGGACTGAATCTGTTAACACCTTTAAGAGGGGTTTGGATAATTTCTTGGACAAGCATAATATCCAAAGCTATAGTGATACTAAAATCCACAATTAATATAGATATTGGTATATATAGTTTCAATGGGTGTGTGTAGGTATGTGAGCTGGGATTCATTTGAAGGGGTTGAACTTGATGGACTTAGGTCTTTTTTCAAACCAACTTAACTATGAACTATGAATAACTACTAATCTAACTAATGTTATTAAGATCTGACCAGATCATGAAACCCCTCATAACTCTTATATAATGATCTGCTCCTCAACACCTCACTAATCACCTATTCATGTACATACATTCAAGAATTTGCTAGAGCTGCAACACTGAAATTACCATGTTCCATTAGACTTTCTTCCAGTCTTTCACCCTTTCTTCAATATCGTAAAACATATTAGACATGTAGCTTATTATGCTGAGTGGAAAACTCAAAAGCCACATCTCAAACATTTGTGCCCCCTAAGCTTGCCCATCTTATACCCTGTGTCCAGTCTTTCAAAACTCTTCTTCTCAAAAGGAGATGGTTTATTTTTTTTTAATAAGTAGATGTTTAACTGAATAAATAGAAAGTTAACTGAAGTGTATAAATTGTGAAAGAAAATTCAAAAGTTTTGTCAGATTCTGCAGCCTCTGTTTAAATGTACAGAAATACACCAAGTTGGGGTTGTGAGTGTAATAAAAGGCTGAGTGTAATAAAAGGAGAAGGAAAGTTACAATCACTTAGGGTGGCAAAAGTTAGGTACCCCCAAGTAATTGTGATCAATTATCTGATACCTGGACCAGTGCTCATGAGCTGGTGCTCAACAGAAAATGACCCCAGCCCAGGATTCTCCTCAGCAAACCCCAGTGGAGCAATCCTCCATGGGCTGACGCATGTGCAGGAGAGAAACAACGTCTTTTTTTGCTAAATTTTGGCCTATTACTCTACTGTGCATGCAAACCTGTGCAAAGACAGAAGAAGCAGGAAGAGGACCACTCCATGGTGCTCGCTGCAATTTGATATCTGTGCAAGTGCATATATCTTCAAAGGTTTTTAAGTTACAGTTTCATAAAATTGTCCAAATATCATGCCCTGGTCACTTTCCAATCTTTTGTATGTTGCATTTCCATTGTATACACAACCCCCTTTCTCTTTATCTCTGTACTTAATCAGAGTTATTCTGCAGGAAGTGGTCCAAACTTACCCATCCCTTTAATGGTGGTCTTATACCTTTATAAAAAAGTGTGTTGGTCTGGGCAATCTCTCATCTATAAAAAGTACGAGCAGGGAAGGATTAAGCCTTTGAAACCAATGTTGTTGGCACTACTGGCTAGATTACATATTCAATTAACTTTGTAATAACTACTGCAGAAATCAGTGTGGTAAAAAAAACAATATAATGCACAATTAGTTTAATTTCATAATCTTTGAAACACAAAAAAAAATAGAAATAAAATAGCAAAGGATCTTACACGCAGGTATTTTTTTATGCATTTGACGGCTATTTAAGACGCTGGTTTGAGCACACCTAAAAGCGCTAGCAAATTGTACTCATAAATGCTCAAAATTGCATTTTACTCCATCTGTGTTTCATTGCATGTGTTTCACCAAGGTGAGAAGGCCAACATTTTACTACTTCTATGCATTGCAAACAGCATGGTAGCATTATGAAAGAAGAAAAGTTTGTACCATTCTACCAGGTAATGATTTCAATCTATCCATTTTCTGCAGTGATATCATAATTGTGGTTAATGTGTTTATTGTCGATTTTGTAACTGCCATGTCTAGATAGCCACATACTGTAAGTTACTGTTTGCTTCTGGGCAAATGTTTTTCAAGTACATTTTCCCAAATATTGTGTTCTGTATAGTGCAGCACACGATCATGATTAATAGTCTACATAAACAGCCCTCCCAGTTATATATTATATATAGGGATGTAATTTGTGAGCGACTTTATGGATTTAGCCAATAAATTGATTTCCTACAAACTTGGCACCTAGTTATTGTGTACAGGCTTAGTCTGTAAAAAAACAAGTTGTTCTTGATTGATGACTATGCTCCTCCCCCCGGGAAAATCTTCTGCGAATGCCCATGGCATGGCAGGGTACCTTTTTTTTACTTTTATGGGAATCATATACCAACAAGTTAGCAATTTGCATAGCATTTCTTCAGTGTTGGACTAGGCCAGCGGGACACCGGGATAAAACCCAGTTGGCCCCGGCCCTCATGGGCCCCCGCTGGGTCAGACCCCAGCTCCCCAGAAGAAATGAACCTGCACTGCAGCATGGTGTGTGCACGCATATGGGTAGGGCAACTTGTTCGCGCATGCGTGCCAGGAATTGTAGGTCGGGAGGTGGCCCCCTTGGGGACTGCCAGGAGGGCCCTTTGTTTGCAGTCCTGGTGGGCTCCATGGCTCCAGTCCGACCCTGCATTTCTTGTACTTGTACTTGCCAAAAACTATATATATTTAGACAATCTAAATATCTGAAAGTCAATCTCATTTTAAAATATACTTTTTTTTTATAATGCCAAAACATTACATTTAAATGGCAATTTTTTAAAATGTATTTATACTTACTCCAAGAAAAATTACAGCCTTTGACTTCTACATGAACTTGACAGATTTTAGATGTGTTTTTCTCTTAATAAATCCTGAACAGTTAGGGGCAGATTTATCTAAATGTGAGATTAGAGCTCGCCACAGAAAAATTCATCCACTTTTTATTAACTACTATGGGATTTTTAGAAGTGTGTTTATCAAATGGTGAACTCTAACTTTCACCCACTGATAAATATGCTTCTAAAAATCCTCTAGTAATGAAAAGAAAGTGGGTGAATTTTTTTCTGGTGAGCTCTAATCTCACATTTTGATAATTCTGCCCCTTACTGTTCAGGATTTATTAAGAGCAAAACACATCTAAAATCTGTCACATTCATGTAGAAGTCAAAGTGTGTAATTTTTCCATTCCGGTTTTATTAATCTCTTTATTTAAATTTTAAAAAATGGGTACATAGATGGGCATGCAAAAGCATTAGTCTTATATCCAAAACTATATTCAGGGCCTGTACAATTCAATGCAGAGTTCTACAAGTTTTTTTTGAAAGTTGGAGACTTATTGAAAATGATTAGTAGAATGCGATTTTGCTCCATTTTTTGGGATTAGAGTTTTTTAGTAAATAAGAGCACATTTGAGTTTTTTTTTAAATTAAAATGAAGAATTCAAAAAATCGAATTCTAATAAATATGCCTCCCAAAGTAATGGCACTTAGCAAGATTTGCTCTACTGCAGGCAATTAATTTCCCAAACAGGGTTACTGAAATTTGATTTTAGCACAAACTTAATCCAAGGACAAGTCAGGAAGAAATTTTTCCCTCTTCTGAGGCTAACTGGAAAAGATTTAAGTGAGCTTTTTCACCTTCTTCTTGATCAACTACCAGTTATGTAGGTTTCATTTAGAAACATCACAGCAAAATCCACGATAGGCATACCCATAAAGAAATTGGCTTTTGAGTAGATCTGATTTTGCTCTTGATCCCTGCAAAAAGGTAAATATACCCCATACAGCCTATTTTTTCTTCTAGGAACTGGGAAACCGGCATGCCACAGCTGCATCGCATACAACTTACGGTTTTTGGCAGAAGTTGGGTTAGGGGGAAGATGTGGAGCGCAGAGCTGCAGAGTGAGTCACCCTATCGCCTTTTTCCAGTAGACAGGAAGCATTGTTTTCTAACGGTATTTTTTAATAAAGCATTGATATTAATAAACTTTATATTAAAGTGGGTAGATGGATTTTTTAATAAAAAAATTTTAGTGTTACATTTCCTTTAAGAGCTGCAGTTTCTGGTATGATTGTACATGCCACAATTACTATTTTTTTGTAGCTATGTTTTAAAGTTTGTGGAATAATAATTGGCTAACTATATAATTTGCAAGGGGTGCCTACATTTTTGCATTAAATTTATCGTATACATTCTTTTTATATGTATAAAGTGGATAACATCATGTCACTATATTGTACATTGTAAGAACCTAATGTAGTAGATAGATTCAACAGGAATTAAGAAATGTGCTTAATTTTCTATTTAAAAAATATATTTAGGTATATTAAAGAACTGTGTTTTATTTATCCCTTTAAACAATTATCTAGTTATTTTATTTTGTTTCCTAAATTTGATTTATAATAATATTGGGAGGAATGTAATATGTTTCGCTAGTGCAAAAAACCTGCGCAAAGATGCTTCTAACTTTAGCGACTTGATTAATGCGCAGGGGTGTGCAGGGGTCTGTACATTCTCGTCGCTTGTTGCCTGTGCGCACAAAGACACAAAGTCTTTGTGCGCGCGTCTGTTTATTCGGACGCGCACACGCCGCGACAGACGCGGACGCGCTATGTTTGACGCACAACGTCATCACGCTATGCCCAGACGTTTGGTGCCAAAATCGTCCCTTTAAATAGACGTCGGAGGAAGTAACCAGCGCTTGGTTATTTTCCTAGCTTGTGATTCTTACTTGTGAACGTTTCCTGTGTGATTCGGCTTGCCTTTCGATATTTCTGATCTTCTGGTGTTTGACCTCGGCCTGTCCCTGACTTCGTTTGACTTCAGCCTGCCTACCGACCTCTGCCTGCTTCCAACTACACTTGACTTCAGCCTACCTACCGACCTCTGCCTGCTTCTGACTACGATTGACTTCAGTCTGCGTATTGACTTCTGCCTGTCGTTCCCTCCGCTGAGATCTCTTCGATTGGCTGTTACACTTAAGCAGTTTTAACTGCTTGAACTCTTCAAGTAATTGGCTCTAACACTCCTGACAATTAAAGACCTCAATTACTTCATCGCAAAGTTTGTGAACAAATTGCTTTCAATGGCTGACATCTTTCTGATATACTGTATATATAAATGACAGATTTTCAAAGAAGTTGAAGAAGATATTTGTAAATGTATTAAAGGGGACATTTCATATAATCTTTATATTCAGATATAGTAGTCACCCAACCCCCAAATGTGTAATGATGCAGAAAAAAAAGTGTTTTGATAGCAATTTACCTCTTAAAACTGTCACTATATCAGAGCTGCAGAGAGATCCTTACTGCTCAGAGTCTAAGCTGAAATGAGGTGTGGGAGTGTCTGTTCATTCTCTCACAGGAAATGGTCACATCACTGACTGACAGGCTGAAATCTGCTTTAGCTCGGAGAACCCCTCCCCTCCCACTGCCTGTGTCTGTTCCCAGCTGCACATAGCTGTCTTTGCTGCTGCCCGATCTAGTTGTAACAGAAAGAAATTCCCAGCAGTTGTGCTGAAATAAGTGGAATGAAGTTGTTACTAAAAAATGTGGAATTCCACTACTTGATACCAATATAGAAAGACAAAATGGTTGCAGAGGGTTGATAAAAAAAATTAAGTGGTGTTTAGATATGCTATCCTGAGCATTATTGTGGCTGCACTACCAATATACATTTTTTTTATTACAGGGTGTCATTTTTATTGCCAAAGGTATCTTCTTCCCTCTCTGACTCTCCCTCCCTTACCTGCTCTCATTACTTCTCCCTTACCACCTCTCTCCCATCTCCCTTAGCAGCTTTCTCCCACCCTGGCTCTCAATCCCCTCTTGTTACTGGCTTTTGCTCCCTCTCCCTTAGCAGCTTTCTCCCTGCCTGGCTCTCGCTTCCCCTCCCTCACAGCTCTCTCACTCCCCAGCTCGCAAATTCCACAGCACAGATAACAAGATAGCAGAAACGCTTGATTTTTGTTGCTGGTCTGTCTGCTTCAAAAGGCTCTCCCCCTTACACACAGACGCATGCACGCACACAGAAAGGAGAAACAACAAAAATCAAGACCTGTCAAGCATTTCTGTTATCTGTGCTGTAAGGAGAAGGGGGAGCCTTAGAATGAGCGAGCTGGGGAGTGAGAGCCAGGCAGGGTGAAAGCTGATAAGAGAGAGGAAGCAAGAGCCGGTAACTGAGAGGAGCGATAGCCAGGGAGGGAGAGCTGGTAAGGGAAGATCCGGAATCTGATGGAATCTGAAATGGATTCGTTTTTTTTTCTCAAGGGAGGGGTATACATCCAAAGCAGGGTGGGGAGAATAGCAGTACTGTGAAGGACCCTAATGTGACGAGGCGTCAAGATGACGTCAGCAAATAGCCCCGCCCATGCCTGCATGCCCTGTCCTTCTCAGTGGCTGTGGATAGCTGGGGAAAGCAAGAAACGGCCGACGGCCGCACAAAGTCTGTATGGATCTCAGCACAGGAAGTCTTGAGAGAGGGAGGGGCGACTTCAGTTTTCAAGCAATTAACCCCTTAAATTGAACCTAAAGGTACATAATATAACATGTTCCCTTCAATTTTATTATTTGAGGAATGGATTAATGAGGAGTAAAAAATTATGGTATATGTCCCCTTTAATAAAAGTATAATTGTTTCTATACACAGTATAACTGCACTACTCTGACACATTGTAGCAGAAGCTGAGTAATAGACCTGAGAGAACAGACATCTGCTACTATATTTCATAAACTTTTATCAGTGGAGGACCCCTTTAGTTCCTCCCTCAAAGCTCTTAGGTCCCCCCAGAAATTATTCTCCTTTAATAATAAAATACATACAGTAGTTTACCTCAAGATAACGCATCTTGACACATCAAACAACCAGTACTCACAAAAGCTACATAGAAAAATTAAAGCCTGCCTCAAGAATTGCATGATACCTTTGTAACTGGATCATACTTTGAGGCCTCAACGAGCTAACACCTCTGAAATCGCAGTGAAACATTTTAAGTCCAGTTGTTTTAAACTTGACATTATTAGATACTACATAGAAAGCTACAAAAAAAACAAAAACTCCAAACCATCCTGTATTTCACATATTCTAAAAAAGTATGGGCATCACAAAAAAAAAATTCTACTGTATCTCCTTATTAATTGTTGGTGGATCTCTGGTTTGTGGATTAGCAAACTTGTATTATATGTGGATGTATGGCTTCGCTGGAATATTTACCCACCACTGTAATCCAACTGCTGTCTCACTCTGTAAACTACAACCTACCTTTCCATACATAGATTTTTCCAACACAGTCTAAGATGAAGCAGTCATCTGAGATCAGTTGCTCCTTACGTAAGAGTGCACCGTCACCCACACAAGTAACTTGCATCTGTCCACTAGCGTTTGATACCTGCAATGTGTGCCAGTGTTAAAGAAATGCATTATTTTACTCTAAAGAAGTCTCAATCTTCCAAAAAGTTTGCAATACATTTTTTTCAATTTAACATGAAAGGTATAGATTTTTATTGTACAGTTGGTTGACCCTTTACGTGCCACTGATTGTAGAACCTATGGTTTGTGGGTTTAGGTTGTCCTAAAAAGAACGATTCGCATATATACAGTATGCATATAAACAAAGTTTCTACAGGAAATTCCCCTGAACTAAGCTATCCACTTGGTCCTATTACCAAAACCTTATAAACCCCTTGGTTGGCCCTTTACATGGCACTGATTGTAGAACCTATAGTTTGTGGGTTTAGGTTGTCCTAAAAAGAACGATTTGCATATATACAGTATGTATTTAAACAAAGTTTCTACAGGAAATTCCTCTGAACTAAGCTATCTACTTGGTCCTATTACCAAAACCTTATAAACCCCTTGGTTGGCCCTTTACATGGCACTGATTGTAGAACATATGGTCTGTGGGTTTAGGTTGTCCTGAAAAAGAACGATTTGCATATATATGTATATAAACTAAAAGTTTCTACAGGAAATTCCCCTGAACAAAGCTATCCACTTGGTCCTATTACCAAAACCTTATAAACTCCTTACCTTATAAAGAGTTGCCCCCTTTGTGTGCCTTTCATCAGCTTCTTTGTCATCTTCAACATTTGCATCTCTGAGAGATTCTGGCCGCTTTCCCAGAATCTGCAGGAAGACATGAGCATGCACAGATAATTACAGGTGTTATTAACCCCATAACTTGTAGGATATCCTTTATTGTCAATATATTATTTTATCACATGCTTGGTGTGTGATCATAAGCCTAATTAGTTTGTTTTTTCTATTTCTCATTGGATACCTTTATCATTTCTTCTGGCTCTTCTCCTTCTTGTATGATCTCAACCTTTGCAGCTCCACTCCTCTCACTATCTCGTATTTGATATGCCAGATCACGTGCACGGTTCCTCTCCAACATGTTTGATTTTGACCCGGACCAAATATAGATAGACTACCATGATACAAAATTAGAAGATGTTAAAAGCATGTGTTACATGAAACCCTTTCTAAGCAAAATGATTACTTTATGTCTTTCTGTATGCAAATTCAGTCCATATATTTATTTACATTGATCCAGAAAAAGGCACTCAAGAGTCACATGCACACTTATTAAAAACCTTGGCTAGGCCCCAAACCCACTCCTGGAATCAGCCACTACCACATAATTAGTAAAGGATTGCATAACTTTATTAAAATCATGAGAAAGGAGCCTATGTTTTTTTGGCTTTCTTTGTTACATAGTAACATAATAAGTTAGGTTGAAAAAGACACACATCCATCAAGTTCAATCTTTTTTGCTGGGTGCAAGGAGTAAGTAAGTGTGAATAAATGACTGCTGTGTGTTTCTGAGGAAAAATGCTTTTCATTTCTATATGTGTGGAGTAAAGGTAGATACATTCAGTGCATTTATTTTGTCTTTTTTGTCTGGGATATAGTTTCTAAGGGGAACTTTTTTTTAAAGTTAACAAGGGGTTGATTTTTAATGCTGGTAGCAAGCAGCATTTCCCCCTCAGGTAATCAGGTAAATTCTCACAGGCTTTGGGGCAAATTCACTAAGATTCGAAGTTGCGCCAGGCTCAACTTCGCCGCACTTCGCTAGGCGTAGTTTCGCCAGCGCTCCGCAAATTCACTAAAATCCAAAGTTGCGATCAGGGGTAGCGTAAGGTTGCGAAGTTGCGCTAGCGTTGATTCGCTATGTAAAGCGAAGTTACGCTAGCGAAGGCTAATTTGCATACGGCGCCAAATTCAAATTTCAATGGAGGAATACGTATCAGCACTACAAATGCCAAGAAAACCTTCAAATCAACAAATAAAAATTTTATTTTGCCCTACACACGTGCCCACTGTCTAGGTAAGTTGCCATGAGTCAGGAAATGTAGGGGGAAGGAGGGAAGCCCCAAAAAAATTTTCGATCTTTTTCAGCCTATCACCCATAATGTAGAAAACACGCCAGCGTTTTTTGGGACTTGGAAAAAATTTTGACTTTTTTTGAAACAATCCCTATCTACTCTATTGCGCTTCGCCAGGTCTGAGGTGGTGAAGGAAGTCTAGCGTAAAAGGTAGCGTTCAGTACACTGCGCAAGTTAGTGAATTTGCGTAGTTACGTCGCTAGCGAAAATTCGCCTGGCATAAGGGTGCGAAGTAACACTAGCGAAACTACGCCAGCGTTCGTGAATTTGCGCAGTAACGAAAATGCCAAACGCTAGCGAATTAACGCTAGCGTTCGGCGCTTCGGCGCTTAGTGAATTTGCCCCTTTGTGCTCTTTGGATTGATGTCTCAATAAGTTTGCACAGCAAGTGATCATGTGAAGTGTTGCATTAAGTGTTTAGCAGGCGTTAAAAACCTAATGGTTTTTAAAACTAAGAAGGTATTTTTGAGAAATTGCACTTGGGACTGTAAGTACCCATTGTAAATATGATTTCCAGTGGGTTTGCCAGTAACACTCAGTGTGTGTCTTGTTGCATGTATGTGGTGTTGTACAGCGTTGGACTCAGTGCTTGATTTGGGAACAAAAAGGTGAAGGGATGGTGGGGTTTGCCATGTGTTGCCCGCCCACTGAAGAAAGCCACGGTAGGAGACATATGGTGGTGCGCGTAGCGCGGCAAAAAAAGCCACGCCCCCCCACTAGCTCAGGATGTAAATCAGGATTAAATCAGTATTTACATGTACCCCCAGAACCCATAGCACTGAGGCAATATCATGTGTAAATACCCCCAAATGTCATAGAGGGTGTCACAGTGGCAATATCATATATAAATACCCCCAGAAATCATAGCAGTGACAGATTTACAGAAGGCAAGGAAAGATTTAATAGTCAATGTGTGTAAGAAATGAGTTAAGGGAAGCGTTAGGGGGGGAAGTGCGAGCAGGCAGTACAAGTAATAAAAACTGCTTGTCGTTATACTGCTGCACTTAGTTCAGGGGAGGGGGGGCATCTGCAGAGTAGCCCTGGCAGCAACAGACACCAATTTCTATTAGCCAAATTCCAGGAGTCTGGCGCAAAGAATCTGCTTTCCAACCCCTTTCCAACAGTGTGTGGGCGGGAGATTCGAATATTGTGATTGTCACCTATGCATGCTTCATATATACAATACAAAGAAGTTTTAAAATAGGGCAAACATCTTTAAGGACTTTGTGTATGATGGTTGCTAGGGCCCTAATTACCCTAGCAGCCATGCATTGTTTTGAATAAGCGACTGGAGTCTATAGTAACAGTGGATAATAGTCTCTGGGAAGGGAGTGTGACTGTGGGATAGCAGGTAAAGTAGGGAGAGATGGTGCCTATAGTAACAGTGGGATAATAATCTCTGGGAAGGGAGAGAGACTGTGGGATAGCAGGTTAGTAGGGAGAGATGTTGCCTATAGTAACAGTGTGATAATAGTCTCTGGGAAGGGACAGTGACTCTGGAATAGCAGGTATAGGAAGGAGAGATAGTGCCTATAGTAACAGTGGATAATAGTCTATGCGAAGGGTGTGTGGCTGTGGGATAGCAGGTATAGTAGGGAGAGATGGTGCCTATAGTAACAGTGGATAATGGTCTCTGGGAAGGGAGTGTGACTGTGGGATAGCAGGTATAGTAGGGAGAGATGGTGCCTATAGTAACAGTGGATAATGGTCTCTGGGAAGGGAGTGTGACTGTGAGATAGCAGGTATAGTAGGGAGAGATGGTGCCTGTAGTAACAGTGGATAATAGTCTCTGGGAAGGGAGTCTGACTGTGGGATAGCAGGTAAAGTAGGGAGAGATGGTGCCTATAGTAACAGTGGGATAATAATCTCTGGGAAGGGAGAGTGACTGTGGGATAGCAGGTATAGTAGGGAGAGATGGTGCCTATAGTAACAGTGGATAATAGTCTCTGGGAAGGGAGTGTGGCTGTGGGATAGCAGGTATAGTAGGGAGAGATGGTGCTTATAGTAACAGTGGGATAATAGTCATTGGGAAGGTAGTGTGGCTGTGGGATAGCAGGTATAGTAGGGAGAGAATTTTATTAAAATATTAAACAATTACAAAAGAAATACAATTACATTTCAATCAGATCAGAAGTAAGCAATAAATCAATAATACATCAAAAAGGAAAATAAACATTCCTGCAAAGCATCATGTTTCCGCCATCAGCCCATAAACAAGATTTAACATTCTGGTTATGTTCATATAATGCATATCAGGAGCCATCTTTATGTTTCTTATTTAAAGACTTGTCAGAACTTTTGCCTCCTGATCTTTTCACCTGAATCCTTATACCTGTCTCATGGCTCACAATCCCTCCTTCCTCCTACTCCTCAAGGGACTCCCAATCTGCCTCCTGGGATTCAGATATCTCTTCCCTCTTACTCTTTTTCCTACTGGAAATGACGGAAGGGAGACTTTTCCTTTTCTCAGGTGTTTCCTCTATTCTCGCCTCTTCTTCCTCTGCCAATTCCCCCCATGATTTCCCCCCTGGCAAAACAAACCTATTTTCAGTTTCAATGGGAATTACACCAGGGCACTTATTCTCTTTAACTTTCTTCTTTGATTTGCTGCCCACCACTTTCCACTCATCCCTTCGTCTCCCCTTCTCATGGGACATCAGTACCTTTGTCTTTTCACTCTTCCCTGTGTCACTCTTCCTTCCATCTTTCTCTGCCTCCTTCCCTCTCACCTCTGTTTGGGGCCCTCTAGCTGTTTCTCTTACCCCTTCTGCTCTCTCCTCCCTCCTTGTCTCAGTCTGTGGCAGGTTCTCCCCTGGCATTGGGGTGCTCATCTCCTGTGCCAAATTGGGACAAGCTCGCTGAATGTTGCGCCAGGCTTCGGGGCATGATCTATAAGAATGGCCTGACTTCATGCACAGGTTACACTTTATTGCCTGGACACATTCTTTGCTCGGGTGCCCAGTCTCCCCACACAAAGCACATTTCTGTACATTACATTTCATGGCATAATGCCTGTTGGACCCACATTTATAGCATAGTCTGGGCTGACCCACATAGAAGCAGACACCCCTTGTTTTCCCAATGAAAAACGAATTTGGGAGATGACTCTGAACATTTTTCTCTACATGCAGTTTAACTTGGACTTTATATCCCCCCGTCCAGAAACCCTCCTCATCAAACAGTCGCACCAGGGGGGATAAGACAGTGCACTGGCGCCTGAGCCATATGAGGACGTCCTGCTCATGTACCGTCTCATTCTTCATCATTATAGTCACTACTTTAGTTTCAGGTTTGGAGACAGGTATTACCCTAAACCCCTCCCACTCCTTGGCCTCTTTCTTCAGATGATACCTCCTCCAGAATTCCTCCAAACCTTGGGATAATTTAAAACTGACGTCAAATTCAATATCTGTGACACTTGTTAGAGCATAAATATCTTGTGGGGTGAAATCCAACAACTGTTTAATTATGTTTCTGGCAACAAACCTGCGCCCCGGGAAATCCTCTCTCTCATTCTCCCACTTAATTTTAACTACATTTATTCTCTTATCAATCTGATCCTCAGAGTCATCTTCCCTCTCACGTGCGAAGAACCTCCTCCCTTCCCAAACATTACCTCCAGCAGCCCTCTCACTCCCACCTTGCACATTGCTCTCCCCAGCAGAATAAACACCAGTTTTTCCCTGCCCTCCCCCACTCACTTGCATTGCATCAACCACATGCACCTCAGCTGCACCTCTCTCTGCAACTTGCTCCACACTGCCCCCAGCACTCGCAGCATTCATTGCACTCACTCCCCCTTCAGCCAAAGCAGCCTCATCACTCGCATGCATTGTATTAATTGCATTAATTGCATTCACCTGCACCTCACTGCCCCCAGCACTCACAGCTGCTGCACACAGATTATCAGTATGGTTATCAGTATTATTTTCAACACTATTATATTGTGTAAAGTCTGTAGCACTGCTACATTCAGCAACAGTTTTTGAACCCTATGTTTCGTTAAGCAGTTCAGCAACTTTAAGCAGAGTCTCAGCAGTCACTTTGCCTTCCTGCATCTCCTTAAACCTCTGCCGGTTGCCATAAAGCTCCTTCCATGGCTCAATAACATTCAGAATGTCTTTAATGTAAGTCTCGGTCTCCTTCAAATCCTTATCAAGGAAAGTCAACTCCCGTAAAACCTGGTTTCTCCTCTCTCCTTTCAGCGACTGCAGTTCATCTATCAGATTATCAATGTCTCTGTTTAAACAGTTTTGTTTATCTTCCAAACTCCTCAGGTCCTTCAATGCTTTAATAATAGTGTCATATTGTATCACAGTCTCACTCACTTTGGGAAAATTCCCTTCACTCACTTCTGCTTTCCCCATGGGGGTCACAGTCATTACCTGCTCAGTGTCCAGGGCGTCACGGTTTCCATGTTCCTCACTGGCAGCCGCCATTTCCAGGTCACCCAGAGCACTTTCTGCAACCTCCAGGGCCATACTGCACTCAGGCTCCATGTTGTCTGTAGCCATCTCCTGGTTGGTCAGAGCACTTTCTGCAACCTCCAGGGCCACACTACTCCTAGGCTCCTCACTGTCAGCAGCCATCTTGCAGCCATCAGACTCCACTCTCTCCTCCTGGCTTGCCTCTGTTGTAGCTCCGCAGCTCCCTGCAGTCACTCCAACACCAGCCTCCAGTTCCACAGAGTCAGAGTCACTCTCCATGCCGCTTCTGGAACAGCTTTTTCTTTTCTTTTTCTTTCCTTTAATGGAGCAGGAAACCATGCCCTTTGTTGTGCGTTCCACGGTCACCTCTATATTAGGATCAGTAGCCCTCCTGCTACTGCCCAAACGGGTCTTCACTGAATAACTTGCAGGCATAGTCTCCTTCTTCCCCATGGAGTGGGGAAAGGCAATAAAAACAAAGCAGAAGTGTCTACAATACTAACCCCCAGACCCAGCCGGGCCTAGGAAAAAGCCACAACTCCACAGAGCTCTCCAAACACCTCCTCACAGTAGCAGTAGTGATTAGAAAATGGCCTCTGGGAAGGGGGTGTGGCTGTGGGATAGCAGGTATAGTAGGGAGAGATGGTGCCTATAGTAACAGTGGATAATAATCTCTGGGAAGGGAGTGTGGCTGTGGGATAGCAGGTATACTAGGGAGATATGGTGCCTATAGTAACAGTGGATAATAGTCTCTGGGAAGGGAGTGTGGCTGTGAGATAGCAGGTATAGTAGGCAGAGATGGTGCCTATAGTAACAGTGGATAATAGTCACTGGGAAGGGAGTGTGACTGTGGGATAGCAGGTATAGTATGGAGAGATGGTGCCTATAGTAACAGTGGGATAATAGTCTCTGGGAAGGGAGTGTGACTGTGGGATAGCAGGTAGAGTATGGAGAGATGGTGCCTATAGTAACAGTTGGATAATAGTCTCTGGGAAGGGAGTGTGACTGTGGGATAGCACAGGTACTGAAAAAAAGTGTTTAGAATGTGAACAACCCCATTAAAGGAATGGTTTACTTTACCATTAATGTACTAGCATATAGATAGAGGAACTCTATGGCAGATTCCATTTGGTGCTTGAATGGCAACAGACAGTAAGGGTGGGTTGGTATATAGAGCTTAGTATAGTAGAAGGGGTCCAGTCTAAGGTTGTTACATACAAGGATGCATTCACTTTTTTATCAAACTACAATTCCCAGTGTCCTCGCCACAAAGCCTGGCCATAGCCACTGTGTAACAGCAACATAAGCATTTGGCCATCCCTGGTGCAAGAGACTTGATAGGCCGCCCTCATCCATCCCACCACCTCTCCTGTCTGTGCGTAGGCCCCATCCCCAGCTTGTCCTTACCGTCACCCCGTACTTGCAGATTTTGGTGCTGGCCAGGCTCAGGGACAATTCAGCTTCAGACTCAGACTCGAGTCCTGTAAACATGGTGTAGCCATACTGGGAGCCCCCTTCCCCATGCTGCTGAATCACCGGTGAAATCAAAATAGGCAGGCGTAATCGTGCGAAAGCATGCTACCAATCACAGCACGTTTAGCGCCAAAGCAAGGCGCCTAAGCCAATGGGGTCACTGATGGCGGAGCGTAGAAAGTGTGAGCAGCGTTTTACTTGATGAATAGAAGTACACAATGTGTTTCCATACCCTTCCCTTGCTGTGATTAACGCACTGGGTCAGGTGGCCAGTAGCCCTCTAGCCTTCCCCTGTGCCTGCCCTCCCTGTACTGCTCAGCCTAGCTAGACCTCCTATAGACGGAGCTAAAAAAAAAAAAAAAAAGCTCCGTCCAGCCCGGGGAAAACCGCTCCGGTATTCAAAAATGTGCCATCCCGCCTACTCTGAAAAAAGAAGTAGCAGGATGCCATCCCGCCACATCCCGCCCCAATTCAAGCACTGGTTGGAGTGGGAATAAAAGGCAGCCAAGGCAAAAAAGCAAATCAGCCACGTTAATGTATGTATGGAAGAAATGTAAACAGTACCCAAGCATGTTATCATTCAGGAAGCTGCTTCATATAGAAGATGGGTATATACGTGCTAGGGGAAGGCAGGGGGCACCAGTACAAGGAAAAATGATTAATATTTTGGTTTAAAGATAGTGACAAGTTCCTGTTAAAATTGGAAAATGTCACTACCTCTTTAAAGAGGTACACACAAAGGGGTATATTTATCAAAAAGTGAAGTTAGAGATCACCACAGTCCACTAGAATGAAATACTGCCTCCTATTCATTTCTATGGAATTTTTAAAGGTGTATTTATCAAAGGGTGAACTTTCACTCAAGCAGACTGTGGTGATCTCTAACTTAACTCTTCACTCTGATAAATATACCCGTAAATATTATTGGAAATTTGGCAGCCATTAAGCCTTTGTCATCTCCTTTTATATGTGGCTACATTACACAGTACTGTTCTAGTCCATTAACCATTTAAGTGTTACAGAATGTAGAATCTATGTTCTGTGGATAAAAGTACCTAAGTGCCACAGAACATAGATTTTACATTCTGCAGCACATCCAGGCACAGGGGCGAGGGGCCGGCGTGGAGGAGTGGCTTTTAAAGACACTTGTCCCTTCCTAGCTCATTCAGAAGCCCTTAGGCAATGATCTAAGCAGGGGGGAAAAGTGGGCCCTGGGGTACGATCATCCTGGGTCCTATAGGTACAGCAGATACACATGTCTGCTGCTGCCTGCTGCTGCATGAGCTTCCTCCTCCCCCCAGTGACACCCCCGACCTGAATCACGGAGCAGATTACTTCCTCCAGCTCCTCGAGTCCCCCAGCTTTTTTGGACACAGTTCTGCAGCCTACACACTCCAGTTTAGTGTAACACACACATAAAATACACTTACACAAAATTTTAACATTAATACACATTTACATTAACATATACTCACTACATTTTCAGGTAGTTTCCAACACATTCACACCACTCACATACTTGCACACGCGCACACATGCATACAACACTTTTCTTACTGCATCCTGTGGTGTTTTGCCTGACAAAAACTTTTTCGCTATTTTGAATTGTGTATTTGCTAACCGCACTGTGCAACCCTTTTGTACCTTATTTCGGTGATAATATTACATTTTTGGTGATTTTGGTGCAATTTTAGCTGTTTTATTGCATTTAGCCCTTTTATTGCATTTTTAGTTCTGCATAGGCATTGCTAGCTTGTTTCTGTCCTTAAAACTTATGTGGCCAAGCTAAAATATTCAAACTGTGATTTTAGTGGTTTAGTGACTTTAGTGGTTTATTGCATTCTGCATTTCTTTGTTACTTGTTTTTTTGCCCATAGAAAATTTATGTGCTGTTTATCCATTTGGGTGCCTCTGCACACCACATAGTTTTGTAAATCTACGCACATTCATATTTAGGATGTTATATGCTCGTACATTACGAAATGTGAAGCATATACAGTTAGGTCCATAAATATTTGGACAAACAAATACAAACATTACTAATTTTGGTATTGTACGTTACCACAGTGAATTTTAAATGAAACAACTTACATGCAATTGAACTGCAGACTTTCAGCTTTAATTCAGTGGGTTGAACAAAAAGATTGCATAAAAATGTGAGGAACTAAAGCCTTTTTTTAACACAATCACTTCATTTCAGGGGCTCAAAAGTAACTGGACAAATTAAAAAACAAAATAAAATGGTAATTTCTAATACTTGGTTGAAAACCCTTTGCTGGCAATGACAGCCTGAAGTCTTTAACTCATCACCAGACATCACCAGATTCTGGGTTTCCTTCTTATTAGTGGTCTGCCAGCTTTCAGTTACTGTTTGTTTGTGGGCTTTTCTGTCTAAAGTTTAGTCTTCAACAAGTAAAATGCTTGCTCAATTGGGTTCAGATCAGGTGACTGACTTGGCCATTCAAGCGTATTCCACTTCTTTGCTTTAATAAACTCCTGGGTTGCTTTGGCTGTATGTTTTGGGTCATTATGAAACTCCTCCTAATAATTTTGACTGCATTTAGCTGGATATGAGCAGACAGTATGTCTCTGAACACCTCAGAATTTATTCGGATGCTTCTGTCCTGTGTCACATCATTGATAAACACCAGTGTCCCAGTGCCACTGGCAGCCATACACGCCCAAGCCATCACATTGCCTCCGCCGTTTTACAGATGATGTGGTATGCTGTGGATCATGAGCTGGTCCACACCTTCTGCATACTTTTTTTCTTGCCATCATTCTGGTAGAGGTTGATCTTGATTTCATCTGTCCAAAGAATGTTTTTCCATGACTGTGATGGTTTTCTTAGATTGTTTTTTTTTTTTTTGCAAAGTCCAATCTAGCCTTTCTATTCTTGATGCGTATGAGTGGCTTGCACCTTGTAGTGCACCCTCTGTATTTACTTTCATGCAGTTTTCTCTTTATGGTAGACTAGGTTATGCCTTCCTCCTGGAGAGTGTTGTTCACTTGTTTGGCTGTTGTGAAGGGGTTTCTCTTCACCACTGTTGTCTTCTATGGACGTCCAGGTCTTTTAGCGTTGCTGAGTTAACCAGTGCTTTCTTTCTTTCTCAGGATGTACCAAACTGTAGATTTTGCCACTACTAATTTTGTAGCAATTTCTCGAATGGGTTTTTTTCCTGTTTTTGCAGCTTAAGGATGACTTGTTTTACCTGCATGGAGAGCTCCTTTGACCGCATGTTGTCTGTTCACAGAAAAATCTTCCACATACAAGCACCCCCCCAAATCAACTCCAGGGCTTTTATCTGCTTCATTGATAGACATAACAAAGGAATTGGCCAAACCTGCCCATGAAATAGTCTTTGAGTCAATTGTCCAATTACTTTTGAACCCCTGGTCCAATTGCTTTTGAGCCCCTGAAATGAAGTGATTGTTTTAAAAAAAGGCTTTCGTTCCTCACATTTTTATGCAATCCTTTTGTTCAACCCACTGAATTAAAGATAAAAGTCTACAGTTCAACTGCATCTGAGTTGATTCATTTAAAATTGTGGTAATGTACAGAACCAAAATTAGAAAAAAAAGGTATCTGTCCAAATATTTATGGACCTAACTGTATGAAGCACAATGCAAACTTTCTAAGGTCCCCCTACTGTTTGGTGGACTTATGGCACATAATACACATACCGGGTGCTTATTTTGCAGCAGTCAGAGTGTCAGCTGTGAAAATGTACTGTTTTCATTTGGGGGTCTCTGTACACCACATAGTTTGGTAAATCTATGCATATTGGGCATTGAACTGTTCAGAAGACCCCTGGTTCATATTTATGATGTTTTATGCTGGTATATTACAAAATATGGAATGTATAATGAGGCAAATTTCAAGCTTTGTGACAATTTTCAGAAACTTCATAAAAACCCCACATTCAGGATGGCTTTGCAGTTTCATAGTTTGCAGTAGAAAGACATGGTTACCCATTTTGGATTTGGCTGAATGTGTACCTCAACGTCAACTTTTTAGTGTTTTTATCCCTCAAAAAATGAAGTAAATCTGTAGCTTATTCAGTGCCTAAAGTGATTTCTTGGACAGTTTGTATGGGCTGACTTCATTTTGGGGTCTCAATACTTTGGTAGTCCTATGCACAGCAGACATCAAACGGTTCAGTGGATGTCTGGCTTTCATATTTTGGATATTTTTTCTTGGTATGTGGGAGATAAGATGCTAGTAAGTAGAAGGTTTGAGGCAATTTTCAGCTATTTCATCAAGACCAACAATTTTGGGAAAGTATTGCGACTCAGTAGTTTGGAGTAGACATGGTTACCCATTTTGGATTCACCTGAATGTGTACTTTCCAAAAACATTTGAGGGGGTCAACATATTTTTTTGTGTTTTTCCCTACAAAATGCTGTAAATGTGTTGATTTTTCAAGTAACCTCCTGATCAATTTATATGTGCTAACTTAATTTTGGGGTCCCTAAACACCAGATACTTTGGTAATCCTATGCACGATGGGCATTAAAATGTTCAGTGGACCCCTTGCATTCATATTTAGAATGCTCTCTATTGTTATCTAATGCTATGTAGGAGATAAAATGCTAGACATGAAAGCTGAGGTATTTCATGTATTTAATCAAAAAAGTACTATTTTGGGAAAGCATTGCAACTCAGTAATTTGAAGTAGAAAGACATGGTTAACCAATTTAGTTTTGACTGAATGTGTACTTTCTAAAAATATATGGTTTTGGGGGGTCAACGTATATTTTTTTAAATAGACGTTGTTTGTAAAGTATGATTATTCAGTAACTGATAAATTATTCAAATTGCAGGTGATTGCTCATAAAGGAGATAATTAACTGAATAAAATACAACTCTCACTTAATTTAAAATGCACTTAAATATGGAGTGTAGGGATGTCGCGGACTGTTCGCCCGCGAACTAGTTCGCGCTAACATCGGGTGTTCGCGTCTGCCGAATGTTCGCGAACGTCGCGCGACGTTCGCCAATTTGGGTTCGCCTTAGCTGGCGCTTATTTTTGCCCTCTCACCCCAGACCAGCAGATACATGGCAGCCAATCAGGAAGCTCTCCCTCCTGGACCACCCCCACACCCCCTGGACCACTCCCCTTCCATATATAAACTGAAGCCCTGCAGCGTTTTTTCATTCTGCCTGTGTGTGCTTGGAAGAGCTAGTGTAGGGAGAGAGCTGTTAGTGATTTGAGGGACAGTTGATAGTAACTTTGCTGGCTAGTAATCTACTTGATACTGCTCTGTATTGTAGGGACAGAACTCTGCAGGGATTTGAGGGACATTTTAGGTTAGGTAGCTTTGCTGGCTAGTAATCTACCTTCTACTGCAGTGCTCTGTATGTAGCTGCTGTGGGCACTGCTGCTGATCTCTCATCTGCTGCCTGTAACCCAATAGTCCTTGTAAGGACTGCTTTTATTTTCTTTTTTGTTTTTTTACTTTGCTACTATAAGAGCCCAGTGCTATTAGTCTAGTTGTGTTGGGGAGTGGGACTGGTGTGCTGCTCCTAGTAGTTCAGCACCAACCAGAGTAATTTTTTTTTTAATATATATATATTTTTTTATTTTACTTATCTCACTGTTCTTTAACGTGTCCAGTGCTGTTTGCTGTTCTTCATAGTAGTGCACCAATAGTAGTGCACTTGCAGGCATTGTTTGCCCAGTGTGTTCTTCAAACAACTGCCAGCTAGCTGTGTAAGCTTGTTCACATTCTGTCTAAATATCAATAATAATACCGTCTCCAGAAACACCACCTGAGTGACGTTTTTCAAGCAGCAATAATATATTCCGTATCCACTACTGTATATGATGCCCTTGCAGGCATTGTTTGCCCAGTCTTTAACCAAGTGCCACCTAGCTGTGTGAGCTTTTTCACATTCCGTGTCCAGAAACATCACCTGAGTGACGTAGTGTGATTTCTGCCCTTTACAGCACAAAACGCAGCGCTGTGTCAACAATGTATTTTTCAGAAACATTTTTGCCCTTGATCCCCCTCTGGCATGCCACTGTCCAGGTCGTTGCACCCTTTAAACAACTTTAAAATCATTTTTCTGGCCAGAAATGTCTTTTCTAGCTTTTAAAATTCGCCTTCCCATTGAAGTCTATGGGGTTCGCGACGTTCGCGAACCGTTCGCATTTTTGTCTGGAAGTTCGCGAACATGTTCGCGAACATTTTTTCCGACGTTCGCTACATCCCTAATGGAGTGTAAGGGTTGTCTGAGCAGAGACCAAGTCTAGGGATACTGATCAAAGTAACTCATCTATTGCCCACTGGTCAGCAAATTAATTTAACTGACCAGCAAACACTGCCTCGGTGTACTCTGCTTGGAATGCGGGAATGCACCAGCACCCAGAACAAGACATCAGCTGGTAGAGGATTCCCACTTTCCAAATATTGCTTCCTAGACTTATGAATGGCTAGTTTGGCTGAAGCTGAGGAAGTAAATTGGAGTGATGGTCTTTCTCTCAATTGTCTCTGGATACCGGGTGTCCAAAAATAAATACATGAGGGGAAAAGTGTAACCAGAACTGCTGGTGAAGTTTCCTCAAAAAAGTCAAAAGAGGTTGCAGTCTGGCAAAAATTAGCATGAAACACAGACTCCCCTTTACTGCAGAATGGACAAGCAGATGGGGAGTCTGTAAAACGAGCTAAGTACTCTCCCATGCTCAATGCACCATGGAGTACTCTCCAACTCAAGTCTCCAGTGGGTCTGAGCACCAAGCTCGAATAAAAGGCTCGCCACTGAGGTCTCTCATCGTCATTAAGCACTCGTCTCCAGATGGTATCATAGCAGCAGACAAGAGCAAGGAAGTGTACAGTGTGGAGCATGAGGGAGTACAGCATCTTCCTTGTCATGTCAAGTCATGAAAGTATGTCAAGGTAAAATTCTCCAACTGGCTCAAGTTGGGGGAAGGAGGAGGGGATTGACGAGTCTTGGGTGCTATTATTATGGTTGGAGGTGGGGAGTTCCAAGGTGGAAATGGCTCTCCAGCATATTAAACCCCATCAATGAAGGTGTGAGAGTCAGGAGAGATGGTGTTTGTGATCTCCTGGAGCAGATGGCTGAATCCCTATTAGTGAGAAATCCCATGCGCTGCATAACTGCCTGAGCTTCCACCCAATTTGATTTCTCAAAATCAATGAGATCCCCAACTTCACTGAGCTCAGCAAAAGACAATGGTGGATGTTGGTGGATTCTGATATCCTAATCTTTAGAGACAGATTGTAAAGTAGGTGCTCAGTTTGAATGTCTTTCCCTTGAATGACTCATTGCCTTAACATGGAGACCATGTCTTTAGAGTCTCTTGGTAGTAAGCCAGCAGTGGTGAGAGGCTTCTTATGAACCCCTTGGGTTCAATGACAAACAATTGCCAGTCATACCTCATGTGTACCTGGTGATAAAAGCTGGATGCTAGGGTACACCACTGTGGAGAAGGATCTGCGTACAAGTATGTCTGTATATGTTGGAGACGGAAGGTGTGCTGTCTGAAATACCTACTTACAAGACCCTAGTCTTTAGTTTATATACACCCGACTCCCTGGCCTCCCTCTCTCAAGGGTAGGCTTGAAACACCTGCAGAGACCAGTGCTTTCCCATTCAGAGAAAGTCCAGTAACTGTGTCTGTATCTTAGCAATGAATTAATGGGTTGGGCTGACATATCAGCCTGTACCAGAGTTGATCACCAAAGCCCTCCCCCTCATAGAAAGCACTTCTAAAGCAAGACCCATCCACTTTCCCAGGTGGGTCAGAAAATGCTCCTCTAGTTCAAAACATTTCTGAGACAGGGGCTCCTCAGTTGACAGGTAGACGCCTAAATATTTAATGAAATTAGTCTCCCAGGAGATGTTACGAAAATCAGAAGGCAGGCAGTCTACCTGTGAGGGTCTTCCAGAATGCCTGATCAGTTGATCCGGGCACATGAGGTAGCAGCGTAGACCACCTGACACTCTTGTGCCCATTCCAGATCAACCAGGTCCGGGGCAACAAGGATTACATTATCAGCATATGCTGAAAGAATCAACCTCATGTTGGGTTCTCTGAGCACCAGCCCCATGAGCCTTTTTCTTAGGATACACAGGAAGGGCTGTACATACAGTTGTCCTGACAAGGTAATCCTTGCCGAATTCCTCGTTCAAAAGCCAGAGGTGCAGTCAGAGACCCGTTGATTTTAACCAAACACTTTGCAGAGGCATACAATGTTTTCAGGCAGTCTACAAACTTTGGGCCAAAGCTATAGGCTTACAGAGTGCCTATAAGATACTGGTGATCAACCCTGTCAAAGGCCTTCTCTTGATCCAGGGAGAGAAAAGTGAGAGACAGGCCAGTCCTCCAGGCAAAATGTAGTCAGAAAGACATGTTGTCAGAAAATGTAATCAGAAATACATTATCAAAAATTGTTTGACCAGGGACTGCATATGACTGGTCAGGATGAATCACCTCTGCCAGCTCAGATTTGAGTCTAAGTGAGATAGCTTTGGCTACAATCTTATAGTCTGTGCTGAGCAGTGAGACTGGTCGCCAATTATTAAAGGGGAACTATCGTGAAAATCTAATTTTCCCAGTGGATGGATAGGATGAAAATAATAATATTCTCAAATATATTCATTTAACAGAAATGCTTACTTTTTGAAAGGCATTCAATAATATCACAGTTACTGAGTTAGAATGCTTTCTCTGAGAGCCAGTTCAAGCAATTGCTGAATGGGAGTGGCTATATCCCCACTGTGATGTCACGTAGCAACTAGCAAAGTCCCACCCTCTTCAAGCTGAATTCAAAGCAACCACACACCAACTGCATTCTCTGGAATCTCATTCTGAGAACAATAAGGCTGTTATACTTTTATAGTGTGAAAATGTTGATATTATTGTCAGAATGAGGTTTTTACATACTCCCAGATCAAAGGCAGGACAGAGCTTGGTAAATATTGTACAGATATAAAAAAAATCAGGGTATCATGCACCTACTTTTTGCACATTGCACCTCACCTTACATTTTGCATATGTCTCTGTAGGTCAATAACAACCAGCCAGCAATTCACTTTGAACAGGCTACTTACTAAAAGGTGCAAAATATGGGTAATTGAACTGGTACAAATTAGCACCTTTGTCTGAAATCACCCTATTTTTGTCTATAAATGTATTTGTGTGACAGTGTGTTTGTGTATGATTTAGTCTCCCAGTAATTTTTGTGTATAAACCTGTATCTTTGTGTGTTCCCATTTTTTTTTGTGGTGTCAATGTGTTTTAAAGGAACAGCAATATAAAAATATGACGTGTTAATAAATGTACTGTTGCCCTGGCCCTTGTAAAACTGGGGTGTTTGCTTCAGAAACATAGCCATGGAGCAGCCATTCAAGTTGAACTAGGGCTATAAGGTTCAGGTTTAGTAGCAGATACGCTCTGTACAAATTGGCCCAAGAAGCAATCTGGGAACAGGTGCTGCTGGACTAGGAGGGCCTTCCTGAATGGACTCACTGCCCAGGCCATGCACAACCCTAGCAAGAGTCTGGAGTGCTACTTGTGGGAACAGGAGACAGCCCATTAGTACTGCCTGTGTCCCTTCAGTGCTGCCTGAGGGCAAGGCCAGACGTGACGTTTTTGCAGCGTTTTTAAAAATGAACAGCCAGGCGTAAATACGCATAAACTGCACTACCACTGAAACTAATGGAAAACGCACTATGGCTTGCAAGCTGAAATTCACCACAGGACGCCAGTATTGGCTTTTTTTTTAGCAGAAACGCCAATACATCAAGAAACTACCAAATCAATAGACTCTATGGGATCTGCACGTTTGAAACCACACTGTACGTAAATACGCAGTGTATTTTAAATATGGCGTCCAAATTCAATGAGAACACTGAGAAGTGCATGTTGGGAAAATAATCGTACGTGCTGAAAAACACATGAAAAACGCATGTTGACGGTCGCGTGTGGTTACAGTAGCGTATTTACGCCTGGCTGTTCTTTTTTAAAAACGCCGCAAAAATGCCACGTCTGGCCTTACCCTAAGGCTCTGCGCTCAGTTTCTGGAAGCTTGGTTTTCCCGCCTTACTATGCCAGCCTATGGGCTCCTAGGGATCTCCCCTCTGCATGAGGCCCATGCCTCTTACCGTCACTGAAGCTTTCTAAAAGTACTCCTCCTGCTTGAGCCGGGATGGTTACTCCTATCTCTCACACTCACCCCTGCCACTCCTATCTCTCTCACACTCACCCCTGCCTCTCCTATCTCTCACACTCACCCCTGCCACTCCTATCTCTCTCACACTCACCCCTGCCTCTCCTATCTCTCACACTCACCCCTGCCTCTCCTATCTCTCACACTCACCCCTGCCACTTCTATCTCTCTCACATTCACCCCTGCCACTCCTATCTCTCTCACACTCACCCCTGCCACTCCTATCTCTCTCACACTCACCCCTGCCACTCCTCTCTCTCACACTCACCCCTGCCACTCCTATCTCTCACACTCACCCCACCACTCCTACCTCTCTCACACTCACCCTGTCACTCCTATCTCTCTCACACTCACCCCTGCCACTCCTATCTCTTTCACACTCGCCCCAGCCACTCCTATCTCTCTCACACTCACCCCAGCCACTCCTATCTCTCTCACACTCACCCCAGCCACTCCTATCTCTCTCACACTCACCCCTGCCACTCCTATCTCTATCACACTCACCCCAGACACTCCTATCTCTCTCACACTCACCCCAGCCTCTCCTATCTCTCACATTCACCCCTGCCACTCCTATCTCTCACACTCACCCCTGCCACTCATATCTCTCAGACTCACCCCTGACACTCCTATCTCTCTCACACTCACCCCAGCCTTTCCTATCTCTCACATTCACCCCTGCCACTCCTATCTCTCACCCCTGCCACTCATATCTCTCAGACTCACACCTGCCACTCCTATCTCTCACACTCACCCCTGCCACTCCTATCTCTCACACTCACCCCTGCCATGCTTACCTTCTACTCTCACACTCACCCCTGCCATGCTTACCTTCTACTCTCACACTCACCCCAGCCACTCCTATCTCTCTCACACTCACCCCTGCCATAATAAAAAGTTGCCACTTCAAGCATTTACACCAACATCTCTAAAAAAGCTCTGACCGCCAATGAGAGACAGGACGGGGTTGTTATGTAAAGAAACTCAACTCCGACGCCAGAGCTAGCCAGAGGCATGTAGGAGAGAAGCAGTTGGCCTGGATTCACTATAATGACTGCAATATTTTAAAAACTGTAAATATTTTTTAATACATTATATATAGACATTTGAATAACTTCATGTATTGATTGTTTTTACCAATTTTTAATTTCGCGATAGTTCCCCTTTAATAAGGCAGAGATCCCCCTTCTTCTGACAACACTGCTCGTCCACACGAAATTGGCAACTCATCGGTCTTTAGAGCCTCAGTTTGGATTTTATGAAGATCAGGTCCCACAGTATCCCAGAAGACCTGGACAAACTCTATGGTCAGTCCATCAAGCCCTGGAGATTTATTGTGGGGCATTAAACAGAGTGTTTGGGAGAGCTTGTCTAGAGTAATTAGTTTCTCCAACCTTTCTATTCTCCTCTTGCTCACTAGTGGATGCCCATCCCATATCTCCTTGCAGGTATCTGAAGAGATGGGATCTGGGAAAAAAGGTTCTGACAGAAGGACTGGGCTCTGTCCTAGATAGCCTCCAGATCCTCAAGGGGGATGCCATCCTCTGTAAGAAGGCATGCGATTTGATTTTGGTTCCCCTTCTTCTGCAGAGCTAGAATATCACAAACCAAGATCATATCTCAGAGTAACTGCATTCAACTTCGCACATATGCGCCATGAGCCTGTCATAATAAGCAGCTTTGGTAGAGATGGTGCATCTGACATTATCAGGGGAGCACAATTGTGGTCTGAGAATGGCACCAACCTAATGGGAATGGTCAGGGCTCGTGAAATGAGATGATATATATTGCCTATCGATCTGGGATCGAGGAACATGACCATCTCTCACCCTGAAATAGGTGAAGAAATCTGTCTTTGGGTACTGTTCTGTCCAGACATCAACCATGGGCAAAGAGAACCTTTTCTGGGGTATATTGTGGATTTGAGCATCAGGTGTGTAATTTAAATCACCCCCATAATCCCAGCTTCACCTGAGTCTGAGTCCATATATGCTGACAAATTTTCAAAGAACCGCACCCTCTCTGGTCCGGTAGTTGGGGCATAGAGGTTTATCAGATTCTACTCGACTCCCAGACCCAGAGATGTAACAGATGGCCTGGAATGACAGAGTTAGCACTCAACACTTCTAGCTGGAAGGATTCCGAGAACAGGGTGAGCACCCCACATGATGTCCATGTGAGGTGATTAAAATAGACCCTGCCCTTCCACTCCAGATGCCAGGTCACTTTAAGCTCTGGAGTAGAAATAAGAGTACCTGAAGCATTTCAAAAGGCCTCCGGCAGCTGTTTGTATTAAGAGTGCTTATACTCAAAGCCATTAATGAGGTTTGGTGAGACAAACACGTTTGATGGAACTTAATGACACAGAGATATTGTACTGTTCCATAATTATTGGCCTCTTTTATGACCTTGATGTACAGTCTCACAGAATTGATCACTAAAGGCAAATCATGCCACTTCTCCAGAGCCATATGCGCTTCTTCTCCAACAGCGAAGGTGCTCTCAAAAAAACCTTCCTCAGCAGGGATGATCAGGGATGATCAGCGAAGGATAATTTGCCACACCTGTGTCAACCTCCTCTTCGATGTTTCCTTCATCCCTGAGCTCTTCCTGGTTGAGGAATTTATATTTTTATCCCTCCACTGGAATGTTGAGAAACTCCATAAGATGTTGCAGGAGTAGGATCAGAAGCACCTATCATCTGAAGACCCTGCAATGGCTCAGATGCTCCTTCAATTTCATGTAGACTCCGGAGCAGCAGACGGGATTAGCTTCTCAACAGGAGGAGCTTTAGATGCTTGATGGTCAGCCTCTGCCCTTTCTATTGCCTCCTGAGCATCCTGTACTGCAATGACATTGGGGGTCAGTGGAAGACATGGGAGAAAAGATCTTAGCATGAACTGTAGACCTCAAATGGCTGTTTTTTCTGAGTCTGACTGGCTACCCTCAACCATATTCACAACCCCAGCCTCACCATCCTCCTTTGCAGTCTCATCTACAGGATCCTATGTGGGGGTCATCCCAATATTCCTGGAGTGAAATACTCTGAGGCACTAAAAAGTAAGGCTGGCTGTAGTTTCCAAAGCTCCGCACCTCAGGAACACTGACTGCCCACCTTGCAGGGGTCTCATAAGGTGTCCCTTTATACTCCAGGGAAAGATCTTACAAATGTGTTGGAGGAAAATGCTGCACCCCAGATTCTGTGGGGAGACCCATGTTCCCATGTTTGAGGCTTGCCAGATCATTATTTCCTGCTGGGTCTAGAGATGAGAGTGCACTGTCTGCCACTGCTTGACTGAGTCCAGCACTTGGGCTAGACAATTTCACCAAATGAGGAGCAGATGTTTTGTTGGTCTTTTTGCCCTTGGATGGGGGTGCTCCATTGTTGACCACGAATAGCTCATTCCTCAGGTACCAGGTACCGGTTGTATTTAAATTTCCTCTTCTTTTTCATGTCATCTAAAGAGGAAGGACTACTCCCACCCCAACAGGTTTTATAATCTTAAGCACCCCCGCTCATAACAGGTATAAATTGGCTTGTTGTTGTAACAACTTTAACACTGGTGGATGTAATAACATTCCTCCACCTTCTCCTTTGCTTCAGGTGAAAGACAGGTTGCAACCTTAGATAACCTCAATGAAGAAGGAGGAGGTTTGGAGGTTCCACATGTGGGTCATGTAACAACTACTTTCAGTTTGTCCTGTGAAGGGGATGCCCCCTTTGAGGGGCCTGCCACAATATCCTTAGCAGGACATGGTGTTGCATTTGAGGTACTTGGGGCAAGAACAGGGGCTGTTGTCTTAATTTGCCCTTTGAGGCAACTTTGGCGAGTGTGCTATATGTTCTTGTAAAGGAAGCACCTCACTTCCTCTGTGATGTTAATCTATATAGCACCCCGTCAAACAGAACCCAGAAGGGTCCCTCAATAGTATCTTGACCTCAAGACCAAGTAGTTGCACCTGCCTTTTAAAAAAGAGGACGTCTTAGTCTCCTTGCATCTCAAGGGAATTTTAGATATATTTGACCTTATTTCCCCAAGGGCTTGCAGGTGGGGTGAAATAATTGGACTTGCAGGAAGGGAGGCACATCAGATAAGACTTTTTTATGCCTTATCCTTCTAGGGGTTCTACAGGGACATAACGCCCCCCCCCCCAACACTGTGATGCCCCTCTGCACCAGCGGAGAGATTATGGCTTTCCCATACATTTTGCTGGATGCCACTACTGCAGAGGGGCCCACCACTTCAGCTGCAGCCTTTATGTAAGCCTCTATGCCATTGGTGCCCAGGACGTTGATCAAGGTCTACCAGTAGATCCTGGTAAAGTTTCTGGTAGACTGCGAGCGACCAGAGCGGAGTGTATGTGGAACACAGCACTGATTGCCTCAGAAACTCTAATGCATGCTCCTCCATCCTATCTCCCACTGTGGCTCCGCCCCTCCCAATTCTTTCTGTTCTCATGCTGCTGCTGTGCTGTGTGAGTGTCACAGCGTGCTCAGCATGTAATACGAGTGGAAGCCGGAAGAACAGGGCCTCCAGCAGATACTGCAGCTGCTTTATTAAAGAATAAATTAAAGAACACGCAGCAAGCCCTGTAACAGGTATCCTGCCCGTGACAGAGGGAAGCCAGGGACCTGACCTGCTTCTCCTTTGCTGTAGTTGTGTGAGTTGTACAGCAGTATTTCAGGGTAAACTGTATGGGCCCTGGCCTTGGTGGGCCCTAGGCCCTTTAGCGATTGGGTGGTGGGAGAGCACACTGTGTGGGTTTGGTGATTAGTGACCGATATACAGCTGGCAGGCATATTGTACCATAACTATAACAGTAAGCTCAGTAAGTGCAGACAGCTGCAGCACACTACTTTAGAGCAGCAGCCAACAGGTCTGTGTCTGCCCAGTTGTTACTGAGGCTGTGGAGCGGTGCGGATGTGGAACGCATAATATTTTTTATGCTGACGGCTGGCCTGCCTGTGCTTAGCCTGCACGTAATGCTCCCTGGCAAACAAAAAACACTGGCTGAACTTATTTAACCCTGGTTTACAGCAAAGGTTCGTGCACGGCAAAAGAGAGAGATGCCGCTTTTCCGATCAGGGGACAGAGTCGCTCTTAAAAAAACAACGGCCAACCTCTCTCTAACCATCCGCCAAGCAAAGCAGGAGTACACACTGAATATTCAAAATCATTTTGACAACTCAAAAGACTCACGCAACTTATGGCAAGGCATTCAGGCTGTTACACAGTATAAGCCTGTGCGGAGCAGCAGCGGCGAAGACGCCACACTCCCAGAGGAACTGAACAAGTTCTACACACGGTTTGACGAGCTAAACAAAGAGCCTGTGAGGAAAGCCACGCCTCCTCTCACCGACCAAGTCATCTGTCTACCCACGGCTGACGTGAGGCGAACCTTAACCAAGGTCAATCCACGAAAGGCTGCCGGACCAGACAACCTTCCTGGTCGTGTGCTCAGAGACTGTGCTGATCAGCTGGCTGACGTCTTCACTGACATTTTCAACACATCGCTAAGCCAGATGATCATCCCCACATGCTTCAAGTCCACCACCATCATTCTAGTGCCAAAGAAATCTTCAGTAACCTGCCTGAATGACTACCGCCCTGTTGCACTAACCCCGGTCATTATGAAATGCTTCGAGAGACTTGTGATGGCACACATCAAGAGCACCCTCCCCCGCTCACTGGACCCACTTTATACTCCAGAGTCCACACAATTTTTGTATGAGCAGCATAAAGTATCAGGTACTTATTGAATCTGCCTTTTTAAAAATTTAACCTGGACTGTCTGATTGTCTTCATTCCTAACAAAACTTTTTCAGTCACACTTAATTTCTTGATAAATCGTAGTTTTACGATTTTTGTATGAGCAGCATAAAGTATCAGGTACTTATTGAATCTGCCTTTTTAAAAATTTAACCTGGACTGTCTGATTGTCTTCATTCCTAACAAAACTTTTTCAGTCACACTTAATTTCTTGATAAATCGTAGTTTAATTTTATATGAGAATAAAATAGTTAGAAAACATGCATTTACAATGCAGATTACATCAATATCCTTATTGATTTTAAAAGGAATTGCTCACCTTTAAATTAACCTTTTATTATATCCATTTTATGCCCCAGCAGTGACTTGATTTGGGTTGCTGGCAGTAGCTACCACCTGCGCAAATGTTTTATCACATTGGCTGCAGCAACAGTGGGGCTTTTTGACATGGGCTCCAACAGGTGCTTTTTTTGCAGAGCTACAGCCAGGTTTTCCAGGTCCTTTACCTTTAAGACCCTGTAGCATTTTTTTGTAATAGTCATTTTTATTCCCTCCCATTATTTCAGAAAATAACCAAAAAAGAAAGCTTAATACTATTTATCACCAAAAAAGTAAATATTAGGGTAAAAAGCTTTGGTGGGGATATGGGTTAATGCGAGCAATTGTCTGGAATCTGCACTGCTGCTGGAAGATTTTATATTTATAAATCCTTCTACCTTTAGCTAATTAGTGCAAAATAAAAATACCCACACAATATTTACAAAAAGCAATAAATTTGTGCTGAAACAGCAGAAAAATGCAAGTGAAACTAATACCCAGGTGCAGAGGAGGGGTAGGGAATCTGTCATTGAGTTTGTAGCCTAGAGGAAGTAAAGAGATTTGGACTAGCAATCACTCACCATTTGAGTCAAAATAAAAATCGACTTTAAGTAAAGATAATCAACTTCTTCCAAATCTTCACCCACCAAGGGGTCAACACTTTCACACACCTTAGACAGGGATTTCTCTGTTTAATTAGCACCAGAGAGCTCTCTTTTTTGTGTTTCTACATTACAAAAAATGAAGTAAATGTGTTGATTATTCAGTGGCTGAAGAGACAATTTGTTTGAGCTATTTTTGGGTCTCTAAACGCCAGATACTTTGGTACTCCTATGCACAATGGGCATTAAACTTTTTAGTGAACCCCTTGCATTCAAATTTAGAATGTTTTTTCTTGATACCTAATGCTATGTGGGAGATACACACTTGTTAAAGGAAAGTTTTCAGGTGATTTTTCAGAATTTCCATACATTTTTATGGAAATCGCTAAGTTCAGAAAAGCTTTGGTGTTTGGTAGTTTGGAGTATAAAGACATGTTTACCCATTTTAGATTTGGCAGAATGTGCACTTTTCAAAAATGTATGGTTTCATGGGGTAAACCTACTGTTCCAGGATTTTTTGGCTTTGGAATGTAAAGTATGCCATATTCTAGGTAGTTTACTGCTAGGAGTTTTTGATGTATAGAAGTCAGAAATAAACTATACATATCTGGTATTGGCATATTCAAGACAATGGAGGCTTTCCAAATCAGTTGATTTTTGTATGTAATCCCTTTATCATGAAAAATAGCAATTTTTCATTTTTGTTTGTATTTAGAGCTCTATATCTTGTTCCAGAACTGAAAATACACAAAAACTCAGTATAGTTTTCCTAGGTAAACTAAAAATCCACCCCAGAAAAAGCCACTGATTTGAGAGAGCACAAAATGTTCAAAAATGGGTGGCACTGAGTGCAAATGAAATTGGAAATTCTGCTGGCACTTAAAGGGTTATATAGCATTGTTATAAATACCTAGTGAATACATATTGAGTTTATTGAGCTCATCCTTTGGGTCAGAGTGAATACACCAGTGGTCCTCAATTCTTGAGAGCATGTGCTGGGAGTTGACATTTATGGGCAATAAATTGGACAGGATATATGGCTCTAAATCTTCTTCATAATAGCAGCATATGATTAAAACTACTAGATATCTTAGAAATACAAATGGTGATACTAGGTGTCTAATTATTGATCCAAAGGAAAACTCAACAGCAAACAGCAACTAATTCCTAATTAAGCAATAGTTTGTTTAAGTGATAAATTAAAACAAACTTGCTGAGATTTTACACTCTATTAAAGAAAATGTAGGTTAAATGTCAGTTAAGGCTCTGCTGTTCTTTTTGGGGTTATCATACTTTTTTCTAGCTTTACTCCACATAAAATTCAGTAAATGTGCTGATTTTGCAGTATGTGGAATGACAGAAATTATATATCATATGGGGTGTCTTCCTTTTGGGGGCACATTCTTAGGTAAACCTATGCACAGTGGGCATCAAATTGTTCAGCGGACCCCCTGGCCTTCATATCTTTAATATAGATAATATATCTTTGTACCAAATGATATATGAGAGCTACAATGCCGCAAAATGAAATCTTTGAGGTGAATGTCAGAAAATGTTATAAAACCCTGTAACTTTAGGAAAGTGTTTTGACTGAGTAGTTTGAAGTAGAAAGACTTATTTTTGATTCGTCAAAATCTGCAAAAATGTATGGTTTGCTAGGGTAAACCTACTTTTAGTGGAATTTTTTTCCTTGAAATCTGGAGTATGCAGGTTTCTGGAGCACTGCTTTGTAATTTTGGTAGTTTACTGCTAGGAGTTTTTAACCTATATAAGAAATCTCTATAAAACTATACAAATTTGGTATTTGTTCATTCAGGAGCCATGGGACTTGTCAAATCAGTTGTATTTTCATGCATTAAGTAAATTATGTTTCTTCTACATGTGTTTATATTATGGAAAAATTACTTACTTACTGTTTTTTGACATTAAAAAGCCTATATCATACAAAAGTAGAATTGTATCAAAATTCTTGTATATTTTTGAAAGCTTAGGTCCTGAAAAATATATTGTTTACCTCGGTAAACTGAAAGCCCCCCAACCGGAAAGGCCTCAAACTAAAAAAGCTGTTTGAAAGTGACCAAATCAGCTGGCAGTTAAAGGGTTAAATGTATGTTTTTAAATGCAAGGAGTGGTAAAATTGGAGAGTTGGAGGTGTTGGCACTGAAGGGGAAATATAATGTGATTGGTGTTGCTGAAATATGGCTGAATGAGTTACACATAGGGACAGAGGCAAAAGAAAAGAGGGTTATGTCTGTTTGTTAGGTAGGATTTAAAAGCTAATATAAATGAGGAGGTGATAAAATGAGGAAGCTGACACTTTATAGGTGAAGCTCTTCACTGCTTGTTAAGATTGCAGCAAATTAATTGTAGGAGTCTGCTATAGACCCCTACTGTAAGTGAAGAGGAGGAGGCTAAACTCCTGTTGCAAATATATATAAAAAAAAAAGGCTGCTAATTTGGGGAAAGTAATCATAACAAGGGATTCAATTACCCAGATATTGACTGGAGCAACAGTACTGCCATGGACAGTAGTGATGTGTGGGTCAGGGTTTTCCTGACCCGCACCCGACCCTAACCAACCCTGCTCCAGCCCTCCCACACCCGTGCTTCCAAGGTCCTTTTATAGACCAGCGCCAACCTGCTTCGCCGGTGACATCACAATTGACATCACAAAAGGGGTGGGACGAGCAGACGCAAGACTATAAAACCTGAACCCGGAAGTCGGAAGCCGGCACCAGCCCAGCACCCACGAGGAGAAGTGCGAGGTTGACCCAAACCCACCCGACCCGCAGGTATCAGGTCGGCCACCACATCACTAATGGACAGTTAAACATTTATAAACTTGTTGCATGACACTTTAATGGCACAGTTGTTGAGGTGCCAACCAGAAACCATGGTGTTCTCCAATGACCCAGAAAGTATAGCAAATGTGCAAGTAATGGAACCCCTGGGTAATAGAGACCATAATGGGATCTCATTTTATGTCAGGTGCAAAAAATAAATATACATTGGGGCAATTGGGGATCTTAAGGGATCACATACAGAGTTTTGCACAGGTCAATTGCATTATGAGCAGTGATGAGCATGGATTTATCAGAATGAGTTTATGAAGGATAGGTCATGTCAGACAAATTTGATTGCTTTTTATGATAAGGTAAGTAAGATGCTGGACAGTGGGGGAGCAGTAGATGTGATCTATTAGGATTTTGTCAAAGCATTTGATATAGTGCTCCATAAACGACTGATTTCTAAACTAAGGTCAGTTGGGCTTAATGAAGTTGTTTGCACATGGATAGGAAACTGGCTACAGGCTTGGGTACATAGTGTGTTTGTTAATAGTCTACTTGGAGTAAGGGGCTTAGTGCGGGTCCCTCAAGACTCTGTATTGGGTCCACTTTTATTTAACTTGTTCATTATGCACCTGGGATGTAAAAATATGCAAGTTACGTATACCTTTAATGAGACTACACTAGGCAAATCCATAATGGAAAAAGACCTTGGCATCCTTGTAGATAATCAACTTAAAAAGACTATAGCAGGCAATGCCAGTCAGCAGCTTCAAGGGCAAGGTCTGAGCTGTATTAAAAGGGGAGTAGATTTGTGGAAGGAGGGGTTATTCACTTCACTGGTAAGGACCCATCTAGAATATGCTGTACAGTTTTGGTCTCCAGTGCTCAAACCGGACATGAATTGAATTAGAGAGGGTCCAGAAAAGGGCAACTAAGCTGGTAAATGGTATGAAAAATCTCAGCTTTGAGGAAAGACTGCAAAGTTGTTTATGTTACTAGAGAAGAGGCGCTGAAGGGGTGATAAGATAACTATGTATACATATATAAGGGGCTCATATAATAATCTCTCTAATGCTTTCTTTATCAGCAGGTCCTTCCAGCTGACATGAGGGCACCCATTCCGATTTGAAGTAAGGTTAGAAGAAAGATAAAGTTCTATCTAAATGTTCGGAAAAAGTGTTTTTCATAGTGAGAGCTGTGATGATGTGGAATTCTCTCCCTGAATCAGTCGTAATGGCTGATACATTACATAGCTTTAATAAGGGGTTGGGTGGCTTTTAAGCAAGGGAGGGAATACATAGCAGAAGGTATACATTTTCTGAAAGATTTTACTTGATGAAGGTTTATTGACCACAAGCAATGCTAGCTCTTATTACATAATTTAGAGCAAGTTACCTTTCCAGTATCAAGAATAAAGCAGTCTCCTCTGTTGAAACTCTCCCATTTCAACTCTGTTTCAGCTGCTCGTATATGTTTCCTCCCCCTTACATGATACAGATGGTAGGTGAGTTCCACTGAGTCCTGGGCAGAATGGTGGAAGCCAGATGAAACACCACCATCCTAAAAAAACAAAATAAATTGTATTAACTTTCGTGCTGGAAGTTCCAAAGATCTAAATGCAAGCTGATTATGGTGCTGAGCATTAAGAAATATTAGATATAAAAGGAGACCTTGTCCCTTATAATACTTTACCCTGTTTGTGCCAACTATACATACTGCCACAGACTGTATTGAGAGGAAGCCCGGAGACTGCTATTAAGTGAAGCAGAAGAGCCCCGCCAACCCTGGTTTTCACTGATGTCCTTTTGGGGCTCCAGAACTTTCGACTGCTGGACTGACAGAGATACTACACATGGCAGGGGTTGTTCCAAAGTCAGGGAACAGATAGGGATCAGGCAGAAGCATAGTCAAGGTCATGCAAATGGTCTTGACCAGGCAGCAAATATTCAGAAGACAAAACATGCAGAACGGGGCAAAACTAGCAGAGCAAATCACAAAAGGCTTGAGCAAGGATCTGAAAAACAAGCAAAGCCAGCTATTTATTTAGAATTTGCGTCACTGCATATGCCTCGATGCATAGCACCTTGGGACGCGTGCTGGGATACATGCTGGAGCATGCTACAGGAGATGGGTCCAGGAGCCAGCATGCCTGGAGGTAAGAGCATGTGCTGGTCTCCCAGACCCCGTGACAGTACCACCCCTACCAGGAGTGGTGAACAGGGGCTCCCAATGTTTCATTTCTTTGGAATACTTTTACCAAACAAGGGGCATGAGTATCCCTTGCTGAAATCCAACACCTCTCCTCAGGACAAAACCCCTTCCAATGCATAGGATACTGAATATTACTTTTGACCTTGTGAGTATCAACAATCTCCTGAACCCCAAATGCTTGATAGTGATCTTATTTAAACGTATTTAAATGGTAATCAATACAAGGCCTAAGACCCCCATCTTTCTTTTGAACAATGAAAAAACTGGCATCACAGGAGAAGTGGATTTTCTAATGAAGACTCCAGAGATATTTTCTTGGATATATTCTTTCATAGCTTGAGTTTCCAGAACAGAGAGAGGGTAGGTTTTACCTCGAGCAGGAACAATGCCAGAAATGAGATCGATATGACAATCATATAGCCTATGAGGAGGAAGAATTTCTGCATTCTTTTTCTCAAAAACATAAAAAAAATCAGTATAACAAGCCAGCAAAAGAGAAGAATCTTGAGAAACAGATGAGATGTGCATAAGCCTGATTCGAGTAAGCATGAAACAAGAATCGCAGAAGGGACTCCAAGTGGTAAGTTGATCCATGGTCCAATCAATGACAGGGTTATACTGCTTAATCCAAGGTAGATCAAGGATAAGTGGAGTGGCAGGGCATTGGATTATTAGGCAAGAAATCTTCTCAAAATATAACCAACCTACTTATAATAGCACTGGCACAGTGGCAGATGTTAAAAGTCCAGGAGACAGATGTCTACCATCAGCTTGGAGCCTTAAGAGGGCTAGAAGGGAACCCACAGAGTTTAGCAAATGAGGCATTGATAAAATTCCGAGCTATCCCGGTATCCAAAAATGCACGACAGGAAAAGACAGAAAAAAAAGTCAAAGAACCCAAAACAAATATTCTTGAAAGTTGTTTATCTGTCTGCAGCTGAACAAAGTGTCAGAAATATACACTGAAACTGGGACTATGGGTCCGTTGGCAACAATTGAATCTCAAAACAGTGGATTGCGAATTTATTCGCCCGCGGCGAATCGCTGGAATTTGCGGCGAATTCCAACATTTTAGCCGTTGGCGAATAAATTTGCGAAACCGTGGCGAAAATTCGCTGTCTGTTTTTTGGACACCACCGAATGTGTGCCAGTGTCCAAAAAACGGATGACGGTGTTCAAAAAAACCAGACGCTGGGCTGGCATCTAGTTTTTGACATCGGCGTCCGTTTTTTTGGACACCGTCATCCGTTTCGTGAATCTTTCGCTGTTTCGTGAATTTCGTGGGAAATTCGCGAATTTTTCTGCGAAGCTAAACGCCCCAAATTCGCCCATCACTATTAGTTTTCTTTTATGCACTTCCTTTTAGATACTTTAGTTTAGACATTTATTTTGAGGTCCGGGTGAAGACCTGCCACTCTTAGTAAGGTAACAAGGACTTTGAAAACCTTTAGCGCTTGGCTTTTCATTTCTACTAAAAAATTAGTAAAAAATTTCTACGTAAAATTTGTCCTACTGGTATAATATCTTATAAGTTGTCTAGGATAAGAAGAGGTAGCATGTAGTAAAGTATTGGCAACACACTTCTTCTGATACAATAAGGAAATCACCTTGTCACTTACACCCACCTAGCTAATATCTAAAAAAAAAAATCATCTGAACATCATGAAAATTCAAATTAAAAAAATTTGAATTTCAAGCAAATTTTTGTGTACTTCGACTAGGGAATTGTCCAAATTCGATTCAAATTTGAAAAAAAATCAAATATTGAAATATTGAAATTTATCATGTACTGTCTCTTTAAAAATTTGACTTCGACCAGTCACCATCTAAAACCTGCTGAATTCAATTGGTGAAAAATCAAAGTTAGATTTGAATTTGATTGAATTCGCTATTACTTAAATTCGTAATGATTCGAATTCGGTCGAATTCGAACGAATACGGACTATTCATATATATACATGTATTCACAGACTTACAGACTATACAGACTTTATTCACTATAAATTTCTACTGTCATGCCTCAATTCTGCCTTGTCGAAGGCCAAGCAAGAGTACTAAAGTACGCCTGTTTTTTTTATTCAATACTCTTCTCTGTCCCTCATCGTCAGTATCGGTCAAACTGACAGTCTCCTCAGGACTTTGCTAATTTCTTTAAAGACAAAGTAGAGTCCATACGCAATCAGATCCCTACCTCTACTAATAAAAAACAGCTCCTCCTTTCTATGCCCCCTTCTGCATGTCTTAATTCCTTCCCTCTGGTAACAATGTCTGAAATCTCCAAGCTTCTCTTATCATCCCCACTCACAACTTGCCCCCTTGACTTTTTCTCTGCTTAAACATTGTGTGGCAGAGCTTACGCCACCACTTACTCACTTCTTCAATTCTTCTCTAGCTTCTGGAACCTTCCCTTCTCCTTTCAAACAGGCCTGTATAAAGCCTATTCTTAAAAAGGCCACACTTGACCCATCCTGTCTCACTTCTACCTCTTGCCTCTAAACTCCTGGACTGTATTACATTCTCCTGTATTACTAACTTTCTACACACCCATGATCTGTTGGACCCTCTGCAATCTGGTTTCAGGCCTGGTCACTCTACCGTGACTGCTTTGTGCAGAGTTACGAACGATCTTTAGGTAGCCAAAGCCAAAGGTCACTTCTCCATCCTTGTCCTCCTTGACCTATCATCTGCATTTAACATGGTTGACCACTCTCTCCTGATGCAGATTCTGTATTTGCTTGGCATCCATAACCAGGCTGTATCTTAGCTTTCTTCTTAACTTTCTAACCGAACATTTACTGTCTCTTATGCTAACAAAACCTAATCTCCAGTACCACGGAATGTAGGGGTGCCGCAAGGCTCTGTACTTGGTCCGTTGTTCTCCTTGTGCACTCTGTCTTTGGGAGATCTCATTCAATCATTTGGCTTTAATTATCATCTGTATGCTGATGATACCCAAATATATTTATCCACCCCTTCATTAACAGCTGAAACAGAGGCTCAAATCTTTAAACTGCCTCCTAGCTATCTGAAATTGGATGAACCAGCACCACCTTAAACTCAACCTATCAAAAACTGAACTAATCATCTTTCCACCTAAGCCTGGTCCTACCCCCTTTTTACTATCTCTATTGATGGCATGCTCATTAACCCTGTCAACTCAGCATGCTGTCTGGGGGTAATCTTTGACTCCTCTCCTTCTCTGATCATGTTAACACTATTGTCAAAACCTGTCACTTTTTCTTACGCAATATTGCCAAAATCTGTCCCTTCCTTTTACCTGCTACAGCCAAGATGCTCATGCATGCTCTAACTACTAACTGGCCTCCCTAACTCCCATCTCTCCCCTCTATAGTTTGTTTTTAAACACTGCTGCCAGAATTATCCTCCTCTCATCCAAAAGAGTACTGGTCCTTCCTATAAAACAAAGAATAACATATAAACTCCTCCTAATGACCTTCAAAGCTCTTTACTCCTCTGCACCTAACTACATCTCATCTCTTGTTTCTCTATATGTTCCTGGCCGAAACATCCACTCCTCTCAGAGCAATCGTTTGGTTGCACCCCCCCCCCCACTACTACTGCTGTTCCCTGTGTCAAACCCTTCTCTTTTGTGGCCCTTTATATTTGGAATACCATTCCTGAATCTCTCTGGAGAGAGTCCTCCTTCAATATTTTTAAAGCAAAATGCAAAGACTACCTCTGGGAGCACCTGGATAACACCTGAACAGGGAACTGGCACTTATATGTCATCCACTGTAACCTACAGTGCTTTAATACCCCTCCAAATTGTATCCGTAAGTTACCCTCCCATTTAGACTGTAAGCCCCACTGGGTGGGGTCCTCAATCCTTTTGTCTCCTTGATACTGAGCATTTAATCTGTATTTTAATTATATTTTATATTTATGTAAATTGTATTTCTAATAATGCACTTAGTGTTACTTAATAATGTAGTGACCCTTGTTTGTTGCTACTAATTAACTGTTTTGCTGTACAGTGCTTTGCCCTCAAGGAGCGCTATACAAATAAAAATTCTACTGTACATAAATACATGCAAGGCAGATGAACCATGCTTGTTCCCAGAACCCTTTACACACCCTGAGAATGATGGAAAAGTAGGGGTGAACCCTGATGTTCCCTCACCCCTAGAAATGTTCGCACGCCTTGAAGAGGGGGTAGAGGAAGGTGATAAGGTACCTAATTTAGAGGTCTCAAAAGACAACTTTGGAACTGCCCAAATGTGGGACCCCACTCTGATCAATGCTAGAGAAAATATAAAAGTTATAGCTAGGGAACCCCAATTCACAGTGGCAGAAACAGTGTTTCCCCACAAGGCCCTGAACCAGGATCTGTTATATCATGTGAGCAAAATAAGGGGTGAAATTATAGAACAGCTGGTGGTTCCCCAGCAATATAGAAAGGTAGTATTAGATATGGCACATAGTCATGTACTTGTGGGCCACCTGGGATTCAATAAAACTACAGAAAGAATGCTTCTGAGGTTCTTTTGGGCTGGGGTGGTTGGACATGTAAAGCGATATTGTAACTCCTGCCCAGATTGTCAGGTAGCAGCGCCAAGATCACATTACAGAGATCCTTTGGTTCCCCTTCCAATCATTGAGGTACCATTTGAGAGGGTTGCCATGGATTTGGTCGGTCCCCTGCCAAAATCCGCTAGAGGGCACCAACACATACTTGTAATTTTGGATTATGCAACCAGATATCCGGAAGCAGTGCCTTTAAGGAATACTTCAGCAAAATGTACATGTATAGCCAAAGAGCTGGTCCCCAGCTACTTTTTAAAGGCTAATGGCCCATGTTTTTAAACCACATAATCCCTCTGCTTATTTGGACGGTGTGGGAGTCTTACTTACCAAAAGTACAGGTGGTGCTAGTCTCTATACATGAGGTGGGGCTTACTGCAAACCCTAAAAAGTCTGCGATCGGAATGGAAGAAGCCAAATACTTAGGCTATGTAATTGGAAGAGGTGCAGTACAGCTTAAATAAATAAAGTGAAGACAATACAAAAGTGGTCCAAACCTATCACAAAGAAACAAGTCAAAGCCTTTCTGGGGATAGTAGGCTACTATCGTAGGTTTGTGCCTAACTTTGCTTCTATTGCAGCTTCCCTTACAGATCTTATTAAAGGAAAGAGCTCGGTAATGGTTAAGAGGTCAGCTGAGGCTGAAAAAGCGTTCATAGAGCTTAAAAATTTCCTCTGTAGTCAACCAGTGTTAATATAACTTTTCAGAAAGAGTTCATTGTGCAAACTGATATGGGTTTGGGGGCTGTCCTCTCCCAAATGGTAAGTGGTGTACATAAAGGGCATGTAAAGTCTAAAATAGAATAAGGCTAGAAATGCTGTATTTTGTATACTAAATATAAACATGAATTTACTGCACCACAAGCCTAATCAAACAAATAATTTATGCTTTCAAAGTTGGCCACAGGGGGTCACCATTGTGTAACTTTGTTAAACATCTTTGCAAGACTAAGACTGTGCACATGCTCAGTGTGGTCTGGGCTGCTTAGGGATCGTCATAAACAAAGCTGCTTGAGTTCTGCATAGCTGGGAAGTAAGGCAGGGGCTCCCCCTGCTGTTCATATGTATGATTGTTTCCCTGCAGAGCAGTTAGGGACCGTCTGAAAATTCCTATCCACAGCAGTAAATGAAGGGAGAATTTCACTGCATACAGTCAGGTTTCTTATAAAAACGGTACATATTTTTTAATTAAAGTATATTGGAAATATGTTTCTTTTTCATTAAAGAAAGTAAAAATGGCATTTTATTTTTTTGCCTTTAGATGCCCTTTAACCCTTTCCCTGCCAGCCGTTTTGTCCTAGATGCGAACATCTACTGCCAAGCAGTTTTTAGATATTTTGCACTCTTTCACTTTTAGGCCCCTTCCTGGGGCGGTCTTTTAGTTTACCCAGGAAAACAATATATTGTTTTTTTCAGGACAACCTGAACTTTCAAAATATGCAAGAATTTTGGTGTAATTCTACTTCTGTAAAAAAATATAGGCTTCTAAGTGTCCAATAAAATGAAAAAAATCATGTTTCACAAAGAACAATCACATATATCAGAAACATTATTTACTTTATGTATGAGAAAACAGCTGATTTGGAAAGGTCTGTGTCTCCTGAACGCGGCAATACCAAATATATATAGTTTTATGGAGATTTCTCACTTGTATAGATCAAAATCTAAAAGCAGTACACTAGCAAATGTCCAAAGCACCGCTCCCCAAACGGCATACTTCTGATTTCAAGGCCAAACATTCCACTAACAGTAGGTTTACCCTAGAAAACTACCCATTATTAGAAAGAACAGATTCTGGTGAATCAAAAATGGGTAAACATATCGTTGTACTCCAAACTCCCAAGTTGCAATTGTTTCCTAAAGTTATAATGTTTTATAGAAATTGGTGAATTTTTTGAAAAATGACCTCAAAGCTTCCAATCTACAGAATCGTATCTCCCACACATCATTAGGTATCAACGTAAAACACCCCAAATATGAAAGCCTGGGATCCACTGAACAGTTTGATGCCCAATATGTATAGGTGTACCCAAGCACGTGACATATAGGGGCCCTAAACTGTAGACACCTCATTTGAGCTATCAGTTCTGTAATTCCAGATACTGCAAAATCAGCACATTTGCATCGTTTTGGGGTGGGGTAAAAGTAAAAAAAATAAGTTCATCCCAGAAAACCATATATTTTCGGAAAGTACACATTCCCACGAATCTAAATTGGGTATGCATGTCTTTGTACTACAAAGTACCAAGCCGCAAACGATTCCTAAATTTGGTGATTTTGGCGACATTTCCAAAAATCACCTCAAAATTTCTACCCTGCAGCATCGTATTACCCACATACTTTTAGGTATCAAGAGAAATCACCCCAAATATGAAAGCCTAGGGTCCTCTGAACAGTTTGATGCCCAATATGTATAGGTGTACCCAAGCACGTGGCAGACAGGGGCCCCAAAAGGAAGACCCCCATATGGTCTGTCATTTCAGGTACTGCAAAATCAACACATTTACATCGTTTTGGGGGGGTCAAAAGTAGAAAAAAGTGGGTTCACCCCAGAAAACCATATATTTTCGGAAAGTACACATTCCCATGAATCTAAATTGGGTATGCATGTGTTTGTACTCCAAAGTACCAAGCCGCAAATCATTCCTAAATTTGGTGATTTTGGTGATACTTCCAAAAATCACCTCAAAATTTCTACCCTGCAGCATCGTATTACCCACATACTTTTAGGTATCAAGCAAAATCACCCCAAATATGAAAGCCTAGGGTCCTCTGAACAGTTTGATGCCCAATATGTATAGGTGTACCCAAGCATGTGGCATACAGGGGCCCCAAAAGGAAGACCCCCATATGGTCTGTCATTTCAGGTACAGCAAAAGCAACACATTTACATCGTTTTGGGTGGGTCAAAAGTAGAAAAAAGCAAGTTCACCCCAGCAAACCATATATTTTTGGAAAGTACACATTCCCACGAATCTAAATTGGGTATGCATGTCTTTTTACGCCAAAGTACAAAGCTGCAAACCATTCCTAAATTTGGTGATTTTGGTGATATTTCCAAAAATCACCTCAAAATTTCTACCCTGCAGCATCGTATTACCCACATACTTTTAGGTATCAAGAGATATCACCCCAAATATGAAAGCCTAGGGTCCTCTGAACAGTTTGATGCCCAATATGTATAGGTGTACCCAAGCACGTGGCATACAGGGGCCCCAAAAGGAAGGCCCCCATATGGTCTGTCATTTCAGGTACTGCAAAATCAACACATTTACATCGTTTTGGGGGGGTCAAAAGTAGGAAAAAGTGGGTTCACCCCAGATAACCATATATTTTCGGAAAGTACACATTCCCATGAATCTAAATTGGGTATGCATGTGTTTGTACTCCAAAGTACCAAGCCACAAATCATTCCTAAATTTGGTGATTTTGGTGATACTTCCAAAAATCACCTCAAAATTTCTACCCTGCAGCATCGTATTACCCACATACTTTTAGGTATCAAGAGATATCACCCCAAATATGAAAGCCTAGGGTCCTCTGAACAGTTTGATGCCCAATATGTATAGGTGTACCCAAGCACGTGGCATACAGGGGCCCCAAAAGGAAGGCCCCCATATGGTCTGTCATTTCAGGTACTGCAAAATCAACACATTTACATCGTTTTGGGGGGGTCAAAAGTAGAAAAAAGCAAGTTCACCCCAGAAAACCATATATTTTGGAAAGTACACATTCCCACGAATCTAAATTGGGTATGCATGTCTTTCTACGCCAAAGTACAAAGCTGCAAACCATTCCTAAATTTGGTGATTTTGGTGATATTTCCAAAAATCACCTCAAAATTTCTACCCTGCAGCATCGTATTACCCACATACTTTTAGGTATCAAGAGATATCACCCCAAATATGAAAGCCTAGGGTCCTCTGAACAGTTTGATGCCCAATATGTATAGGTGTACCCAAGCACGTGGCATACAGGGGCCCCAAAAGGAAGGCCCCCATATGGTCTGTCATTTCAGGTACTGCAAAATCAACACATTTACATCGTTTTGGGGGGGTCAAAAGTAGGAAAAAGTGGGTTCACCCCAGATAACCATATATTTTCGGAAAGTACACATTCCCATGAATCTAAATTGGGTATGCATGTGTTTGTACTCCAAAGTACCAAGCCACAAATCATTCCTAAATTTGGAGATTTTGGTGATACTTCCAAAAATCACCTCAAAATTTCTACCCTGCAGCATCGTATTACCCACATACTTTTAGGTATCAAGAGATATCACCCCAAATATGAAAGCCTAGGGTCCTCTGAACAGTTTGATGCCCAATATGTATAGGTGTACCCAAGCACGTGGCAGACAGGGGCCCCAAAAGGAAGACCCCCATTTGGTCTGTCATTTCAGATACTGCAAAATCAACACATTTACATTGTTTGGGGGGGGGACAAAGGTAGAAAAAAGTAAGTTCACCCCAGAAAACCATATATTTTCGTAAAGTACACATTCCCCTGAATCCAATTTGGGTATGCATGTCTTTCTACTCCAAAGTACCAAGCCACAAACCATTCCTAAATGTGGTGATTTTGGTGACATTTCAAAAATCACCTCAAAATTTCCACCCTGCAGCATCGTATTACCCACATACTTTTAGGTATCAAGACAAATCACCCCAAATATGAAAGCCTAGGGTCCTCTGAACAGTTTTATGCCAAACATGTATAGGTGTACCCAAACACGTGACATATAGGGGCCCTAAAATGAAGACCCCCCCCATATGGTCTGTCATTTCAGGTACTGCAAAATCAACACATTTACCTTGTTTTGGGGGGGGCAAAAGTAGAAAAAAGTAAGTTCACCCAAGAAAACCATATATTTTCGGAAAGTACACATTCCCACGAATCTAAATTGGGTATGCATGTCTTTGTACTCCAAAGTACAATGCCGCAAATCATTCCTAAATTTGGGGATTTTGGTGACATTTCCAAAAATCACCTCAAAATTTCCAACCTGCAGCATCATATTTCCCACATACTTTTAGGTATCAAGATAAATCACCCCAAATATGAAAGCCTAGGGTCCTCTGAACAGTTTGATGCCCAATATGTATAGGTGTACCCAAGCACGTGGCATATAGGGGCCCCAAAAGGAAGACCCCCATATGGTCTGTCAATTCAGATACTGCAAAATCAACACATTTACATCGTTTTGGGGGGGGCAAAGGCAGAAAAAAGTAATTTCAACCCAGAAAACCATATATTTTCGGAAAGTACACATTCCGACGAATCTAAATTGGGTATGGATGTCTTTGTACTCCAAAGTACCAAGCCGCAAACCATTCCTAAATTTGATGATTTTGGCGACATTTCCAAAAATCACCTCAAAATTTCTACCCTGCAGCATCGTATAAGCCACATACTTTTAGGTATCAAGAGATATCACCCCAAATATGAAAGCCTAGGGTCCTCTGAACAGTTTGATGCCCAATATGTATAGGTGTACCCAAGCACGTGGCATATAGGGCCCCAAAAGGAAGACCCCCATATGGTCTGTCATTTCAGGTACTGCAAAATCAACACATTTACATAGTTTTGGGGGGGGGCAAAGGTAGAAAAAAGTATGTTCGCCCCAGAAAACCATATATTTTTGGAAATTACACATTCCCGCGAATCCAAATTGGGTATGCATGTCTTTGTACTCCAAAGTACCAAGTCGCAAGCCTTTCCTAAATTTGGCGATAAAAGCAACGGTTTTTACATTTCTGAAAATCGCCTAAAAATATTGCAATTGGCCGCATTTATCTCACCCAACTTCTTACATACAATTGTAAAACACCATAAATACTGATGCCAAGGGTCTACTGAACAGTTTTATGCCCAATATGCATTGATATACCAAGGCAGCTGGCATGTGCGGACCCCAAATGTAAATAGTGAATATGAGTTTTCTCTGCTGCCGATTCGCCTTCTGTAAACATAGACCATTGACTTCATATTATGTGCCTCAAGACCCTCCTAACAGCAAAGACCCCCCAAAACCATATGTTTTTGGAAAGTACACATTCTGACGAAAACAACCAAGATAAAGACATCTTTCTACAGCAAAGTACCAAACTGCAAAACTTTTATAAACATAGAGATTTTTACATTTCTGAAAATCGCCTAAAAATGTTGAAGTATGCCACATTTATCTCACACAATGTTTTACGTACAAAGAAAAATCACCCCAAATATGGACATCAGAGGTCTACTGAATAGTTTGATGCCCAATATGTATAGATTTACCAAAGTATATGGTGTGTACGGCCGCAAATGAAAAATGTGCATATGAATTTTCACACTGGCCAACTAAGCTGCTGAAAAGAGAACCCCAACTGTGCGTTATGTGCCGTAAGACCCCCAAACTGTAAAAAGACCCCAGAAAACCATATATTTTTGGAAAGCATATATTCTGACGGATCAATCTAAGTAAAATAATATACCAAAGCACCAAACAGCAAAACTATACTAAAGATACATAAGGAACAATAATCCAGGGATAAAATTGCAATAAAACCACAAAAATTGTGCAAATCAATGAAATAACAAAATAACTGCACCGACAGCATAATTAGTGGCCGAAATCGATTATCCAATAGTCACGCTGCTGAAATAAACAGTTTTTATGGGTAAAAAAACACAAATTGGTGAAATGAAAAAGTAAAAAAAATAAAATGTGTATACATGTGTGTACACTTCCAAGAATTGTGTGACAGTGTATAAGTGTGTATAAGTGTGTATATAAGTCCATATAAGTGTATATAAATGCATATAAGTGCATATAAGTGGAAAATGAAAAATTAAAAAAAACGTTTTTTTTTTTTTTTTTTTTACTACTAAAATATGTGTGTATGTGTGTATAAGGTAGGTAGGTGTATGCAAGTGTGTAAAATAAAGGGCACTTACCGTTTTTGGCTGATCTAAGAGCTGGAGAAGAGAGATCTGCAGAGTTACAGCAAGCAGGAAGTGTGTGGGCGTCGCTGGAACACGAGGTGAGCAGGAGGAAGCAGAGCAGCAAGGCAGACACGCGATTTGCTGTGTCTGCCTCTTTTAGGTCGGCCCTGCGACAATCCAGTCGCAGGACCGACATGACAGCCCCCCAGCCTCGTTGCCCAGGGGGCTGTCAATGCTGCTAAACCTCTGCAGAGGCGGCTAAAGCCGCTGATGCAGAGTACAGCATGTAAAACTGCAAGCACGTACAATGTACGTGCTTGGCAGTTAAAGCCCTTGCCTGCCAGAACGTACGGTGTACGTGCTTGGCAGGCAAAGGGTTAAGCAGAAAGCTTACACTGGCTGAGAGTAGGTACTCTATTGTAGAAAGGGAGTGCCTTGCCATTAAGTGGACATTAGAGGCCTTCGAGTACTATCTGCTGGGCTGCAAATGTACATGGTCATAGACCATGCTCCCCTTAAGTCAGGGGTGTCCAAACTTTTTGCAACGAGGGCCAGATTTGGTGAGGTGAAAATGTGTGGGCCTGACATTCTTTGAACCATTATCAATATCATTTAACTCATTTAAACAAGGAATCACATAGCTGTAACAATAATATCTGGGCACATTAGTGAAATGATCTGCCACTTGGTCTATACCACTGCCTGTGTGCTGAAGGTGTTAGCAATAGACACGTCCAGGCACGTAGTGATATTCCGCTCTCGCATACTTCTTTAGTTTACTGTACTGGCACGTCAGTACGTCTATTGACACCTTCACCCCTAAAGAAGAATGCGAGAGTGGTGTGTCACTATGTGCCAGTACGTGTCTATTGCTAACACCTTCAGAGATTCCTGATTGCACTGTGCTGGCAGGCCACATTATTATTAATTTCATGATGGAGGCTGAGGGCCAGTGTAAATTTGAAAACTGGCTGCAATTGGCCCCCGGGCCAGATTTTGGACATGTCTGCTTTAGGTGGATGTCTGAAAATAAAGAAAAGAATGCTTGAGTCACCAGATAGTTCCTGGCCCTGCAAACTTTAAGATTACAGTGGAACATAGATCTGGACCACTGCAAGGGTATGCAGATGTTCTCTCAAGGGTTAATTGCCAGGTGGCACAGCTTGCCCCTATGGGCTGAAGCAGAGGGTGGGAATATGTTAACCGGTAACTGGAGAACAGTTTGAAGGGAGATATACAGTATTTCCCCTAGGTTCATGTCTTACTCCCATATGTACAGCAGTCCTGAGTTGGTTTATTCCCCTAGAAAGTCTCACCTGGAGAATAATTAGCAGGCTAGATCTGCTAGTTGCTAGAGAGGGGAGTCTCAGAGTAAGAATGAGCTACACGCTGAGAGGGCTGAGACTTGGGATCTGAGTGTAGCCATTTGGAGCGACATTGTAAAGGTACTGTGACTCTGTGGAGTTGTACTTTTGTGTTTGGCTGGGAATCCCAGTATGGATTTATATATACAATATGTAGTTAGTGTATTTTGTATATCTGTGCATTTTGAATTGTATATAATAATTTTTGCTTCTTGCTATATGTTTTTATTTCTGTACAGATTTGACTTTATGTGTTTTTTTAAGACATTTAAAGTAATACTGTGTCTTTAAAAAATTCTAATTGTTTTCTGATTGGCTGTGTTCCTCCTCAAATTCCCACTTCCTGTAGTGAGTATTTAGCCCATGATTAAGTGCCTACTGGGCACAAAACTCAGGTCTTATGGAGATGTCTGTCTAATAACTTTCTAATAAAGATTCCTTTTATTTTTATATCTGTGGCCCTGTGGATTTGTTAGAATGGCCCACTTCTGTCTGTCAGCATAGATAACGGCATCCACTAGGCCTCGTCAGAGCATCACTTGCCACTGAAACATCCCTATCCAAATCTCAGGCAAGCTTCCAGCTAGTGTGAGGTTCTTGTGGGTCTTCTTGACTTATCTGACTACACAGTTTTACAAGTTCATTATCTAATTTTAAACAATAGACAAGAGATACACATAAAGTTCTGAATGGCTCGGCTGAAACAAATTAATGTTAACAAAGGCCCAGGGCTTGATGGAATACACTTTGCCATTGTGTACTTAGAGTTTAAATTAGTTTTAACCATGCTACGTATTATATTTTTTAAATATAAAATGTACATTGTGTCTAAAAATGTACAGCAGCTTCATGAGTAAAAAATGGGCTAGCAAATGTGGTAAATGCAATACTGTTTAGAGGTATGATGTAAGTTTAATCTAATTATAGAAATATTTTACAGCGTTAAAAAAAAACATTGTTAAAAAACAAGTTTTTGTGTGCATACCCTAAAAGACAACATCCACTGATGGATTTATGTAGAGAGGCCATTGCCAGGGTAGCTGACTTGAGTTTTAGACTTACCAGATATGTAACACCAAGAGGGAAGAGTGACATAAATTCAGTACTTTCGTTTCCCTGTGTTTCTTGGTTTTGAATTGGTTTTTCATGAAGGTGCTTATGCAACTGGAAACTATAAATGGCACCAGCTGCCCTCTCATCCACAGAAGTATTGCTTCCTGAGGAGAGAAGAGTTTGTATCAGAACTTAAGGTCCCAGAGATCTGAGTTAAAGGTGAAGAAAAGGTTGAAACTTTGATCTTTGAATTTACTATTTTCTTAAGTTTTGTTTTATTTCTCAAACATTCTTATTTTCTCTCTTTCCTTCTCTGTAGAGCCACATTTATCTTTCCTTCATCTCACCATTCCAGACAAAGATGCTATTACTCTCAGATGAGTTGAAAACCAAGAGATAAGTATCTCCAGAATGAAAAACTCCATGACTTTCAGAAGATAAAGAGATCAGTTTCATCTTTTCAATGCGGAAAACATGAAGTCCGGGGTCACCAACAAAAGAAGGGAACAGTAAATCTCTGTGATGTAGAGAAAGAAAAATGGGACATAAATGAAATGTAATAAGTTTTATAATGCATAGTAAAATGGATAAATAAGTAAGGTAAAATAAGGCAGAAGTAAATATTCCACAAGGCCAGACTGAATAGCGATTTTATTAAAAGGGTTGTTCACCTTCCAAACACTTTTTTTTTCAGATTGTCACCAGAAATAAAGACTTTTTTTAATTGCTTTTCATCTTTTCTTATTACAGTTTATCAAAAAATGTAAATTTAAAGTTTAATATTGTCTCTGGTGTTTCAGTCTGGCAGCTCAATAATTCAGGCACAGATTCTGAACTGTTACAATTTGCTACAGTTGTTGATACATTCTCAGCAGTATTTTTGGATTATTAACAGCAATTGTATGAATTCTACCAGCTGCTTTTAATGAAACTCGGGGATTCAGCTCAGTAGATAGAAAATGTATCAACTAAATGTATCGATTTAAGACAGTTACAAAGCCAGAGACCCGCCTCACATAGCTGCTTTAGAAAGACATAAGAAGGTAAAAAATTTAAGTTTACACATCAATATTATAAAAACAGTCACAAATAGAAAGTAGAAAGTAATTGAGAAAAGTCTTTATTTCTGGTGAACTATTTGAAACTAACTGAACTGAAAAAAAGTGTTGGAAAGTGAACAGCCCCTTTAAACAAAAGGGGACTCAATTATCATGTTGCTGCATTTGCAGGACTGGCAATCACAAACAAAGGGACCTAGTAACAGTAGATAAAAAAATAAATAAAGTGCTGAAGGTATTTTCAGGGATGCTTTTTACACACCAGTTTACCAAAACAAGGCCAATTATTAAAATATTATAAAACCTTTTAGCTGTGAAGTGACGTGTAAAAAAAATAGAAAAATAGAAAAACAATAATCTCTAATGAACTGAACATTAGACCAAGATTGATATTGCCACTTCTAGAATTACTGTGTAGGATTATCACTGTGAAGTCAATCAGAGAAGACACTCCTGAATGAAAATGTAATACTTATATAGTAACATTGCCCGAAAACTCGATCAATTAGAGTGATTCTGGGGTTTTTTGCCAAAAAGTCGAATAATTTGAGTTTTCTGGTTGTTAACCCTGAACTCACTGAATCAATTTTTTTCCATTTAAGTTTTGAGTTCATTCGAGCTAAAAAATCTCTAACATTCGACCTTTGATAAATAACCCACTTTATGACTATATAAAAACCTGCCTTACTTGTGAGTTGATGCAGAGGCAATCAAAAAAAAAAAAACACCTTTTGAAGCCTCTCAAAAGAGGAGGAAAAAATTCTTTCCTGTCTCCAAGATGACAATTGGACCAGTCACTGGATCATGTTTTAAATAACCCTATATTTTCTCACTTGCTTTTTAAAAAACCATCCTATTCCTCCTTGAAACTATCTAATGCAGTGATCCACAACTAGTAGCTCGTGAGCAACAGGTTGCTCTCCAACCCCTTGGATGTTGCTCTCCTTGTCCTCAAAGCAAGGGCTTATTTTTGAATTCCAGGCTTGGAGGCATGTTTTACTTGCATAAAAACTAAGTACACTGCCAAGTAGAGCCTACTGTAGGCTGCCAGTCCACATAGGGGCTACCAAATAGCCAGTCATAGCCCTTATTTGGCACCCCAATGGATTTTCATGCTTGTGTTGCTCCCTAACTCTTTTTTACATTTGAATGTGGCTCACGGATAAAAAAGGTTGGGGACCCCTGATCTAATGTATCTGCAAGTACAGCCAATTCAGGGAGAGAATTCCATAACATCACAGATCTCATTGTATAAAAATGCTTTCCTGTTTCCAAGATGGCAATTGGACCAGTCACAGCTTAGTTGCTCTTCTTTGAACTCTATTCTGAATTTCATCTGCCACCCAGATCGCCAGTTTGTCCTGTTGCAAGGATGGCATGTCTGGTATGAAATTGTAACTGCAATCTTTAAAAATTAATTAAGATCTTAAGTTCTCAAACTAGCAATTATACACCTGTACGTCTCATATCGGTTGTGGCAAAGTATAAAAAGGTTGAGTAATCATATTCAAGACTATATTATGGAAAATTGTATTACTAGTGTTTAGCATGTCTTTATAAGGGACAGATCATATTAAACAACGTATTGCTTTTTATGGCCACAGCTTTTGACACAGTGCAGAATTAATGTTTGTATTTTTAAACTAAGGTCTGTTCATTTTGGTAATGCTGTTTGTACATGGATAGAACTAGCTGAATGATCATGTATAGAGTGCGGTTGTCAATACATTTCTATTTGAAGTAGTAGGGTTTTGTACTGGGTTCACTTTAATTTAATTTGTTTATTGATGACTTGTATCTGTGTTTCCTGAACTATACCAGCCAATCAAGGCTATTTTAAGGCCATGGTGGGCCCTGGTCAAAGATCCAGCTGGTGGGCTTCCTCATCCTGCACAGGCAACTTGTTTTGCCATGCCATTGCCATACAATTGCAATAACACACAATATTAAGATAAAGATGGAAAATAAAACAAACATGTTGCATTTAAAATTTCTTTCTTACACAGGAGTAGCGTTGCCACCTGGCTGGTATTTTACCGGCCTGGCCAGTAAAAATAATGGTTGATCCCAATGTTATTAATAGGGAAAAAAGATAAATATATAGGAAGGCCGGTATTTTTTTTCTAGAAAAGGTGGCAACCTTACACAGGAGCTCTGTAGCAAATTATTTGTAAACGTAATTGCTATGCAGAACAGTTTTCTTTCTGTTATTTAGTTTATTTAGGAGTTTTCCTTGTCAGAGTAAGAATTAGCAGAGCACAGAATATAAAGGGACAGATACTGCAGAGACCGCATTAACTGTAGCAGTTATTTAGAAATACTTTTGAAGCCACTGAAAATTGATAATGAATTTATATTGTAAATGTGCCCTTTTATTGCCCTTTTATTAAAGTGGCTGGGGAGGAGATAGTACAACAAGGAGAGACTATTGTTGGGAGAAAATTTTGGGAAAGTTAAACAAAAGAGAACATGGCACAGTGGGCCATCCATAATCATAACAATTATAATAAAGAATATACAGTGTTTTGGTCTCTTGTGCTTAAAGGCAATGACAAAAGAGGAGATTAGTTGCCCAGCAAATAATCTCCTGTAGCACGGGCAATTTACCCCCTCCAAATACTTCCCCAGTGGCTAAAATGCAAATTGTAGCTGGGGTACTTCAGAAAGTTCCTGCACCTCATTGTTTTTCCAGCCCTCTCCCTGAAGTGGTTGTACTGACAAATACATTACATAGTTTCAAGAAAAAGTTGGATGCCTTTTTAGAAAGTGAGAAAAACCAAAGTCAACTTAAGTCTAAGGCTAATGTCAAATAGCCATTTTTCTAGAAAAAGCAGTGGTAATACCTACTTGTTCAGCCCTTATCATACCAAAATTGCCTGTATGCATTTTTAGGTTGGAATTCATCCTTTGTGCACAATGTCAGACAGTTTGCATTCATGTTACTGCAGTAGCACACAGGGCACAAAGGGCAATTTGACTACATTCCTCTAGGGACTGGTCAAATTGCCCTCTTGGAGTTAAGGTGGCCATATACAGGCAGATTAAAGCTGGCAGTATCAGTCCCCCCGATCGATATCAGACCACAAATCGGGCACATATCGATCAGGCAAGTTTGATTTTTTTTCTTCGATCTAGGACCGCATCGGCTAGTTGATGCAGTCCTGCGACCAGCCTGCGTCCATTCGCATCATTGTAATGCAATTGTTTGGCCCCAGGGCCGAAAGTGTGGTTTAACCTGAAATCGCCCTGCCATTAGTGGGCAATCGGTTTAGGATTCCCTCGTTTGGCGACCTCGCTTAATAGTGTATGGCCACCTTAAGAATGGAATTTACTTCCCCTCTGAGTCAAAGATGAGAATCTTTATCTGAGTTTTTTTCCCTTCCTTTGGATCTATTAGCAGTTAGGAGAGCTTTACTTGAAGACACTTCGGGTAAGGGCACACCTGCAGATTCAGCCAGATTAGATCGGGGCAACAATCCCCCCGATCTGCCTTCCCCTACCTTCCCGCCGGCTATAATGAGAAATCACCAGCAGGATGGCACTCGTGTCGCTTCATTTTACGGTCACCCCAGAAGAAGAAGAAGGCATATTTCCTATATTTATCTTCCAGTCTCTCATTCAAACCACTACCTGGTTGCTATGGTAAACTGCAGCCTAGCAACCAGATGAAATTTCAAACTGGAGAACAAAATGCTAAATAATTTAAAGAGCACAAAAAATAAAAACTAGTTACATATTCTCTCATCACTGTAAGTAACATCATAGTAAATGTTAATTTGCAGGTGAACTACCCCTTTAAAGAAAATAACATATATTTGAAGTTCAGTAGAACTGAGCAGAAATACAGCCTTAGGCTTGGTGTAAGGCTGCATTTCTTGCTACATATTTTGCTACACTCCCCAACTTGATAATATAATGAACTCAAACTAAAAAAAGTATTTAAATTATGGATGTGCACTGCAGCCCTCCAGTTGTTGTAGGAATACATTCCCCAGCCCCTTTGACATCAAGCAATATTAAGATGTGATATTGTCATTAACAGCAACAGAGCCCCTAGTTAAACCAAATATTTGTTATTCTGAGATATATTTGGCATACTAGTTTCTTGCACTCCTCCTTACTTTGAACTTTGAGCTCCGTACATTTTTAATCTGTTAAAAAAAAAAGAGAGAAAAAAGGACTGTCACAATGTAAACCCAAAACTGCCAAGGTATACCTTTACCCTTTATTCCTGTTCCCACTCTATTGTAGCTCACCATGACGATTCCTCCCCCCCCCGTATTATCCCACCACCCTGCCTTTCCCATCATATCACCTTCTCTCACCTTATCGTTTTTATTCTTCGCTATTCCCCCGTTGACTGCACAATTCAGAACACACCTGTGGGAGACCAGAATGTCACAGAGGTCTGCGGTATCTGATTGGGAAATTAGAGGCACAAAGTATGACACAATAACAGAAGTGAAATAGAAGAAAAGGGGCAGATGGTGAAATAAACAGACACAGGAAATAAAAACCTTTCATGCCTCTGCCAAAAGAGAGAGCAATAGGTAATACAATACCACAATACAATACTACAGCCCCTCCCTCACTGCAGTGCTCGGAAGAAGTGAGTCAAATAAGAAACCAACAATTATTCTTTATTTATTCATTTTTTAAAGATGTTATTTTGCATTTGAATAAAACAGTAAATTATTATTGATTTATAGAGTGCCAACATGTTCTATAGCTCTCTCACGTTATTCACATCATTCCTTGCTCTGTTGGAATTTATAGTTTATGTTCCCTATGACAATTATTCAGCACACAGTATGAGGATAAAACAACACATAGGTATAGAGTGAATGTTATAAGTTGCACCAGAGGTTAGAAGCAGCAGCAACTAAATGAGAAACAGGAATAATTACTAAGTGGGTAAAAACAGGAAGTTACAGAGATAGATTTCAGCATGTGATTTATTTATTAGTCCCTTCAGCTACAATAGCTTTTGACTAAAGCTTTCCTCAGAAATGGCAGACTCCCCATTTTCATTGGTTGGAAACAATTTACATTATCCAGTGTATGAATTAAACAACAGAGATTATGACTGATTAAAGATCACTTGGTCCAGCATTATGCTGTAAAATGGCACAGAAAAATCACATATACAAATGTGTGTGTTCCTGCTCATAAATACTAGTACTATGGGAAGACAAAACAACTTAAAAAGTTCAAAATTAAAATAAATTTTAATTAGGATCTGAAGGGAGTTGAATAGCTGTTTTGATATCTACAGTGTGGCCACACACTAAATACTGGTTTTCACTGATGCTGTTTTGGGACCCCGACTTGGTGACACCTGCAGGGGTCCAGCATCACTTGGGAGACCTGTGAAACAGCAATGACAGAGCACAAAGAAGCAGAGACCATGGGTCATAATTGAACTGCAGACAAAAGGAAAGCCATCAAGTGGTTCACAGAATGATATTCGAATTCCAGGCAGAGGTTGTGACAAGCAACAAAGAGCAGAATCAAAACAAAAGGTAAAAATCAAATACCAGATGATCCAGGAACAGTAATGAGGGCTTAATTTGGACTGCAAGAGAAAAAGACACGATTTAGCACACGCATCAGAACATCTATTTATTTGGGTCCAGAAGCATGACGTCATTATGGGTGGCGGGAAGTTCAAATATTTAATGGGCTCCTTACCTAATTTTGATTGCCCAACATAAAGGTTCCTTCCAAAGTTCCAGGGTGTGTTTCTAGTCTGATATTCAGTTTTTGATTCTTGCCTGTCCCTGACCTTGCCAATCCGCTTTCTGAACTGACCCCAGCCTGTGTTTGACTATTCTTCGGTTTCTGATTAGGTGCTGCGCTTCTGATCTGTTTATTACTTTGCCTGTGACCTCAACCTTGTCCCTGCTCTCTGATTCGGTACCGTTTTGCCCAATTAGTTTGACCAGGCCTGTTCCTGTCTACGCTGCCTGCTCCCCCCATCCCTTTCATACACATTCAGTTCCCATGCTCGCTCTGAGAACTTTCTCCCTGGTTCTCCCACAATAAGACCTGGTGGCATCTGAGTCGTGGAAGGCTCCACCCGAAGCCAAAGGCGGCTGCTATAGGCAGAAGAGTGGGCTGTGACCAGAACCTTGGAGTCTGTTCTGCATTTGGGCTACCCTACGCTACAGAATGCTATTGTTAACCTAATTTTAAAAAATATTATGATTTGTGGTCCCTACAACTGTTTTCGTTTGCTAAAAACAGAAAATTAATGCAAACTACACCATGCAGAATCACTCCTAGACATTCTTTAAAATAGAACTGAACCTTTACTAAAGTTGGCTAGATTTTGTGTACATTTTGTTTTAGGCTTCTGTATCAGCCCAAGGCAACAACAGTCCTTTAGCAGTAAATATCTGTACCTCCAAAGATGACCCAGTAGCTCCCCGTCTTCTTTCTTGCTGATTCACTGCATATGCTTTGTGCTGTTGTCAGTTACTGAGCTTAGGGACCAACTCACAATATACTATACCAAGTCCTCAAAAACTAAAACTGTGTATTATTGTGTATGTCACCCAGACATAAAAAGTTGTATAATAATATTAATAAAAAATTAAACATGAAACCATTTTTTTAATTAAAACATCCGTTTATAAACTAATTTTAAAATCTGAGCTGTCGATATATAACCTGCTTCACACACACACACATATATATATACATATATATATATATATATATATATATATATATATATATATATATATATATATATATATATATATATATATATATATATAAAACCCACAAAAAGTCAAGACAACTTTGTGCAAATAAAAAGGTTCTTTACCAACAGGTAACAGCAAACATGCAACGTTTCAAAGCTCCCGCTTCTTTCTCAAGCATTAATGATTGCTATGACATCACAACCTATTTTAAAGCATAGGTAGTACACACCCCTCTCATCATTATGCAAATCAGTTCCCTTGTGTTACAGATCAATTCACTTTAGTATGTTAAACAGTATTTCGTATATATCTAGGCATGCATCGCCTCATAAAGATTAGCTACAGGTTAAAAGACCTAACCAAATACAATTGACATGTGAAATCCCAAACAATCTGCAAGAAATGCAAGGTTGTGTGTCCATATAACTGTGTCTCAATCCCTTATCTCTCTAAATTCCACCATAACTGACCATATAGTTCATATTAAGTGAAAGCATATAGGTCGTACTCTTTATTGAGTCCTCTCGGGTGCATAGTCTGTAATGTATGTATCCAAAATTTTTCTCTTTTCTGGAGTTGTAAGAGTCTGTCGCCCCCGACGTGGGGGGTCAACAGACTCTATGACAAGAAACCTGAGGGATGCAGCTGAATGTCGGGCCATCTTAAAGTGTGCAGGTACAGGTAGCTTCACAACCTCCTTCCTAATCGTGGACTTATGCTGGCTAATTCTATCACGTATGGGTTGTATTGTTTCTCCAATATATGCCAACCCACACGGGCACTTAAGCATATATACCGTATATACTCGCGTATAAGCCGAGTTTTTCAGCACCCAAAATGTGCTGAAAAACTCAAACTCGGCTTATACGCGGGTCATACCTTTCCGCGGCCCCAGCAGGACTGCCTGTGACTGCCTGTGTCGCCGCCCGGAGCAGGTCCAGGAGCTCCGGGCGGCGCGTCCTTCCCTGCCGGCGTTCGCTTTCAAAATGGCGGCGCCCATGGCCGCCACGTGGGTAGCGGCGCCGGCCGCTACCCACGTGGCGGCCATGGGCGCCGCCATTTTGAAAGCGAACGCCGGCAGGGAAGGACGCGCCGCCCGGAGCTCCTGGACCTGCTCCGGGCGGCGACACAGGCAGTCACAGGCAGTCCTGCTGGGGCCGGGTCACGTTTTACTGTGACAGAGGGAAGGACAGAGGGAAGAGCAGCAGACGTGAGTGCCGGGGTGGGGAGAGCGACGGGGTGGGGAGAGCGACAGATGGGGAGGGCAGGGGGGGGAAGTGGCAGAGGGAAGCAAACATGAAATGGGGGTGGCAGAGGGAAGCAAACATGAAATCCGGGCGGCGACACAGTCAGTCACAGACAGTAACAGGTACCTGCCCAGTGTCCCCCAATTGTTGCGGCCGGGTCACATTCACATTTTGAAATCTGACATGGGGCCCCTAGGCTTATACACGAGTCAATACATTTTTCCAGTTTTCTTAGGTAAATTAGGTACCTCGGCTTATACACGGGTCGGCTTATACACGAGTATATACGGTACCACATATTCAGAGTTGCATGTGTAGTGGCCTTGTATGGAAAACTTTTTCCCTGAATATGGATGTGTAAACGTGTCCGTGCGTATAACGCTTGAACACTGATTTCACCTACCACAATTGTGCATACCATTTCTCAGGGGTGCCAGAACGCTCTGCGGATCGTTACGTGTGGTGTCCAGATCTGCCTTCACTAATCTATCCCTCAAGCTGCGAGGGTGCTTATAGGAAAGGAGTGGAGGTACCTGAAACTCTGGAACATCGGGATATGCTTTCCTAGTAAGGGCCAATGTTTATGTATAATGCGATGAAACTTTCGTGCATATGGATGGTATGTATGCACGAAAGGTATACGGACCTGTTGTTTAGGTTTCTGTGCCTTGTTCTGTATAGTAGAAACCCGATCCAATGCATTAACCCTTTCCACTTCTTGTGCAAGCATCTCCTTAGAGTATCCTCTCTGATTGAATTTAGAAGACATCTCATCCAATCGTAATGCAAGTTTATCCTCCTCTGTAACTATTCGCTTAACTTGTAAGAGCTGTGACCTAGGACGAGAGGAAATGTTAGCCCTCGGATGTGCACTGTCATAACGCAACAAATTGTTGTGATCAGTGGATTTAACGTGTAGGTCCGTATATAGCGAGTTTCCTTTCCGATAGACCCTTGTGTCAAGAAACGTGATACTCTCCTCACTGTATTCCAGTGTAAATTTTATACTGGGAATACTTCATCCAAATATGTTTTAAATTGTAGAAGGGACCCAACGTCACCCCTCCACAACACCAACAGATCATCTATGTAGCGCCACAATTGTACACAATGTGTGTTAAATAGTAAATGTGGATACAGGTGTTCTGTCTCAAATTGATTCATGAAGATGTTGGCATAAGTAGGGGCGACGTTGGATCCCATAGCTGCCCCTTGTAGTTGGAGGAAGAATGTGTCCTGAAATAGGAAATAGTTATTATGTAAGATAAATGTCAGGAGTTCCATAAAGAAACTCACCTGTGTCAGATTGTATTCCGAATGTTTGAGTGTACTATGTACAGCCTTAATTCCTAGGGCATGGGGTATTGCTGTATACAAGCTACATACATCAAATGCTGCCAGTAGTATTGGCTCATCACCCAAATCCAGGTTAGGAATTGCCCTAATAAAATGTGAAGTGTCCCTAATGTAGGAATTACCTAGAGGTACAAACGGGGCCAATACCTTGTCTAGAAAAATTGACAATGGAGCAAAGACAGAATTCACACCAGCCACTATAGGACGACCTGGTGGGGACTGCAATTCTTATGAACCTTTGGTAAGGTGTAAAACACCGGGATACATGGAAACTCTTGTGTGAGAAAGTCTTTTACTCCATCGTCAATGACCCCCAGCTGTACATATCTAGACAAAACCTCTGAGATCATCTCTACAAAACGGTTCGTGGGATCCCCATCCAGGCGTGTGTATGTATGCCCATCATTCAATTGACCCATAATCTCCTGTACATAATATTCCTTATCCAGAATGACAAAAGCGCCACCTTTATCTGCAGGTTTGTACACAACAGACTTATCCCCCATTAGTGTATGTAGAGATTCACGGTCATCTTTAGACATGTTGTTATTAAACCTCATTGTCCTCAGATCATTGGTATCCTGCATCAATCGGTTAATATCCCTGGAAATAAAATTAATAACTGACTCTACTGGATGAAATGAAGTAGGGGGAAGATATCTACTTTTCTTCCGTAGGGAAAATTGTTCTAAGGATAAGGATTCAGTGTTCCGTATTGTTGGTTCTATCACCCGATCCTTAAATGGAACCTTAAGTCGCAACAGTCTATAGAACCATTGCAAATCAATATCCAATGAAAAGGTATCTAATTTAGTTGAAGGACAAAAGGATAAGCCCCTCTGTAAAACCCCCAGTTCAGAAGTTGTCAGTACCTTTTTGGAAATATTGATCACCAGCGTTGTCACTTCTTGTACTTGGTCTTTCCGGTCACCCGTGCCGGTCGTGCTTTGACCGCTGCAGCTATATTCACCTCTGTGCCATCTCCCCCACGCTCCCCGCTGCTTGAAAGGGCGCTGTCTTCGCCTAAAAAAGAAGAAGATATAGACACGGAGGAATCCGTAGCCTGCTGCGACTGTGAATCACCAGAGCTGTGTGGACCGGATCCCCGATACTTCTTCCGTCGCGTCCCGCAAGCAGAGTGAGCCTGAACCTGTCTACCGCGGAAAGGAATTGCAGACACATTGGGGCGTCCCGGCGTCCACCGGTAAACTCGTCCGTTGACGTAATCCTCTGCGTCGCGCAAGAATTTGTCTCTCTTACGCTCCTCCGTCTCAAGGCGGAATCGTTGTATCGAAGATTCTATCTGGGCTTTGAGGGCGGTGAACTCCTCCTGATTGCCCGATTGCAACAGCTGTGTCTCTAGCGTATGCACCTGTTCCGACACGGTTGCCAGTTCCTTCTGGATATATTCAATGGTAAGTGTAATTATATCTAAGGAACATTTATTCAATATCCCTTCAAATTTCTTGCAAAACTCCACATTCTCCGAGAACAGTGTAGGTCTCAAATGTACTCTCAGTCCCCTTGGGATGCGTTTAAGTCGTTAATATTCAGCCAAAGTACAGCCATGTAATTCTAAGGCTACTGACCTCTTGGTAATCCGTTCCAAATCCCGGCTCCCTGCCTCTGGATGTGCAGTATGTAGGAATTCTCTTGACCCCCTAGCCAAAGTGGCTATACTTGCTGCCTCCACTTCAGTATAGGCAAAAGTATCCGCCTGGGTACTCGGTATAGGGGTGGGTTGGGACATGGGTAAAAGCTTCAAAACTCAAAAAATATATTTATATTTCCGTACAAAATGGAGTGGAGCTCACCCTTAGTCCATGACTTAGTCCACATTGTGGACAAATTATATAACCAACAAAAAAGTCAAGACAACTTTGTGCAAATAAAAAAGTTCTTTACCAACAGGTAACAGCAAACATGCAACGTTTCAAAGCTCCCGCTTCTTTCTCAAGCATTAATGATTGCTATGACATCACAACCTATTTTAAAGCATAGGTAGTACACACCCCTCTCATCATTATGCAAATCAGTTCCCTTGTGTTACAGATCAATTCACTTTAGTATGTTAAACAGTATTTCGTATATATCTAGGCATGCATCGCCTCATAAAGATTAGTTACAGGTTAAAAGACCTAACCAAATACAATTGACATGTGAAATCCCAAACAATCTGCAAGAAATGCAAGGTTGTGTGTCCATATAACTGTGTCCCAATCCCTTATCTCTCTAAATTCCACCATAACTGACCATATAGTTCATATTAAGTGAAAGCATATAGGTCGTACTCTCTTTTCTCTTTTCTGGAGTTGTAAGAGTCCCGTGGGGGGGCAACAGACTCTATGACAAGAAACTGGAGGGATGCAGCTGAATGTCGGGTCATCTTAAAGTGTGCAGGTACAGGTATATATATGCCTGAGGCACAGCAATCTCTTTCATATTCATTTCTGCAGTTCATTGATGTCACTGCACTGCTCACATTCACCCTCTCTACTCACTGTCTATAACTGCATAGCCTGCGCATACTAGTCCCTACGAACAGAGTTAGACTATCATGGTTTTCTTTCAATCTGTGGAATCAGGCATTTCTGTTTAAAACATAAATTAATTTATTTTATACAATGTATTTTCTTTATTTTATGGTGTGAGGTTTTAAATATAATAAATAAAGTGTCTTTTGCTATATATGTTGTGTGAGTTGTACATGCTGGAGGCAAACAGGCGTTATATTGTTTAAGGTTCAGTCAACTAGCTGATGGTAAAGGTAAACAAACGAGTGCCCATACTTTTCAATTATATGCAATACACCACCCCCCAATTTATGCTTAAGGCTAGAGGGGGTTGAGACTATAAGAGCCTCATTCCCCAGTATAAAATGGTTTTACAGCATAGACCTAGGATCCCAGCACTACAAGGCAGCAGTGTTAACCACTGCACTAATTTACTGCAACAACATTGTTATTTATGACGAATTGTAATGTTATCCAAATAGTATATGGTGCCTATTTATTAACAAACAAGTTTACGGTTTCTCACAATTCTAAAAACATATTTATAAAAAAAACAAGTTTACGGTTTCTCCCAATTCTAAAAACAAACACAAATAGTCTTTATTCATTAAAGAAAAACCCAAGCCAAGTAAAAGTAAAAGCTGATGACGTTCAATAGAGGCCAATGGCAATTGTCTCTAATAACTTTATTTATTTATTTATTTATTTTGCCTTATTGAAAATGGATTAAACAATGTGATTGTTGCTGTTGTGTGACTTTTTTCGTGTAAAAAGTCACGTTTTGTCAGCATCTCAAATTTAATAAATCAGCCCCGAAGTTTTTTAGTATCTATATCAATAAGGGGCATGTTTATCGAATTTCGAATTGAAAAAACTTTGAAATTCGAATTCAAAAAGACCAACCGAAATTAAGTCAAAGTTTTTTTTGGTCGAATAGGTCCATTTCTGCTCTAATAGGTCAGTATTCGGCCGTATTCGGAGCTTACGAATTGAAGGGCTTTCACATTCCATCGAATTCGACTTTTTCCCAAGAAAAACTTTGATTTTTCAGAGTCCACTCAATTCAGCAGGTTTTAGTTGGCGAATGGTCGAAGTCGAATTTTTAAAGAGACAGTACATGATAACGTTCGATATTCGAATTTTAATTTTTTTCAAATTCGAATCGAATTTGGACTATTCCCTAGTCGAAGTACACAAGGATAAGGATTGCTCACTCAATTGTAAAAAGGCAAAAATGTATTCCATCAGAAAACCCACTTACATATCGACCTTTTATAAATCTGCCCCTAAGAATAGAGAATTAGTGGGACTAATACAAACAGAATAGAAATTTGGTTTATTGAAGTTTACATTTCTAAACAGCACACTGACCTTTTCTTAAGACAAATTTCCCCTCTTAAAATTTCCCTTCCCCAATGCGAATTGTTGGTAATCTAACTTTGTGGCATCATAGTAAACAACAGTTGTTATAATTAGAAAAAATAATATAAAAAAAAAACAAAAAAAAATAGGCAAAGCAACATTTAAATGTATACAATGCTGGAATCCTGAAAACATTTGGCAATGAATTCTAAAGAATAGTATATAATAAACTACATATTAAAAGAACCACAAATAACCCACAGCCATCATGTCATCATAGGAACAGATGAGGCAATGCTACCATACATAAACCGATAATGTACTCAGTAGAGCATTTCAGAGATTATACATTATATTCATCAGTGTGGAGGGAAAACTAAGGACCCAGAAGTAACCTAAGCACTGCAAGGCAGCAATGCTAACCACTGTGCTACTATGCTGCCTGTAAAATACTTATCAGTGGCACCACTCCAGTCAAGATTCCACAATATAGGTTGACCATATCAAGCAAAATTACATAAACTTGTTACCTGGGGAAATATTTGTCCTAGTGTTCCAGTATAGGAATAATAAGAGCTGCACTGCAAAGTGAATGTAGTGAAGTAGACATGTCTGGCAGTGAAGCAGGAGCACTATGATTACACTTGCTACAGGCAGATGTGGTTATAACTGGCATTTACACAATTGCAAAAAACGCATAGATGGATTTTGGGGCAATGGCCATACATCTTAGCAAAAATAATGTTGGAGTGCTGCCAAAACCCCCCTTTTTAAGTGTCTAGTGGTCAGCTTCTGCCTAGACAGGTGATAGACCTTTAGCTAAATTGAAGTATTAAATGCAAAATAATCTCCATTAAATGAGCAAAAAAAGCTTCACTTTAGAATGGGTATGGTCTTTAAACAGTGAGCTTTCAAGGTGAGCCACATTTTCCTACTTTATCCCCCCTCTAAAATATGCCCTGCTGCCCATGCTATACTGTATAAATTATGTACAATGTTTACCCTTAGTAAGAGTAAATTAGCTTTGAACAATAGCAGACCAACACCTTCTATTAGGAGTAGACAGTCAGGTGTATAGAGAAATAATTCTGGCTGGACATGGGGGTCAGAAAACTTTGCTTCTGCTTTGTTGTTACATCTCATGCACATTGTAGTGTTTTGCTAAAGAAGAAAAGAGTTAGAGATTGAGGCCAAGCCATTGGCACAGCAGACAATGTCTGTACATTTGGAACTGGAAGGGCTTGCTTGTGACATGGCATCAATACTGTTGTGTGCTGAGAACTGTAAAGTCAGGGGTGATTACTCCTTTGACTAAACCGGAACAAACAGTTGGGCTGAATTTCTAGCAAAGGGGACATGGCATGCCATTTGGACTTGCAATTACACTGAATGGTTCCTTCTTTTGTTTTAAGGGGTATCTTTTTGTCTTTATTTAGTTGTTTAAGGTAGAAGGTTGTTTTAGACCATTTAAAACTTCATGCTTATACTATATGTCCCCGACCCTTCATGTAAGACTGCAGATGTGCAGCTTGCATACAGATTGCCTTCCTGGGTGTGCCAGGAAGCTTTGTGGCTACTCTGTGCTAGTCTGATTTGCAAGCTGGTGGTGACTTATGAAAGTTTGTTCCTGTATCAAACACCTGTGGCAAATGCTTATTAACAGTTTCAGAATCAGTGCCCTTTGTTGAACCTCTAGTAAGTAAGAATGTAACATACTGTGTATCTAGGAAGGTAGTAGCTGAACATGTTACAGAAAAGAAAAAACTAATATCATACTTACCAGAATTTTATTTTCCTTGCCATCCTCCTAAATAAACTGATGGGTTAATCTCCTGCAGCTTCCCAGCCCTGACAGAAGAAATTGTTAAATATTCTAACCCATAAAACCCACCCCTTCCTGTCTCACTCCTGCCTACCAAATTCTAAAGGCACAACACGGGGCATGTTGATGTGGAGGATGGCCAGGAAAAGAAAATTCTTTTACTGGCTATCCCTCAACAACATGAAAGGAATTGATTGGTTATACCCAAGCAATCTAAACAAAAAGGAAACAACCATGCAAGTTTACTTAGCCGACCAGGCTGAAAAAAGAATTGATTGTCCAAACTGGGCTTGAGATGAAGACAAAACGTCTAATCATAGTTACATAGTTAAACTGGGTTGAAAAAAGATCATCAAGTCCAAGCCCTCCAAGTGCCCATACTTAACTAATGTGAGGTCTACTTTTAGTAATTTTCTCCCATTATGATCTACATCCATAAAATCATTGTTAGCATTCTGTACTATGGAAAATATTATTACATATTGATTTATAGGAAAATGTATCTTGTTATATTTAACAAGCAATTATTTCTTATGTATCCTTAACATGATAAATATCTGAATGAAAAGAATGAAATAGGAGGGTGATATAGACAGGCTGTTTGTTGACAGTGTCTTGTGATCTACTGATCATTAACTAATGGTCTACTGGTAGATCTACCTCTTGGGCACCCCTGATCTATACTAACTGTAGATTTTAGTATCATGATATTATGCCTGTCAAAGAAATCATCCAAGCCCCTCTTAACCCTTTCACTGCCAGCCAATTTGTTAAAAGTGAACATCTACTGCCAAGCAGTTTTCAGACAATTTGAACTCATTGCTTTTAAAAAATTTGTACTTGTTCTGGAGGTGTAACAAAAATTTTGAGTGAAATATGTAAAAAAAAAAAAAAGTGAAATAAAGAAAAAAGGGTATATATTTTGTGTCTTTTTTCCCCAAGATATCTTACATATGCCGATAAAAAATACTGTTTGTAAAAGCCCTGGTATCCCACTTTTCTTGTCCACAGGACACCCCAATAATGAAACAGCATTTTGTACAATTTCACCTCAAAACAAAATAGATAATTGTATCTCCCTGTTAACGTGGTATATCTAATGAAAGAAGTGAAAACCCCCCATAAATTAGGTATTTTTAGAAACCGCATACTTTTAGGTTTTTAGTTGTGGTGTAGTTTTTGCTGTAAATGTAGTCACCATCACACAAACCACCATAAAACTCAACAATATTTTTCAAGTTTTTTATTTTTTTCTGAAACACTATCACAGTCACAAAGTAAAAAGTCAATTTGAGAAAAAAATCTCCAATAAAAATTTTCAATGAAGCCAGATAAGAAAGAAAAAATTGTCCTGAACAAAACGATACCCCACATGCAGGGGTGCACCTAGAGACGTGGTCTCCAAACACCCAAAACAGGGCCAATACACAAAGGCAATTTCAACTAGAAAATTTGGGGCTGCGCTCTAGGTGTATATTCCTAGAAAGTGCACACCTGCGGCTATTCATCGGTGCCATTTCCTACATACATGGAGAATTGCAGTTTAGCCTGAAATAAACAAAAAATGGAGACAAAGTAAGATTTCTCCCCAAAATAGCCTTGAAAACTACAAAAAACTACTAAATATCAATCTTCAACTTGTCCTGAACAAAACGATACCACACATGCAGGGGTGCACCTAGAGAATTGCAGTTTAGCCTGAAATAAACAAAAAATGGAGACAAAGTAAGATTTTTCCCCAAAATAGCCTTGAAAACTACAAAAAACTACTAAATATCAATCTTCAACTTGTCCTGAACAAAACGATACCACACATGCAGGGGTGCACCTAGAGACGCGGCCTCCAAACACCCCAAAACAGGGCCAATGCAGAAAGGCAATTTCAGCTGGAAAATTTAGGGCTGCGCTCTAAGTGCACACCTTGCAGTTTCCCAGCCTAAACACCCCCTTACCTGTGAAATACACCCCACAAACCATATATTCCTAGAAAGTATACACCTGTAGCTATTCATCGGCGCCATCCTTTCCTTCATACGCAGAGAATTGCGGGCGCAGCACTCTGAAGAAGTTTACAGTTTAGCCTGAAATAAACACAAAAATGGAGATAAAGTTCGATTTCTCCCCAAAATAGCCTTGAAAACTACAAAAAACCTACTAAATATCAATCTTCAACTTGTGAACCCCCCCTTACCTGTGAAATACCCCCCACAAACCATATATTCCTAGAAAGTACACACCTGCAGCTGTCCATCGGCACCATCCTTTCCTTGAAACGGGGAGAATTGCGGGCGCAGCACTAAATATCAATCTGCAACTTGTCCTGAACAAAACGATACCCCACATGCAGGGTTGCACCTAGAGACGCAGCCTTCAAACACCCAAAAACAGGGCCAATACACAAAGGCAATTTCAGCTGGAAAATTTGGGGCTGCGCTCTAGGTGCACACCTTGCAGTTTCCCAGCCTAAAGTCAAATACAAGAGTCCTCTGCACTCAACCCATTATCAATATATTTAAGACAGCGACATTTTGTGCATACTGCTAGTGGGATCACTTGACTATAGCTGGGAAGGGTGGGAGCTACAACATGGAGCTGGTCGCAGCTCCTGTATAAACTATAACAAACAAGGGAAAGTTGTGCTCATCACTATTTTTTAAAACCATTAGGCGGGGGTGCAATGAGGCTGTGACCACAAAATACATATAGTCAAATACAAGAGTCCTCTGCATTATCAATATATTTAAGACAGCGACATTTTGTGCATACTGCTACTAAAAAATACCTTACCCTTTAAACAAAACAGGAATTGTTTGTCCATATATTGCAATATATTTAAGCTGGCCAACTACGTCAAAGTCATCCCATATCTGGCCAGTCCTATGCTCAATTTTATCTGATTCATTAAGAATTCTATTGCTTCATTATACATTTTACAAAGGGACTAGGTTTTACCTGCAACTTACTTGCTGCTTTCAAAGTAAACCTCCATACATGAAGTTTATAAAGTACTCTGTTTAGCTATTCCACAAAACTCCTCTTTTTCATACAAACTAAGGACTTATAAATCCCACTCACACTTAGTCTATCTTTCCTTCCTATTGCTGGCAGCTGGGGATATTTCCCCAAACCCTGGCCCTTACCCCATCCCAGTTATAACACGGCCACGAGCTCCTTCTCTCCGGAGCAAATTCAAACAGTACAGAACTCTTTCTCCTATACCCAAAAACCCAGTTAATCTTTCATGTGCTCTCTGGAATGCCAGATCTGTCTGAACTCACATGACCATTTCATTGCAAATTCCTTTAACCTACTCGCACTAACTGAAACCTGGCTTTCTCCTACTGACACCGCCTCACCTGCTGCCCTGTCCTATGGGGGCCTACACCTTAATCATACTCTCAGACATGGTAACAGACCTGGAGGTGGGGTAGGTTTGCTTCTCTCTCCCCGCTGTACTTCTAAAGTTCTTCCACCTGTTCCCTCTTTATCATTCTCCTCATTTGAGGCTCACTGCATTAGGCTCTTTTCTCCTGTTTCTCTCTGCATTGCTGTTATATATCGACCACCGGGACCAACTGAACAATTTCTGGACAACTTTGCTGCCTGGCTTCCTTACTTTCTTTCATCTAACATCCCATCCATCATATTAGCTGACTTTAATATACCCGTTAACAACATTAACAACTCTTCTGTCTCTAAACTTCTTTCACTAACCTCCTCCCTAGGCTTATCTTTGTGCTCAGACTCCCCCTCTCACTCCAATGGTAATGCTCTGGATCTCATATTTACCAGACTCTGTTCAACCACCAATTTTACTAACTCACCATTTCCCCTCTCTGATCACAATATGCTCACATTTCAACTCTCACTAACTCCCTCCTTACCCCCTGCTATTCCCCAAACACGTACTTACCGTGACTTGCAAGCTGTAGATGTGTCACATCTCTCTTCTTCCTTTGACTCTCTTCACTCTAATATCTCAGCCATCTCATGTCCTAATGTGGCTACCTCTGTCTACTATAGTACTCTCACCACTGCCCTAAATGAGCTTGCTCCTATAAAAACTAAACGTTCTAGACCCAAACCACTTCAACCTTGGCATACTGCTCATACAAAAGCGCTCCAAAGACACTCACATGCTCTTGAGCGTCGCTGGCGCAAATCTCGTTCAGAATCAGACTTTTGGAGCTACAAATCTGCCCTGCGCTCCTTTAACACCAGCCTCTTCCAAGCCAAACAAACATACTTTACTTCACTCATTAACTCCCTTTCTAAAAAACCAGCACAACTTTTCTCCACCTTTAACACTCTCCTTTCCCCTTCTCCACCCCCTCCATGCACATCTGTCTCTGCTCAAGATATTGCTGAGCACTTCAAAAACAAAATTGACACTATCAGAAGGGACATTACACTACTCAACCCCCCTAGACTTCCACCACCCTCCCTCCACACTCCCCAGTCTCTCCTGTGCTCATTCACCCCTGTCACTGATGAGGAAGTCTCAAAGCTTCTGGCCTCTTCTCACCTTACCACCTGCCCGCTTGATCCAATTCCCTCAAAACTTCTCCGCAATACCAATCCTTGTCTAATCAAAGCCTTAACTCACCTTTATTTAATCTTTCGCTCTCAACTGGACTGTTTCCTTCTCAACTAAAACATGCTCTTGTCACCCCCATTCTGAAAAAACCCTCTCTTGATCCCTCCAATCTTGACAACCTCCGACCTATCTCTCTGCTACCTTTCATCTCTAAACTACTTGAGCACCTAGTCTACAACCGACTAACCTCATTCCTCTCTGACAATAACCTGCTGGACCCCCTACAATCTGGTTTTAAGCCACAACACTCCACGGAAACTGCCCTGACTCGACTAACTAATGACCTTTTAACCGCTAAAGCCAACAATCATTTCTCACTACTAATACTGCTTGATCTCTCAGCCGCATTTGACACTGTAGATCACCCTCTCCTCCTCCAGTCCCTCCAGTCACTTGGCCTTCGTGACACAGCCCTGTCCTGGTTCTCTTCTTACATCACCAATCGTTCCTTCAGTGTCTCCTACAATGGAGTATCATCTTCTCCCCTACCTCTTTCTGTTGGAGTTCCTCAAGGCTCTGTCCTGGGACCATTACTATTCTCCCTCTGTACTTCCTCCCTTGGCAAATTAATAAATTCGTATGGTTTCCACTACCACCTCTATGCTGACGATACTCAGATCTATCTCTCATCTCCTGATCTCAACCCAGAACTCCTAACTCGCGTCTCCTCCTGCCTGTCCACTATCTCTACCTGGATGTCGCAACGCTACCTTAAATTAAACCTCCCTAAAACCGAAATGGTTCTCTTTCCTCCAACTAACACCAGTAGCATCCCCGAAGTATCTATCATAGTTTACAATTCCACTATCACCCCCCTCTCCTCAGGCCCGGTGCCTTGGGGTTATCCTAGATTCTGCCCTGTCATTCACTCCTCATATCCAGTCACTTATTAAATCATGTCACTTCCACCTAAGGAACATATCCAAAATACGATCATTTATCACCCAAGACGCTGCCAAAATTCTAATTCACTCTCTCATCATATCGCATCTAGACTACTGTAACTCTCTTTTAATTGGCCTCCCCCTCCAGAGACTGTCACCTCTCCAGTCCATAATGAACACTGCTGCGAGGCTCAAACACCTCAGCAACCGCTCCTCCTCTGCCTCGCCATTCTGTCAATCCCTGCACTGGCTTCCATTACCTTTCAGAATCAAATTCAAATTAATGACACTGACTTTCAAAGCACTTCATAACTCTGCCCCACCCTACATCTCTGAACTCATCTCTATATACTCACCCACTCGCTTACTACGCTCCTCTACTGACCTGCTACTCAACTCTTCTCTCATTACCACCTCACATGCTCGCATTCAAGACTTTGCAAGGGCTGCACCCCTCATCTGGAACGCTCTCCCACGGTCTGTCCGACTTTCTCCCAACCTTTCTGCTTTCAAGAAATCTCTGAAAACGTACTTCTTTCGAGAAGCCTACCCTCACTCTGCTTAACTACCAAACGCAACACCACATACAATACCACATTTCTCACCCACTTAATTCGATCTTGCCCACTCCCACACCTTGTGTATTACTCCCTTCCCTTTAGACTGTATGCCTATGCATAGAGCCTTCCTCACCTTTTTGTACCTGTATTGATTGTGATGTTTGTTACTCCATATATTCTATGTATGTAATTCATGTGATGTAGTTGTTTAATCACATTTACGTTACAGTGCTACGCAATATGTTGGCGCTATATAAATACATGTTAATAATAATAATAATAATACTTGGCTGCCCTTTTATTAGACACCGGTGGGATCACCTGACTATAGCTGGGAAGGGTGGGAGCTACAACATGGAGCTGGTCACTGCTCCTGTATAAACTATAACAAACAAGGGAAAGTTGTGCTCACCACTATTTTTTAAAACCATTAGGCGGGGGTGCAAATGAGGCTGTGACCACAAAATACATATAGTCAAATACAAGTGTCCTCTGCGCTCAACCCATTATCAATATATTTAAGACAGCGACATTTTGTGCATACTGCTACTAAAAAATGCCTTACCCTTTAAACAAAACAGGGATTGTTTGTCCATATATTGCAATATATTTAAGCTGGCCAACTACGTCAAAGTTTCCCAGCCTAAACACCCCTTAACCTGTAAAATACCCCACCACAAACCATATATTCCTAGAAAGTGCACACCTGCAGCTATTCATCAGCGCCATCCTTTCCTTCATACGTGGAGAATTGTGGGCGCAGCACTCTGAAGAATTTTACGGTTTAGCCTGAAATAAACAAAAAAATGGAGACAAAGTGAGATTTCTCCCCAAAATAGCCTTGAAAACTACAAAAAACCTACTAAATATCAATCTGCAACTTGTCCTGAACAAAACGATACCACACATGCAGAGGTGCACCTAGAGAAGCAGCCTCCAAACACCCCAAAACAGGGCAAATGCAGAAAGGCAATTTCAGCTGCAAAATTTAGGGCTGCGCTCTAAGTGCACACCTTGCAGTTTCCCAGCCTAAACACCCCTTTACCTGTAAAATACCCCCCACAAACCATAAATTCCTAGAAAGTACACACCTGCAGCTATTCATCGGCACCATCCTTTCCTTCATACGCGGAGAATTGCGGACGCAGCACTCTGAAGAATTTTACGGTTTAGCCTGAAATAAACAAAAAAATGGAGACAAAGTTCGATTTCTCCCCAAAATAGCCTTGAAAACTACAAAAAACCTACTAAATATCAATCTGCAACTTGTCCTTAACAAAACGATACCACACATGCAGGGGTGCACCTAGAGACGTGGCCTCCAAACACCCCAAAACAGGGCCAATACACAAAGGCAATTTCAGCTGGAAAATTTAGGGCTGCGCTCTAAGTGCACACCTTGCAGTTTCCCAGCCTAAACACCCCCTTACCAGTGAAATACCCTCACAAACCATATATTCCTAGAAAGTACATACCTGCAGCTATTCATCGGCGCCAACCTTTCCTTCATATGTGGAGAATTGCGGGCGCAGCACTCCGAAGAAGTTTACAGTCAAGCCTGAAATAAACAAAAAAAGGGAGACAAAGTTAGATTTCTCCCCAAAATAGCCTTGAAAACTACAAAAAGCCTACTAAATATCAATCTGCAACTTGTCCTGAACAAAACGATACCATGCAGGGGTGCACCCAGAGACGCGGCCTCCAAACACCCCAAAACAGGGCCAAAACACAAAGGCAATTTCAGTTGGAAAATTTGGAGCTACGCTCTGAGTGAACACCTTGCAGCCTAGACACCCCCTTACCTGTGAAATACCCCCACAAACCATATATTCCATAGAAAGTGCACTACTGCAGCTATTCAGGGGTACCATCCATGCTTTCCTACATGCAGAAATTGGGGCGAAGTGCTCCATAGAAGTTTGTGATTTGGCTTTTTTTTCCCCTTATTTCAGGCTAAAGTTAGATTTCTCTCCAAAATTGACATGACAACGGAAAAAAACCTACTAAAAATCGATCAGCAACTTCTCCCAAAATACCCCCCCACAAACCATATACCCTTGCATACCACACATGCAAGGGTACACCTAAAGATACGGTCACCAAACACCCTAAAACAGGGGAAATAGATACATTTGGGGCTGCCCTCTAAGTGTACACTTTGCAGTTTTCCAGTCTAAACACCCCCTTACCTGTGAAATACCCCCCACAAACTATATATTCCTTGAAATTGCACACAAGCAGCTATTCATCAGTGCCATCCTTTCTTTGCTACATGCAGAATTGGGTGCAGTTCTCCATAGAAGTTTGCAGTTTTAACCTTTGAGAAATGCACCCAAATTCTGCATGTAGCAAAGAAAGGATGGCACTGACGAATAGCTGCTTGTGTGCAGATAAAAATGAATAAACCATATGTTTATGTGAATGAACCTTATATTTACATCATGTAATTGTAATGATTCTGAAATACTATGTAATGTAATTTTAATGACTCCAATTAAGAATAGTCATCGTTGTGTTATTAGAACTCCACAATCTCCCTGACCTCTCCCAGATCCTGCCTGATGGCATTGACCTGGTGGACCAGGGTGACCAGGAGCTCAGTGTGGTCATAGTAGGCATTCCCAGTCTGAGTGCCTACACTGAGCCCCTGGTTAGGTGGTAGTGCCTGGTCCGGTAGTGGTGCCGCCACCCGTTCGGGTAGTGGTGCTGCCCGGTGAGGTGGTGGTGCCTGGACAGGTGGCAGTGCTGCCTGCTCAGGTGGTGGCGGTGCTGCCTGGTCAGGTGGTGGCAGTGCTGCCTGGTCAGGTGGTGGTGCTGCCTGGTCAGGTGGTGGTGGTGCATTATCCCCATCATCAGATTCAGGATCATCCTGGATCCACTCAGCTGGCAATGAATGAATTTCAGTTTTAGTAACACAGCAATTGCATTTGTACAGTATGAATTATACAGGATAAGGTGTCATGTTGTAACTACAGGAAAATTAACTTTATTGTAGTTAAGAAGGGAAACCTATTTATTCTGTTTAAATAAATCTACCTTTATGTGAAGTAAAATTCTTATTAGCCTTGCCACAGGCCTAAACAAATACACATTTGCTCCAAAATAAATAGGAATCAAGTGGCTTTATTGTAGTTAAGAAGGGAAACCTATTTATTCTGTTTAAATAAATCTACCTTTATTTGAAGTAAAATTCTTATTAGCCTTGCCACAGGCCTAAACAAATACACATTTGCTCCAAAATAGCAAAATAAATAGGAATCAAGTGGCTTTATTGTAGTTAAGAAGGGAAACCTATTTATTCCGTTTAAATAAATCTACCTTTATGTGAAGTAAAATTCTTATTAGCCTTGCCACAGGCCTAAACAAATACACATTTGCTCCAAAATAAATAGGAATCAAGTGGCTTTATTGTAGTTAAGAAGGGAAACCTATTTATTCCATTTAAATAAATCTATCTTTATGTGAAGTAAAATTCTTATTAGCCTTGCCACAGGCCTAAACAAATACACATTTGCTCCAAAATAGCAAAATAAATAGGAATCAAGTGGCTTTATTGTAGTTAAGAAGGGAAACCTATTTATTCCGTTTAAATAAATCTACCTTTATGTGAAGTAAAATTCTTATTAGCCTTGCCACAGGCCTAAACAAATACACATTTGCTCCAAAATAAATAGGAATCAAGTGGCTTTATTGTAGTTAAGAAGGGAAACCTATTTATTCCATTTAAATAAATCTATCTTTATGTGAAGTAAAATTCTTATTAGCCTTGCCACAGGCCTAAACAAATACACATTTGCTCCAAAATACCAAAATATATAGGAATCAAGTACAGGGCCAGATTTACATAGTAGGCACCCCTAGGCCCACTGCCATTCGTTGCCCCTGTCCCCTCCCCTTTATTCGGGCAAATTTTTATCATCTGGACAGGAGCAATGGGGATTGCTGCATGGGAAACTTTTGTATCTCCTGTGCATCCCCAGTGTTTCTGAACCAATATGGGTGTGGTTGGGCAGCATGCCGCCACCCTAAAATCCTCCAGCCCTAGGCCCGGGCCTTGGTGGCCTTTCCACAGATCCGAGCCTGATCAAGTGGCTTTATTGTAGTTAAGAAGGGAAACCAATTTATTCCGTTTAAATAAATCTACCTTCATGTGAAGTAAAAATCTTATTAGCCTTACCACAGGCCTAAACAAATACACATTTGCTCCAAAATACCAAAATAAATAGGAATCAAGTGGCTTTATTGTAGTTAAGAAGGGAAACCCATGTATTCCGTTTAAATAAATCTATTATAATCTGTTTAAATAATCTCCATTTGACAGTTCATTTACTTGTTATCTAACTTGTCTGCAATTATGACAGTCAGTCAAAGTCAACTGTTCCAATCCTAATTACAGTATTCACTTAAATACATTTTTGCTATAAAATAGCAAATCATTGTAAGATGTTTTCTTTTTAAATAACTCTACCTTCAACCTCCACGCGCAGCTCTTCAACAAATGCGCTGTGGCGCCTTTTTAAATCACTCCAAATCCTCTGGAGCTCCCGCAGACTTAAGCGCATGCGGAACTCCCTCCACAGCCTGCGCCTCAGCCTCTCCATAATGCTTACGGGAGTGCCTGGATACCTCTCACACCAGGAGGGATATTGTCGTATCCCTCCCGGTGCGGGTACCTGACGAAGTACCGCAGCTGTTCCTCGCTCATCATGCCAGGTCCTGCCATTTTCAAACTGCACTCCTACAACTGTAAGCAAGGGCGGGGCATGACACACGTGTGCACGACGCGCGCACACATGTGCACGCATGCGCACACGCAAACGCAAACCTAGTTTTGCTATGACGCGCGCCGAATTTCGTCGCGACGGCGCCGAAATTGATAAATTGACTACTGTAACACTCAAATACATTGATTTTTTAAATAAATTTTGATATTAAATCACACTATATTTGCTAATTATTCACTATTAGAAGTAACATTATTCCCCTAGCAATCATGCATTGATTTAAATAAGAGACTGGAATATAAATAGGAGAGGCCTAAATAGAAAAAAGTAGCAATGACTAACAATACATTTGTAGCCTGACATAGTATTTGCTTTTTAGTTGGGTTCAGTGACCCACATTTAAAAGCTGCAAAGAGTCAGAACTTAGAAGAAAAAGGCAAATAATTAAAAAACCAAAAATAAATAAATAATGAAAACCAAATTAAAAGTTGCTTAGAATTTGCCATACTATTGCATACTAAAAGTTACCTTAAAGGTGAACCACCCCTTTAACGGGTTTGCATTGGATCTATGAATACGTTGTGTAAAGTGTTTGGAAAAAAGGGATGGTGTGTGTTCTCTTTGAAGGTTATGGACAGCAAACTGGGACAAGACTGCTGAAAGTTGCAAAATAGCAGATGCAGCTGAAAGTGGAATTTAAGCTGGACATCATCTAGGAATGAAATTCCTCTTTCCATTAAGCAAACTGTGTTGTCTCGTTTATTTAACTCAAGGACAAAAGTATTCATAGAGGACAAATTCCATCTAAATTATTGCTTACAGCATGAATTTAAGTAGAGTTTATGGCTATGTTTCACCCCAGGGTTGCCAGGTTGGTTGGTTTCCAGTCAAATTTAGTGGGATGATGGTTGAGGCCTGTTTGGGCCTCTGTGTAATTTGAATGCCAGGGCCTATTTTGACTCCCAGACCAGACATGGCTTTGGGGCTACCATTAAAACATTTCCCTTACTTTTAAGCTTTGTACACAGTGATAAATGTATATATGCCATGTTTTGCTTTGAAATCAATGGGAAGAGCAATTCGCACCTATGTTTCACTCAGTAACTGCTACACACACATGCCCTCCCTGTATACATTTTTAGAGCACTCCTATCATTTCAAAATAAAGAATAATGACTGAGGCACAGGACTTTTGGCTGCAGTCATTTCAGGGGTAATAATAGTGTGAATACATTTGACAACCAAGCAGCAAGCATTGTTGTAATCAATTGTATTAGAGCCAGAAGAATTAAATGAGGCAGGCCTCAACCCGAAGAAATTAGCCCACTAAGCAGCAAAAATAGAAGCAACATATTTAGAAGCCATGTTAGGCCTCAAACAGAAGAAATTAGCCAACTAAGCGGCAAAATCATAAGCAACATATTAAGAGGCCATGTTAGGCCTCAACCCAAAGAAATTAGCCAACAATGTGGCAGTATTCGAAGAAACATATTTAGAAGCCATGTTAGGCCACAACCACCAGAAGAAATTAGCCAACTAAGCGGCGAAATCATAAGCAACATATTTAGAGGCCATGTTAGGCCTCAACCCAAAGAAATTAGCCAACAATGTGGCAGTATTCAAGGAGAAGGAAGAAATCACCGGCACAACAGGTTATTTCCAGCAGGGAAACCCTTGCTCGTTTATGCAACGTTTCTGGGCGTAACCCCTTTGTCAAGCATTTCGGGGGTTACGCCCCGAAACGTTGCATCCGCAAAATAAACGAGCAAGGGTTTCCCTGCTGGAAATAACCTGTTGTGCCGGTGATTTCTTCCTTCTCGATTGCTGTGGAGGTTGCCAACACCTCCTTCATCGAGCACCAGGTGTCACGGAACTTGGACGGCCAGGGTGTGCGAGGTGACTCCCTTCTTCTTCCCGCAGTATTCGAAGAAACATATTTAGAAGCCATGTTAGGCCTCAAGCAGCTGAAGAAATTAGCCAACTAAGCATTAAAATTATAAGCAACATATTTGGAAGCCATGTTAGGCCTCAACCAGAAGAAATTAGCCAACAATGTGGCAGTATTCGAAGAAACATATTTAGAAGCCATGTTAGGCCTTAAACAGAAGAAATTAGCTAACTAAGCGGCAAAATCATAAGCAACATATTTAGAGGCCATGTTAGGCCTCAACCCAAAGAAATTAGCCAACAATGTGGCAGTATTCGAAGAAACATATTTAGAAGCCATGTTAGGCCTCAACCCGAAGAAATTAGCCCACTAAGCAGCAAAAATAGAAGCAACATATTTAGAAGCCATGTTAGGCCTCAAACAGAAGAAATTAGCCAACTAAGCGGCAACATCATAAGCAACATATTTAGAGGCCATGTTAGGCCTCAACCAAAAGAAATTAGCTAACAACGTGGCAGTATTCGAAGAAACATATTTAGAAGCCATGTTAGGCCTCAAGCACCAGAAGAAATTAGCCAACTAAGCGGCAAAAATAGAAGCAACATATTTAGAGGGCATGTTAGGCCTCAACTACTAAAAAAATTTGCCGACAATGCAGCAGTAGTGTCAGCAACAGCAGTAGGAGCCTTGATAGACCCCCACCAGACTTTTGCCAAATAATGAGGCATTAGTAGCAACAACAGCGGCAGTCATGTTGTAATCAACTCTATATTAGAGCCAGAAGAATTAAATAAGGCAGGCCTCAAACAGAAGACTTTTGCCAAATAATGAGGCATTAGTAGCAACAGCAGTGGCAGCAACAGTCATGTTGTAACTTTTAATCAACTCTATATTAGAGCCAGAAGAATTAAATGAGGCAGGCCTCAAACAGAAGACTTTTGCCAAATAACGAGGCATTAGTAGCAACAGCAGAGGCAGCAACAGTCATGTTGTAACTTTTAATCAACTCTATATTAGAGCCAGAAGAATTAAATGAGGCAGGCCTCAAACAGAAGACTTTTGCCAAATAATGAGGCATTAGTAGCAACAGCAGCGGCAGTCATTTTGTAATCAACTCTATATTAGAGCCAGAAGAATTAAATGAGGCAGGCCTCAAACAGAAGACTTTTGCCAAATAATGAGGCATTAGTAGCAACAGCAGCTGCAGTCATGTTGTAATCAACTCTATATTAGAGCCAGAAGTATTAAATGAGGTAGGCCTCAAACAGAGAAGACTTTTGCCAAATAATGAAGCATTAGTAGCAACAGCAGAGGCAGCAACAGTCATGTTGTAACTTTTAATCAACTCTATATTAGAGCCAGAAGAATTAAATAAGGCAGGCCTCAAACAGAAGACTTTTGCCAAATAATGAGGCATTAGTAGCAACAGCAGAGGCAGTCATATTGTAATCAACTCTATATTAGAGCCAGAAGAATTAAATGAGGCAGGCCTCAAACAGAAGACTTTTGCCAAATAATGAGGCATTAGTAGCAACAGCAGCGGCAGCAACAGTCATGTTGTAACTTTTAATCAACTCTATATTAGAGCCAGAAGAATTAAATGAGGCAGGCCTCAAACAGAAGACATTAGCCATAAAATTGTAAGAAAAATATTTAGAAGCCATGTTAGGCCTCAACCAGAAGAAATTAGCTAACTAAGCGGCATAATTATAAGCAACATATTTAGAAGCCATGTTAGGCCTCAACCAGAAGAAATTAGCCAACTTAGCGGCAAAATTACAAGCAGCATATTTAGAAGCTATGTTAGGCCTCAACCAGAAGAAATTAGCCAACAATGTGGCAGTATTCGAAGAAACATATTTAGAGGCCATGTTAGGCCTCAACTACTAAAAAAAATTGCCGACAATGCAGCAGTAGTATCTACGATACCAGTAGGAGCTTTGATAGGCCCCCACCATAAAAACATTTGCCGACAATGCAGCACAGCAGCAGTACTACTAGGGCTAGTAGCAGGCTGCAGCAGCAGCAAGTGCAGCAGGTGCAGACAGATGGGGAATGGGCAATACTACTGAGGAGGAGAGTATGGGCAGCAATGGAGAGAGGAGGCTAAATCTGTGGAGGATTGGAGAGGAGGAAAGGAGGCTAGTCTCTGCTGTCTGCAATGGGGCACTTGGATATCCCTGCTTATCCATGCCTCATTCATTTTAATGAACGTCAGCTTATCCACGCTGCCAGTGGATAGCCGTGTCCGCTTCTCAGTGACCACCCCACCTGCGGCACTGAAGACACGCTCTGACAGGACACTGGCAGGGGGGCTAGCCAGCACCTCCAGAGCGTACTGTGCCAGTTCTTGCCACTGGTCGAGCCTCGAGACCCAATAATGCATGGGGTCATAGTCAGGGCGAATGGCATCCTGCACGCTGACTGACCCCATTTAGTCAGCCACCATATGTGTTGGGTTTGGGTTCTTGACCGCCCTTCAGTTGCCACGCCCATGGAGCTCCTCACTTAGGATCCAGAGATCTCCGGGAGACAAGCAGTACACCACACAAGATATGATGCAAAGCTAGTCTGTTTATTAACATACAGAATGAGCTCTTATACTTTTGCATGCTCCCTATAGCCCCCCCTTCAAGAGCATAAAAGGACAGAGAGAAACATTTAGCATAGTTCACAGAATCACACAAATAGAGCATGTGTTATATTTAGAAGACACAAACAAAGTTACATAGGGTGGGGGAGGCAAAATGTCAATGTTACAGAAATGTCAAAGTTACAGAGATGTCAAAGTTACAGAAATAACTAAAGTGCAACAGCTGAAGTTACATATATTTTAGTAACAGTATGCAGCTTCTACAAGTTGTACAGATAATATTGATCCTGTATTTTAACTGTACCTTGCAACTGCAGTTACAAGCAACTAACCATGTAATATAAGAATTTAAAGGTGAAGGCATAAGAATCATGATTTTAAGCATATTCCTACAATCCCTCCTTTCATCCCGAAGGGATGACTCACATCAGAAGGAGAGACTGACCTCAGGGAGTGGAGCCAGAGCAAAAGGCTATTGTACAAATGATATGAGTTGCACCAAACAGCACTCCGTTATCTTAACTATGCTATAGCCATAAGGATATGGCATCTTTGTTACATTCTCTATGGCGTTAGAGGGTTTAAAATATAAGGCATGCTGCAAGCGGTAAAAAGAGAGTGTGTTCATTTCCAGCAATCAGTTATGTTAGGTGTGGCCAGGCCTGGACTGGGAGTCAAAATAGGCCCTGTCATTCCAAGTACACAGAGGCCCAAACAGCCTCCTACCAGCCCAAACAGACCCCTATCAGCCCACTATATGGTACCTTTCTATGGAGCCATACAGCAGCCCCTCTGGCATTTGCCAGAACCCACAGATTGCCAGTCCGGGCCTGGGTGTGGCTGCTGCCATAACATGTATTTAGCTAGAGTACTTTTAGGCTCAAACAGTTGCAAAGTCCACAATACACAGTGACCACAATAAAATTAATTCTCGGGCAAAAATATGTAACCCAAAAAGATGATGTGATGTTAACGTGTTGTCCTCGGTTGTTGTCCTGGAGTATGATCTTCACCTGAAGGGGACCTCCCTGCATTAGCATTGGATATTGAGGTCCCTGGGACTTAGGTGGTGCTGGGAAAAGAGGCTTTATTGTGTCCTGCAATTCCCCCACTTAAACAACTGGTTGAAGCTGAGTGTTCTTACAGTGTGATGAGTGCGTCCAATTGGGCTTTCGCTACACTTTCACTACAGTATCTGTAGCAAGAAGCACTTGAAGTGGTCCATCCCAGAACAGCCGGAGTGCCTTTTGATGAGGACCTATTTTCTGGAAGCAAAGCTAGGTGATCATGGACCATCTGCTGGATCTGGTAATGAAGAATAAACTCAAGAATACAGTTTGGTCAGTTCCAATGCAACTGGGTAACATACTGAGTCAAACTTCCATAGTTCATGCAAAGTAGATCAGCAAGAGGAAAGTATTGAGCCGTACATGCTGGTCTTCCAAAAGGTATCTGTGAGCCTAGTTAGGCATAAAAACTAGGTTCAAAACATCTGGCCATATAGTTCTGGTTTATGCACACACCTTGCAGAGTCTATTTTAATGGTGCCATTTAACTTTTCCACTTCAACTTATGGATGGTATAATATGCAAAACTTGATGTATTACTTGTCCAGTGAAGTGTCTACCTTGGTCTGTGGACAATGCCTTTTGGCAGTCCATATCTGCACATAATCTCCTAAACATCTTATTGCCATTGGTCTCCAGTGAAGCCTTTGCTTCTGGTCAAGCTTCTAGCCAACTAGAGAATTGATCAACATAAACAAGTACACATTCAAAAATGCAACACTTAGGTAACTGAATATAATCTATCTATAACATCTGGAATGAATATATTGCTTTAGTAGGATGCTTAACAAGTGTTGGAGCAGTTTTACCCAGATTATGTTATTCACAAATAGGTGTACATCTGGCATTAAGCATTTGTTCCTTCTTTTCAGACATACCTTGGTTCTGAAGACCTGATAAAACCTGATTATGCCAAGTACATTACCTTAGTATAATGAGGTCATAACACCCAGTGGGTACCCGATACTTAGTGATAGTGATTTCAGATGGAAGCAATAGAACTTTGATCAGGCAATAATTTATACAATAAATCAAAATTTAAAGAGAGGCTGTATATGCTTAGATTATGACTGCTGGCAAATAAAGAGACACATATAAATACAATAGACCCTTCAGTCTGAGCAGAAAATACTGCTTGTTAAAAGACATGAAAATACTCCTGGTTGTAGCTTAATGATCAGGACTAAACACTGGTGCTGCATATTTAGGAAAGCCTACACTATCCCTCCTTTTTGACCAGAGACCATTGCGGTCGATGGTCAACATATTGTGAAATCTGAGGGTGTGCACTTTCCAAGTTAATGAAGAAATATGAAAAGATTTAATTTCCTTAGCTAATGGGTCCTATGAGACAAGCGAAAAATAGAGTTTCAAAATAATACATAAAAAGTACTCTATGGATATATATAACGCACAGGTACAGTAGGTAAGTGCAGAACTGTTGCTTCTGAAGGTTATGAAAATGGATTTATTTTAAGAAATGAACAAAAGTTTTATGTGGGGAAGAAACCATTCTGTCTTCCCCACCCTTAGACATAACCTCTATGTTACCCATTTGGCTGGACATGTAAATGGGTATGGGCAGATCCCTTGATATACACACAATGGTAGGGCAACTATGGCACATGTCATCTTATTTATATTTTCACACTAGCACAATCAACATTAATATAATATTTTTCATACTTTACTCTTATCCTTATTGATTGTGTTAAACCTACATACTTTGCAACATCTCATAACAGTTCAACACAGCACCTTATCTGAACCTTTATCTCTTCGCATAAGACAATTCTTAGCCTAATGGTTACTTTGTTGTCTATTGCACAACGCATACAAATCCTCTTTTTATCTGCAAAACTGCAAACAATGTTCTCCTTATCTTCTGGATCTACATAGGCAACATTGCCACCCAAACTAGATATCTACTACTTGTGACAATACTTAACTTATTCCGTACTTCATTTTTTTTTTTCATTTGCGCACAGTATTTTTTAATCAAATAATATATTTTCCTATAAAACAAAAAAAAAAATAAATTTGCATCTGATATACCTTGTATCTGTCCATTATGCTAACATTAGTAGACATAACAACTAAAACTTTATTATTTAAACCAGTTAAAAAGAATTTTCAGAAAGAATTTGAGAAAGGCTGAAATGAGTGGATGGGGGGTCAAAAAGAGAGACAAGTTATAAAACACAGAAAAATATTTTGCTTATCAATTTTTGCTTTGGCTTATTCAAAGCATTGAACCTTGTCTGTTCTTTTAAGACTTGTATTCAGTTTTGTAGTACCTTTATATTTATTTATTTATTTTAATACATCTGTGGTGTTCACTAACAATGTTACACACGACACAAGACAAGCAGTGGCCAGCTGCTTGCCTAAACACTCTCTGCCTCATGCACACATTCAAATTGCAGTAATAGACGGCACCAATCATTGATTTGTTGTCTTAAAATGCCTTTATTGGGACATAGGCTCTGACCCCAAACACCCGGCAACGTTTCAGACCTTTCACGGTCTTTTCTCAAGCACACATTCATACACAAATATCTTAAGCAATCTCTTAGATTAGCAGTGTCTCCTTACAGCAATAACTCTTCTGATTTTACTTTCTTTAACGTTAACATGTTTCCCAAACTCTCTTAAATTAAACATACATTATTTATTTTCTTTTATCAGAGGAGAATATAGAAGACTAAGACTGATGGCAAGATAGCAACTTTCTATCCTATCAAGTAGTGTAGTGTTCAATGAGACTTGCTGTTCTTCCTAACGAATACTGCTTATGTGTTTTCTAAATTCTGTTACTCACTGTTCCCGACTAGTTACCTAATTCCTGGACTCATAAATTTGATTAGAAAGACAGCTTGTCTCCGGATTGAATCCAGAGTTTATGTCTCATGTAGAATGACAACCACAAGACTGAAAAAGACAGAGGGGAGGGGAAGCAATCCACAGTTGTGGTCACAAAACAGTTAACAGTAGACAATCCATAACACAATTATACCAACATCCTACATTTTAACATTTGGAATATATCACAAATCATCAAAACATATCCGTACATATATTCTATATATACAGTACATATAGGTTGTAATTACTTAAAACAACGCTTGTGACATCTGAACACTAGCAAAAAAAATTCCCTTGGGTAAACAACAAGTGGCTTACCTGCCGGCTCTTGGAAATTTTGTTGCTAGACTCAGAGACCTTGCAAAGCAATTTCCAATAGACTATATATATATATATATATATATATATATATATATATATATATATATATATATATATATATATATATATATATATATATATATATACACACACATATATATATATATAGATATATATATATATATATATATATATATATATATATATATATATATGTGATTAACACAAGTGACAGCTAGTAGTAAAAGTATGTATTATTAAAAATTCTCCATGCACAAACAAACAGTTAGATGTCATTCATAAAGGACATCCACCAGAACATATTTTGCAAAAGTTTTTTTTTTTAGACTGGCATACTCTTATAACAACAAGATTAACAACACATGTGCATATATTGACAAACAGACAGATATCCCTTGTGAGGAACTCCTGGGCAGTGGAGAATTTAGAATAGAAATTTTGGTAGTAGTTCACGTGACACACACACACACACTTTCAGGCAGACTCTGCTGCAATATTAAACAGACACAGTGCCGGGAGGGGGACTCTAACCCCGACCCTGTCCTAGACAGGCACAAATGCCGGGAAGGGGACTCTAACCCCAACCCAGTGTCAGGCGGGCAGAAGTGCCAGGAAGGGGACTCTAACCCTCAACCCAGTCCCTGAGGCTGTGATCCTGATCCTGTATCAGAACGGGACACGCCCTTGTGAGACTACCCATTAATCTAATTATCAATTTACTTGGCGGTGCTACAGACATGGGAGACTTTCAACAAGGAAATGTACAAACCCCACTGAAGCACCCCACTTATCTGGTACCAGAACTGTTGGGTTTGGGTTCTTGACCGCCCTTCAGTTGCCACGCCCATGGAGCTCCTCACTTAGGATCCAGAGATCTCCGGGAGACAAGCAGTACACCACACAAGATAGGATGCAAAGCTAGTCTGTTTGTTAACATACAGAATGAGCTCTTATACTTTTGCATGCTCCCTATAGCCCCCCCTTCAAGAGCATAAAAGGACAGAGAGAAACATTTAGCATAGTTCACAGAATCACACAAATAGAGCATGTGTTATATTTAGAAGACACAAACAAAGTTACATAGGGTGGGGGAGGCAAAATGTCAATGTTACAGAAATGTCAAAGTTACAGAGATGTCAAAGTTACAGAAATAACTAAAGTGCAACAGCTGAAGTTACATACATTTTAGTAACAGTATGCAGCTTCTACAAGTTGTACAGATAATATTGATCCTGTATTTTAACTGTACCTTGCAATTGCAGTTACAAGCAACTAACCATGTAATATAAGAATTTAAAGGTGAAGGCATAAGAATCATGATTTTAAGCATATTCCTACAATATGCTCCACCCGCTGCTGGTGGTGGCTTTGCCTGCTGCTGGCCGTTGAAGCTCGAAAAAGCTCTTCCACACACCCATGAGATCTCCGCCCTTGCTGCTGCTAGGCCCTGTCTCTGCTGGGTGTGTGGAGTAGTGGAGGCCTGAGAAGTGTCAGACTGGGGGAAGGCCTCCACTAATTTTGAGCATAGAGCCTTCCTCAATTGACCCATCCTCCTCTCTCTCTGGCTGAGTACAAGGAACTCCCCCACCTTTCCCTTGTACCGTGGGTCAAGCAAAGTAGCCACCCAATAATCCTCCCGGTCTTTGATAGAACAGACCTGGGGATCGCTTCGGAGGCAAGTCTGCATATGGGCAGCCATGTAAAAGAGGTGCCCCCGACCAACCTCTTCTTGACTGCCCTCCAGATGCAGCAGGTCAGCTGGCTCGACCTGCCCCTGCTCTGTACCCTCCCAGCCGCGGACAATAGCTGGGGTGGTTGGGTGGCATGTGCCCTGCTCCCCTTGCTGCGCAGGCACCCAGTCCTCCTCTCCCTCATCCTCCTCATCGGGCACCATTTCCTCCTCAGCCCCCTCTGCCTGCCTACGGGCCTACTCTCCTCCTCCTCCTCCTCCTCAGGCATGTCACCCTCCTCTAGCAGCCCATCCAACATGCGCTTGAGGAGGAACACCAGGGGTATCACATTACTAAGACACGCATTGTCCCTGCTAACAAAGCGTGTCGCCTGCTCAAAGGGGGCAAGTACTTGGCAGAGCTGCCTCATTTGCTGCCACTGCTCTGCACTAAAGTACCCCAAATCTGCCCCCTGAGTACCCCTGGCACTGTGCTCCAGCAGGTAATTGCTGACCGCCCAGCGCTGCTCTATGAGGCGCTCCACCATGTGCAGGGTGGAATTCCAGCGCGATGGCAGGTCACAGATGAGCCGGTGGGGTGGCAGACTATGCTGCCGCTGCATCCGTGGGGGTGGGGGGACCTGCGAAAATGGGCACATACCCTACGTACCTTCTCCAGCATGTCACCCAACCCTTGGTAGCTCTCGAGGAAGCACTGCACCACAAGGTTGAGGACATGTGCAAAGCAAGGCACGTGGGTCAGGTGGCCTAGGTGGATGGCGGCCAGCAGGTTGCGACCGTTGTCGCAAACAATGTTACCTGCTTGGAGCTGGCGGGGAGTGAACCACCGCTGCACCTGAGTCTGGAAGACAGCCATGAGCTCAGGTGCAGTATGACTCCTCTTGCCCAGGGAGAGGAGTTGCAGCACAGCCTGACATCGCCTGTGCTGCACTGAAGCGTAGCTGCGGGGACACTTCAGGGGTGGCTCATCCATAGTGGAGGAGGAGGAGGAAGTGGGCATGTGGGGTTTGCCCTGTACCCCACAGGGAGGCACCTGTAGCCTGAGGGGAGTGCCCCGGCTTGCACCCTCCCCAGCACTCATCAGGGTGACCCAGTGCGCAGTGTAAGTTATGTACCTCCCCTGCCCATGCCTGCTGGTCCACGTGTCAGTGGTGCAGTGCACCCTGCCGCCAACAGCATGATCCAGCGACAGGGACACATTCTCCACCACCTGTTGGTGGAGGGCAGGGACGGCCTTCCTGGCAAAATAATGGCGGCTGGGGATCCGCCAGTTAGGGGCAGTGCAAGCCATCAGCTGTCAGAAGGGGGCTGCTTCGACTAGCTGATAGGGCAGCAGCTGCACTGCCAGAAGTTTTAGCCTCTGCACTTTGGGGTGGCTGGGGGAGAGAGGCGTCTTGAGGAACTGGGGGAGGGAAACCTGGCGGGACAGGGGGCACATTGAGGAGGAGGAGGCTGCAGAAGAGGCTGAGCTACACAGTGGCTGCCTCCGACTGTGAGCCCCAGAATCCTCTTCCCTTGCTGCAGGGTCTGGGGAGCTAGCACCTCTTCCCTGAGGAATGGGAGGAGGTGGACAGGAAGCACCGCTGCCCCCCAGTGCCCTGCCACTTTGGTGCTGCTCCCACGTCATCCTGTGATGACGTTTCATATGGGAACTTAAAGCTGATGTTCCCATATGTGACCCTGCCTGCCCCCTTCGAACCTTCTGCCGGCAGAGCTGGCACACTGCTACTGCCTGGTCCTCTGCCTGGCACATGAAAAAAGCCCACACTGCTGAAGTGCGGGCCACTGCCTTGCCTGCTGTGGAGGGTTGGGGATGTTCCCCACCCGTATGCCCATAGGCTTTGGACCGAGGCGCAGTGCTGCCCTGTTGCCTTCCCCCCCTAGCAGTGGTCGGTGGAGCCGGCTCTTCATCCTCAACAAACAGTTCCCCCCCTGAACTGCTGCTGTTATCCTCTGGAGCCGGCTCCCAGGGTCTGTCCCTGTCATCGTCCTCCCCCAGACCAGACCCTGCCTCATACATGGCATCAACACCCACATCCAGCATGCTGGTGTCTGACCCCACACCAGCAACTTGCTGCCCTGCCATAAGGGGACCCTGCCCAATATCCCCTACTGATGTGGGCTGTGACATGACCTCCTCCTCTTCATCAGACATGAATGCCCCCCCCATTCCTGCCTGATTATCAAAAAGATCCTGGGTGTCTGGGCCCAAGTCCACCTCAGGATCAAATAAGAGGGATGGGGTGTCATCCCACACTGAGCTAGCAGGTGATGCCACCTCCTGCCGCTCACTGGTGCCCGCTGCAGACGAGGTAGCCTGGGTCAGCCAGTCTACCACCGCCTCTGCCTGCTGTGAGCGTATGGGTCACGAAGCAGTGGCAAAAAAATCTGGCACAGTCCTACGTGTGCCAGTTGCCCCACTGCGACCCAAAGCCACCTGCTGCTGTGGCATTTGCTACTGCTGCTGCTGTTGTTGCGGCTGCTGCTACTGCTGTTGTTGTTGCTGCTGCTGCTGTGATGGCAGCTACTTTGATGGCAGCTTGTGCTGCGCTACAGTGCCCAGACTGGGCATGGCACATGGGCTGGGCTGTTGTGGGATTGGATGCCCACAGCCAGCACCACGGCCTCTTCCTTGGCCACCCCTCCCTATCCCACCCTTCTTCCCACCACCACCCCTCCCCCCTCTCCCACGGCTCGTCATAGTGGGCAACTAAACTAAAAAAATAAATAAATAAATAAGGGGGGTTTGGATATTTGGGGGAAGGAAAGGAGAAAAAAATAAAACCCTCAACTAAATCCCCTCAGCAGAAGTGTGCACCCACAAGGAGTACACACACCAGCACAGACAAAGACAAAGACAGTTAGCCCTAAAAAGGGCTATTGGGTGGTGAGCAGACAAGCAGAAGAGGGAAAACAGTAAACTGAAATCCACAACCTCCACTTGCACTGACTCAGAAAGAAAAAAAGCTCTCTACACAAACTCCACTAGCTAAATCACACACAAATCTCTCACTATCATGCTCTCTCTACCTCTACCAAAAATGCCACGAGTAATGGCCGCCTCTGCAGCTCCTTATATAGACAGTGGGATGGCTCACATCTAATTGGCTGCTGTGGGTGACGTTCAGTTTGTCGCGTCTTTTTTTTTATGCGCACTCGCGGTGTCACGGCTCGTCGCGCAAATTTATTCACCCATCCCTAGTAGGAAAGCAAGGATGGCCCCCCTGAATAGCTGCATGTGTGCACTTTCCAGGAATATATGGTTTGTCTGGGTATTTCACAGGTAAGGGGGTGTTTGGGCTGGGGAAACTGCAAGGTGTACACTTAAGAGTACAGCCCCAAATTTTCCAGCTGAAATTGCCCTTGTGTATTGGACCTATTTTGGGGTGTTTGGAGGCTGAGCCTCTAGGTGCACCCCTGCATGTGTAGCATTGTTTTGTTCAGGATCAGTTACAGATTGATAGTTAGGAGTTGCTGTAAAAACGAAAAAAAATAATAAATCTTACTAAAAATATGTGCAATTGTGGTGAGAAATCTAAAATAAAACTGCTAAATATCAATCTCCAACTTCTCCTGAACAAAACAATACCCCACATGCAGTGGCATAACCAATACAGGAAGCAGTCCCAATGGTCGCGGGACCGAGGAAAAGGAGGCCTGGACTGCAGAGTCTGCTTACTCTATAGCTTGTGAACTGGGGAGGGTTGTGGACAGAATCATGCACCAGACCCCCCACTAATAAAAGTTTCAGAGTGCCCGATGCACACTTCTGCCCGCAGCCCTTCCTGTTCGCTTGGGGTTGTGGGCAGGATCACATACCAAGTCCACAGAAAATGTTACTCGCGGGGCCGGGCAGGCCTGGCACATGCTTGTTATGCCACTGCACAAATGTAGGGGTGTGCCTAGAGACACTGCCAATAAATACTCTAAAGCATAGGCAATAGCTAAATTTGGGGCTGCACTCTAAGGGCATACCTTACAGGTTTGCAGTCTAAACTAACCCCCCTCTATAAAGTATATAATCCTTGAAAGTGCAGACTTGCAGATATTCAGTGGCCCCATTCTTGCTTACCTACATGCAGATTTGTGGATAGTTCTTTGTAAAGGTTAACGGTATGGTCTGAATGAAGAAAAAAAACCTCAATTACATTTCGCTCCAAAAACCAAAAGACAAGCAGCAAAACCCTACTGAATAGATACTGAATATTCTACTTACCATTATCTGTTTAGTGGAGCATGTTTGGACCCTTTTGTGTGATCTGTACTCTTCAGTAAACAATACCAACACAGCATGGCAATATGTGGTGTGCCAACCACAATTCTGCAAAAAAGATGAATGGCTACAAAAGAACAAAATATATATTACCCAGAAATAAAGAATCTGAACTGAAAACTCAAGGTCAGCTTTCAGTGCAATCAAGTGGCCCGTTGCTCTCCAATAATCTCAGTTATACATTTAGTACAGTACTGCTTCAAGAGAAAAACTACAGTTAGCCTGAACTTTTGAAATGCAAAACTACGGGCAAAACAGGGTTTTGGTTGGCAGTTGAGCAAAGAAAGTTATGAAGTGCATATCACTTTACAAAAAAAAGCAGAAACCAATACTAACCAAAATTCCAGGTAAACCGAATATACTAGTAAAATCCGAAATACCAATATACTCAGCAACTGCACTCAGAGGGGAGCTTATGTGGTGTCAGTAAAAAAAATGTCTTTGTGGCATCAGAGAGATAAAGTCATCAGCAGGCGAGATGAAATGATCTCATGGAGTCATCACACACCACAAGTTTTTGGGCGCCCTTATCCATCACTGAACACCTCATTTGGCTACACCCCCAGTGTGATCTATAGCCCTAGGGACATTTTAGGTAAAAGAAAATACAAAATTAAGAACATAAAATGCTATGAATGCCTTGAATATAAATTTTGCACAAAGCGGGACACCAATTCTTAATATAACGCCAATCAATAGACACCAACCTACAAGATCTTTATTAGTAGTGCAGCTCAGTATGGTATATTTCAAAACACGGTTTGAAACATAACCCGGGGTTGCGAGGGCACTTTGGGCAATAGTACTGTATATCTCGTCTGATACCCCTTTTGCGGCACACCTTGCAGGCTTTCTGGGCAAACTTTTTACCAGGTGTGGGTGGAAGTGTGTCTATGAAATGCTTCCCTATCAACCTGGCCACATTGTCACTTGCTGGCATAGCTGGCATCTCTGGCCTGGCCTCCTCTGTACCACAAAACAACAGGGCAGGGAGTATCTGCTGCTGGTATTCATAATAGGTCAATTTTGGGCCTGGTACTGCTGCCTGATACACAAAATATGAATTTCGGAGGGCCATTTGGATCAAGTAGATGCCAACTTTTTTGTACCAGGCCGTTGTTTTGCGGGTGGCATTATAATAGTGCTGGTGTTGGTCAGTTCTATCAACACCACCCATATGTTTGCTGTATTCCTTGCAACAGTGAGGCTTGATTTTAGGGGGCCTACCAACAAATATAGGGCTCTAAACAGTGGGATACCCGCGTAAAAGTTATCCACATATAAGTAGTAACCTCGGCCCAGAAGGGGACAGATGAGCTCCCATACAATTTTGCCACTGACAGTCAGGTCAAGGGGACAACCAGGGGGATCTAATATGGAGTCTTTCCCTTCATAAATTAAAAAAAACTTGTGTACCCAGAGCTGCTTTCGCACGGTTTATAAAATTTTATCCCATAGCGGGCACGCTTGCTTGGGATATACTGCCGGAATTTTATGTGCCCTTTGAAAAGGAGAAGTGATTCGTCTATACAAATGTTTTGGGATGGGGCATACACTTCTCTAAAGCGCTCGGACAGGCTATTTATAAGGGGCCTCAATTTGTGCAGCCTGTCATGTCCGGGCTCATTGGGGGGTACAGCAGTGGCATTGTTGTTGAAATGCAGAAACCGGAGCAGTAGCTGATACCGGTTTCTTAGCATTGTGGCAGAAAAAACGGGGATGGACAACACGGTAGTGCTGTCCCAATAGGACTCCAAAGAATTGGCTTTTATGAGACCCATGGCCAATGTGAGTCCCAAAATCCTCTTTAACTCATTTACATCTGTTGGATGCCACGCACAAGCTCGAGCATATCTTGGCAGGGGATTTTGGGCAAGTTAGTGCTCAGCGTATAAATTTGTATAGAGGACCATATCCTGTAGGATGGCCTCTGTCAAAAACAACTGAAAAAAATCAATCGGTTGAAAATTCCCAGTGTCCACTGTGAAGTTTGGGGGGATCACAGCGGGATTGTTAGCATAAATGCAGGCCACTCCAAGGTGAAATGAAAAACAGTCCGTTTATTTTGTACACAAAGAGCTTCCAGCAGCAGTCAAAATGCAACAGAAAGAAAACAGCTTCATTCAGCAACATAAAGTCCAGCAATAAACAAAATAGCTTACTTCAGCGTTTTTAAGTCTTCAGTACCCCAAGGTTCAATCCAGGCTTGGTCTGTGGGGAAAACACCAGGAAAATATTCCCCCTGGCTATCAGGCCCCACAGGTCTCTGAAAATACAGCCATTCCAAACCAACAGCCCAGCCCTCCTGTGCAGCTCCTTCTCTCACACACTGCACACCTGCTACTGACTCCCTTAAACACCCCTTGGCTGTCCAGCCCACCTTCTGGCTGCTTAACCCTCTGGTGTTTCTTAAAGGGAACATTCTTAAATGGATGGCTCAGAACCTAAAAACCGGGGATACATATCTGCCATCCACTATAAATCCCGTCCAGCTTGTACACCACCTTAACTCCAGAGACTGCAGTAAATGGGGGAATGTCAAGGGGGAAATTACCAGGAGGCCCCCACGCAGGCTCTCCTCCAGCTGCAGCATCAGCCCTATTGCTCTCTTCCTCATCCTTCACAACCTCCTCATCTACCTCCATGGGCTCCTCCAGAGCACTAACCGTGCCACTACTATCCCTTGACTCCTCAGTAGATGAGCCACTCTCTGATCTAGGAGGCACATACTCAGAATCGGAGTCGCTAAACTCCTCTGAGCTGGATGCCATGCAGTATGCAGCAGCCTCTTCTGTGGAAAACATTCTGGCCATTTTTAATAAAATATATATATTATCTATATATAGAGAGGCTAATAATCAGTAGTCAGAAAAAGCTGTGAAAAGCTACAGATTATAAGTAAAACTGGGACAACATAAGCAAAGGGGGGGGAGACTAGAAATAAAAACACACCCGTATATAAACAAATCTGTCCCTAACCTCTTGAACTCCCTGCAACACAAAAAAAAAGGGAAAAAAAACAACCCCTGTTACCTTCTAGAACCCTCTGGAAGGTAAATCTGGCAAAGAAAGAGAACCTAACCCCTGGAACCTGTCACTATTCTATGCCAATCAATAAATAAAAAGATACCAATAACAATCAAAAACTATATGCAAGAACAATTTTATTTGCACGAACAAGTAAACTGAAATGGCAAACTTAAAAAATAAAAGCGATAACACCGAAACCACTAAAATACCAAATCAATCAAATCAATGTAATAAAACAGAAATTCAAGATTCAAGAACTAAATACAGAACAGCAAATTCAAGATAAAAGGATCAATGAAAAACTGGGACAACAAAAGCAAAGATGAGGACTAGAAAAAAAGAAAAGCACACACACCAGAATATAAACAAATCTGACAGTAACCCCTTGAACTCCCTGCAAGACAAAGAAAAGAAGGCAAATCTGGGAAAGAAAGAGAACCTAACCCCTGGAACCTGTTGCTATTCTATGTCAATCAATAAATAAAAAAAATACCAATAACAATCAAAAACAATATGCAAGAACAATTTTATTGGCACGAAGAAGTAAACTGCAATAGCAAACTAAAAAAAAAGAGAAAAGCAATAAGAACACCAAAACCACTAAAATAACCAAACTCAATCAAATCAATGTAATAAAACAGAACCAATTCAACTACAGATTCAAGATCTAATACAGAACAGCAAATTCAAGATAAAAGGATCAATGAAAAACTGGGACAACAAAAGCAAAGATGGGGACTAGAAAAAAAAAATAGCACACACACCAGAATATAAACAAATCTGTCAGTAACCCCTTGAACTCCCTGCAAGACAAAGAAAAAAAAACAACCCCTGGAAACCTCCAGAACTCTCTGGCAGGCAAATCTGGCAAACAAAAAGAAAAACCTAACCCCTGTAACAGCAAATTCAAGATATAAGATCAATGAAAAACCAAAAGCCAAACAGCAATACGCAAATAAATATGCAATACAATGAAAAGCAATAAAACAGAAAAGTGATTATAGATCAAAATCACTAGCAAACTAATAAGCAACCCAATCAAGAACAGTGAAGAATAAAGCACAGTGAAGTAGAACAAAGAACAAGAAAAAGACCAAGAATAATACCAAAGAACAAGCAAATGCAAGTAAATGAACAGAAAACTAAAATGCAATAAAAAAACAGACAATGGAAAAAAACCAAAAAACAACCCCCAAAAATCCCAGCAAGCACACGAATGAAAGCAATACAGTAAAACAATTCAATGAAAATTTAACTAAAATAATCAAATGCAGTAAAATCAATAAAATCAAATGAATTCAATAATAACTTTGCAAACTTAGAAAAATACTAACAAATACAAGTTTATGGCAAGGTAAAGGCCGAAAAGGCAGAATAAAATAAAAGCAAAGTAACAAAAAAAATCACACTTACACAGTGCAGGTATGTGTGTGTAAGGTGTGTGTAAGTTGTGAGTAAAGTGTGAGTAAGTGTGAGTAAGTGTACAAAAATCAGAAAAAAACTAAATCTGTAAAAAAAAAGTCAAATTAGTCAAAAATGTACAGAAAGTGTATTGTGTGAGTGTTGTAGTTGTGCAGGTGTGTTACCTGTTGTAACATAGTAACATAGTAACATAGTAACATAGTAAGTAAGGTTGAAAAAAGACACATGTCCATCGAGTTCAACCTTTTTTTTATATATATATATATATATTAACTACCTATCTGCCAGTTGATCCAGAGGAAGGCAAAAAACCCATCTGAAGCCTCTCCATTTGCCTTAGAGGGGGAAAAATTCCTTCCTGACTCCAAAATGGCAATCAGACTAGTCCCTGGATCAACTTGGACTATGAGTTATTACCCATAACCCTGTATTCCCTTACTTGCTAAAAAGCTATCCAACCCCTTCTTAAAGCTATCTAATGTATCAGCCTGTACAACTGATTCAGGGAGAGAATTCCACATCTTCACGGCTCACTGTAAAAAACCCCTTCCGAATATTTAGGCGGAACCTCTTTTCTTCTAATTGGAATGGGTGACCTCGTGTCAGCTGGAAAGACCTACTGGTAAATAAAGCATTAGAGAGATTATTATATGATCCCCTTATATTTTTATACATAGTCATCATATCACCCCTTAAGCGCCTCTTCTCCAGCATGAACATCCCCAATTTGGCCAGTCTTTCCTCATAGCTAAGATTTTCAATACATTTTACCAGCTTAGTTGCCCTTCTCTGTACCCTCTCTAATACAATAATGTCCTGTTTGAGTGAGTGGAGACCAAAACTGTACGGCATATTCTAGATGGGGCCTTACAAGTGCTCTATACAGTGGAAGAATGACCCCCTCCTCCCTTGACTCTATGCCCCTTTTAATACAGCTCAAGACCTTGTGCTGCCGACTGGCATTGCTTGCTACAGGCAAGTTTATCATCTACAAGGACTCCAAGGTCCTTTTCCATAATGGATTTGTCTAGTGCAGTCCCATTAAGGGTATAAGTGGCTTGGATATTTTTACATCCCAGGTGAATGACTTTACATTTATCAACATTGAATCTCATTTGCCACTTAGCTGCCCAGATTGCCAGTTTGTCAAGATCCTGTTGCAAGAATGCCACATCCTGGATGGAATTAATTGGGCTGGATAATTTTGTGTCTGACATCTGCAAACACTGATACATTACTTACAACACCCTCCCCTAAGTCATTAATGAACAAGTTAAATAAAAGTGGACCCAATACTGAGCCCTGGGGGACCCCACTAAGAAATTGCAGTATAATCCTGATGAAGGGTGGTGAAAACCCCCCGAAACGTTGATGTGTGGTGAAAATAACAATAAATAACCTGCTGATTATGAAGTGTGTGCGGAGCCGTGATTATACTGCAATTTGTTGAGGGGCCTTGCCGGGCCCGCGGTGAACCAGCACCACCAGTGCAGGAAAGTGGACAAGGTGAGGGTGCTGTAAATATAACACTGGACCCCACTAAGAACCTTACTCCAAGTAGAGAATGTCCCATTAACAACCACCCTCTGTACCCGATCCTGTAGCCAGTTTCCTATCCACGTGCAAACGACTTCATTAAGCCCAACAGACCTTAGTTTAGAAAGCAGTCGTTTGTGTGGGCACAGTATCAAACGCTTTGGCAAAATACAAATAGATCACATCTACTGCCCCCCCCCCACTGTCCAGAATCTTACTTACCACATCATAAAATGCAATCAAATTCGTCTGACATGACCTATCCTTCATAAAGCCATGCTGATTGTTGCTCATAATGCCATTCATTAGGACAAGATTTTGAATGTGATCCCTTAACAGGCCTTCAAATAATTTGCCCACCACAGATGTCAAGCTTACTGGCCTATAATTGCCAGGCTGAGATCGTAATCCCTTTTTAAATATTGGAATAACATCAGCTTTTCTCCAATCCATAGGCACCATACCAGATGACAGTGAATATGAGAAAATCAGAAATAAGGGCTGGTCTAAAACTGAACTAAGCTCTCTTAGAACCCGGGGGTGTATGCCATCAGGCCCTGGAGCCTTGTTTACGTTAATTTGTATTTAAGATTTTTGAATCATATCCTGAGTCAGCCACTGACTAGATTGAGCTGAACCATTCGTGCAGTTATAAAGTGAGCCTGTGAACCCAGACTCTATTGAATACACTGAAGAAAAGAACTGATTTAACACATTTGCCTTATCTGTATCTGTTACAACCATACTGGTACCATTATTTAAGGGAGCAACACACTTAACCTGCATCTTTTTACTATTAATATATTTAAAAAACTTTTTAGGGTTAGTTTTCACCTCCACCACAATTAACTCTTCATTTCTTTTCTTAGCCTTTCCGGATTGCTGATTTACAACATTTATTACAGCGTTTATAGTCATTAAATGCAGCTTTTGTCCCTACAGATTTGTAGTTTTTAAATGCCTTTCTCTTCTTTCCCATTAACTTCTTTACTTCTGTATTAAGCCACACAGGATGATTCTTAGAGCTTCTACGTTTAGTCCTTAAGGGAATAAATTGAGAACAGTAATGATTTAATATCATTTTAAAGGACAACCATTTCTGTTCTGTGTTTTTAGCCGAAAACCTAATGCCCCAATCAATGCTCTGTAGGGCAGCCCTCAAGGCACTAAAATTGTTGTAGATCAGCGCAGATCTCACCAGCACAGGGAAGTCTTCAGCTGCAGCAGCTCCATGATCCTCCAAGTGTGCAGTGGAATGCGTGGGCGTTGCCTGGGGGCCGGAATTAACTACCCCAGCAAATCCCATGTGACTATGACGTCAGAGGGAGTAATCAGATCCCTAATGCTCGTTGCCTAGGGGGATCGCACAGCTCCTGCATCCTCTATGCACCTCCTGATTTTTATTTTGTGCAGAGAGGGTGCTTTTTAAAAATGATCTCCCACCCCCCTGCAGATCCCATGTGACTGTGATGTCATAGCACGGGGGGCGCAGCGTGGGACCCATCGTATCAGGTAGGCTCATTGCCTAGGGGGTTTAGAAGCTGCTGCACCCTCTCTGCACTTTCGATTTTGATTCTGTGCAGAGAGGGTGCGTTTTTACTAAAGAACGTAGCTCCTACGTTCTTGGCACATAAAGCCTTTTTAACCAAGAACGTAGGAGCTACGTTCCTGGCAGGGAAAGGGTTAAAGGAATAGTTCAGTGTAAAAATAAAAACTGGGTATATATATAGACTGTGCAAAATAAAAAATGTTTCTAATATAGTTAGTTAGCCAAAAATGTAATGTATAAAGTCTGGAGTGATTCCTGCTTTTCAGCTCTCTTGGTTTACACTGACTGGTTGCCCTGATTACCAGGCAGTAACCAATCAGAGACATGAGGGGGGCCACATGGGTTATATCCGTTGCTTTTGAATCTGAGCTGAATGCTGAGGATCAATTGCAAACTCACTGAACAGAAATGTACCATGTGGCCCCCCTTCAAGTCGCTGACTAGCTCAGAGTTATAGAGCTGAAAAGCAGGAAGTTGGATTCTGGCTGTTTTATTAGACATCTGTTCACTCCAGCCTATATATATTACATTTTTGGCTAACTAACTATATTAGAAACATTTTTTATTTTGCACAGCCTATCTATTTACACCATTTTTATTTTCACACTGAACTGTTCCTTTAAAAGCATTAACAGAATTGACCATCACAACATTATCCTGCAGGGCATTTCATATAACCTCACTTTGAAGAACCACCTATACTGCTTCAAATGAAAGTTCTGTTCCTCTAGTCTAAAGGGGTGGCCTCTGGTGCAGTGATCCTCTTATGGGAAAAAAGGTCCCCCACTATCTGTCTATAATGCCATCTAATTTACTTATAAAGATTAATCATGTCCCCTTGCAAGCTTCTTTTTTCCAGAGAAAACAACTTAAATCTAATATCCCTATAATCGGTTTAGTTGCATGGCTCTGCATTCTCTCCAGTTCTTATTTATCATTCTTAAGGACTGGAGCCTAAAACTGCACTGCATACTCCGGGCGAGGGCTTACCAAGGACCTATAAAGAGACAAAATTATGTTTTCATCCCTTGAGTTAATGCCCTTTTTTAATGCAATACAGTACTTTATTTGTTTTTGTAGCCACAGAATAAGACTGACTTGAATTAGACAACTTATCTACAAAAATCTTCAGATCCTTTTCAATTAAGGAAACCCCAACACACTGATGTGTAATTCTCATTTATTTTTTTTTCTACAAAAATGCATAACCTTGCACTTATCACCATTAAACCTCATTTTCCAGTTTGCTGCCCAGTTTTCCAATTTAGTCAACTTATAATTCTGCACAATTTTGTATCAGCAAAAATAGAAACAGTACTGTCAATGTCCACCTCCAAGTTATTAATAAACAAGTCAAAGAGTGAAGGACCAAGGACAGACCTCCTGATGTTCTCCACTAACAACACTAGTCACTCTTTGTAATCTATCCTTCAGCCAGTTCTCTATCCAAGTACAAATACTATATTCCAGGCCATTATTCCTTAATTGAACCTAGGGAAGACTGTAGTGTCTAGTAAACGTATTACGGTCTAACCCAAGTTGCTGCCTTGCAGATCATCTCGGAAGACATTCCTACCTCTGCTGCCCAAGAGGCTGCCATACCATATGCAGACTGCACCTTTATTCCTTCTCCTTATAGGCTCTGAGATCTTGACTACTCCAGAACTCAGATTAGCTATAGAGGCTGGTTCTCCTTTTCTACTGAAAAATAAAAGTGTGTAGAGAGATCTCCCAAAAATCAAAAGAAAAGTTTTCGTTGCTATTGGGGCACTTACTTGTAGGCTATGAGTAAGTGCCCCAATAGGCAAAAAACCTGTTAGGCCAATTCCCTTATGTCCAAATAAATGTTTTCATACTTTTAATTTACTTTTGTTTTGATTTTTTGGGAGACCTCACTACACACTTTTATTTTTCAGTTGATAGCATGCACCCTTAGACTGGGGTGGACATTGAGGGGCAAATTCACTAAGATTCGTAGTTGCGCCAGGCGTAACTTCCCCGCACTTCGCCGCACTTCGCCACACTTCGCCAGGCGTAGTTTCGCCAGCGCTTCGCAAATTCACTAAAATCCGAAGTTGCGCTCAGGGGTAGCGTAAGGTTGCGAAGTTGCGCTAGCGTTGATTCACTAAGCGAAGTGAAGTTACGCTAGCGATGGTTAATTTGCATACGGCGCCAAATTCAAATTTCAATGGAGGAATACGTAGAATCACTACAAATGCCTGGGAAACCTTCAAAACATCAAATAAAAAATGTATTTTGCCCTACACATGTGCCCACTGTATAGGTAAGTTGCCATGAGTCAGGAAATGTAGGGGGGAAGGAGGGGAGCCCCAAAAAAAATTTCGATCTTTTTCAGCCTATCACCCATAATGTAGAAAACACTTGGGACTTAGAAAAAATTTTGACCTTTTTTTGAAGCAATCCCTATCTACTCTATTGCGCTTCGCCTGGTCTGAGGTGGCGAAGGAAGTCTAGCGTAAAAGGTAGCGTTCAGTACACTGCGCGCGTTAGTGAATTTGCGTAGTTACTTCCATAGCGAAAATTCGCCTGGCGTAAGGGTGCGAAGTAACACTAGCGAATCTACGCCAGCGTTCGTTAGTGAATTTGCGCAGTAACGAAAATGTCAAACGCTAGCGAAGTAACGCTAGCGTTCGGCTCTTCGGCGCTTAGTGAATTTGCCCCTGAGACTCTCCCTTAAATTGCACTTTATGGTTACATTTTTTAATATACTTAGTATGGTGCTTTTACTCTATTTTCAATGTGGGCACTGTGCGCTGCTTACTTTTTGTTTTTGTTTCTACAAAAGAGAGAGAGAAAAAATTATATACATTATCCCCCTATAAAACACAATAAAGAGAATGTGTTATTGGAACATAGTGTGATCCCGTTCATTTTGTACAGTGAAATAAGAAGGGGTTGCCTTGTTTTTCATTTTTCTAAGGTGGCTTTCACATGTTGTGCTGCCGGAGGTTGTGTCTAGCCTAAACCTAAGCTATTCACAGTGCTGCAGTATTTTGCAAATCTAGCCAGGGTCCCCAGATTGCTGTGATTTTGTCTTGGCAACCCCTAGCCATGTATACTGCTTTCTGCAGTGGGAGTATTTTGTTTATGGGTTTTTTCCAGTGCGTCAGTGTAGGTGGCCTAGTGGCCTTCCAAGTTAATAATAGTTTCCTTTGCATAATATAGAATTTTCAGAAAGAACAGCCTCTGATATGACTTAAGCGTTGGGGGGTCTGTATGTCCCATCAGGCACAATTTGGGGGATTGTATGTTGGGGAGGACGAAGTTGGATTGTATAAATTCTAGTATGTTTTTCCAGTATTGCTGGATATGTGGACAGCTCTGGAAAACATTGAATAGTGTTTCTACTTCCACCCCACATTTGTGTCAGGTGTCTGGCGTACCTGGATACATTTTTGCCAGCCTGTGGGGGGTTAGGTATGTTCTATGTATAAACATAATTTGTATAAGCCTATATCTCTCGGAGATTGTGAGTTCTGGGATGCAATCTAAAATTCCCTCCCAAGCCTCCTGTCACGACCGTCACCCAATACCAGAACAAGTGCCAAGCACCCTGGTCTCGGCTCGGCTTCACCAGTAGTGTGACCACCGCTGGGCTTCGGGAGGAGCCCTCAGCTTACTTGGGTGCCACCTGGACTTAACAAGAGGTGCAAGGCGAGATGTTCTGGCTGGCAAAGGGGCACGGCTGTTAGCAGAGTCTTTGGGGCTGAAGGTCACAGTACAAATGAAGCAGGCAAGAGAATCGTCAGGCTGGCTCAAGGCAGGCAGATATCAAGAATCGTCAGGCAGGCTAGGGCCAAACCGGGTTGTCAATCAAGGGGTTAAGCAGGAAGAGTCTGTATCTAGTCTGTTTGATTACCTGTGTTTGACCCAGCCTGTTCCTGACTATTCTGCATTCTGTATCCTGACCCTTGCCTGCCTACGACAAGTAGGCAGGCAAGGGTCAGGATACAGAAGGAACAGGCTGGGTCAAACACGGGTAATCAAACAGACTAGATACAGAACAGATCGGATGCACAACGCTCAGGAAACCACTAGAAACAAGTTCTATCACGGGCAAACTCTGAAAGTCCTTTCCCCCTATTTGTACAGTTTGAATTTGGTTCCATTGCAAGCTGGCATCATCACGCCAGTGCACTTGCCCCCGCCGCACAGGTATTTTTATTACATTACACCCCTCTCCAGGGGGGGCCACTGGACCCCCGGGCTTACCAGGAAATTTTAGATGGAATTGCTTCCTGAGGCGGTCAGCCCTGATGTCATCAACTGAGACCCAGGAGTTCTCCTCAGGGCCAAAGCCCTTCCACCTGGTAAGATACTGCAACTTATCACGCAGAAGGCAGGAATCAAGGAACTCCTGGATCTCAAATTCAGGCTGACCTTCAACTAACACTGGCAGAGGAACAGAAACAAAACGGATATTGTTAGCAGGTTTCAACAAAGAAACGTGAAATGAGTCTGAAATCTTAAAATTAACAAGCAACTTAAGACGAACACAAGAGGGGTTGATAATTTCAGAAATGGGGTATGGACCAATGAACCTAGGCCTCAGTTTGAGAGAGGGAACCTTCAGTTTAATATTTCTGGTAGAAAGCCACACTGAGTCTCCCACTTTATACTGGGGTGCCTCTCTACGGGATCTGTCAGCAGCTTTTTTCTGAGCAGAGGATGCTGCAGACAGAGAGTCGTGAACCTGCGACCAAACCTTAGAAAAATGTTCAACACAGGAATTAGCAGAAGGGACAAGGGAACCAGAACCAGAAAATGAGAATGCTTTGGGGTGCAACCCATTAACCACAAAAAAAGGGGACTCACCCGAGGAGGAATGGGTAGCATTATTGTATGCAAATTCTGCCCAGGGTAATAGTTCAGCCCATGTGGATTGGTTGTCTGACACATAACACCTGAGGTATTGTTCAAGGGACTAGTTTACCCTTTCGGTTTGACCGTTGGTTTGGGGGTGATAAGCAGAGGAAAAGGATAATTCAACCCCCACCAAAGAACAGAAAGCACGCCAAAACTTAGAGACAAACCGAACCCCCCTGTCAGAAACAAAATTTACAGGAAAACCATGAAACCTAAAGATGTGAGTAACAAATAAATCAGCCAAGGATTTAGCAGAAGGTAGGTGTGGAAGGGGTACAAAATGGCTCATCTTGCTAAACCTATCCACCACCACCCAGATCACAGTTTTCCCCAGTGAAGGAGGCAAATCAACAATAAAGTCCATCGAAAGATGGGTCCAAGGTCTTTCTGGAATTGGTAAAGAAATTAGCAAACCCTGGGAAGACTTCCGAGAGGATTTTGACCTTTGGCAGATTGGACATGAATTTACAAAGGCCTTAGTATCTTGTTTGAAAGAAGGCCACCAAACATGACGGGATAACAGGGACACAGTTTTAGCAATGCCTGGATGCCCTGCCATTTTAGAATCATGAACCTCTCTCAGCACTAGAACTCTTAACCCCTGAGGTACAAAACATCTCCCAGAAGGAGTATCATTAGGAGCAGATGATTGTAAAGGGAGCAATAAAGAAGAAAGATCAGATTCTAAGGTGGCTAAAATCATTTCCCTGGGGATGATGGGAGTACACTCACTAGTGTCAGGAGAAATGTATTCGAAACTCCTAGAGAGTGCATCCTCCTTGGTGTTCTTAGAACCAGGCCTGAATGTCAAAGAAAAATTAAACCGTGTGAAAAACAGAGCCCACCTAGTTTGCCTTGGATTTAGGCGTTTAGCAGACTCAATGTACAATAAATTCTTGTGGTCTGTATAGACCGTCACAACATGTTTTGCACCCTCAAGGAGGTGCCGCCATTCCTCAAAGGCCCACTTGACTGCCAACAACTCCCTGTTACCTATATCATAATTCACCTCAGCAGATGAAAACTTCCTGGAGAAGAAAGCACAGGGATGCAATTTGTTGGTAGTCGGTTGCCTGTGAGAAAGGATTGCCCCAGCTCCCACCTCAGAAGCATCAACCTCTACAATAAAAGGTAGCGCAGTGTCAGGGTGACGTAGGATAGGGGCTGAGCTGAATTATTTTTAAGAAGATCAAAAGCTAGTACAGCTTCAGGAGGCCAAATACTGGGGTCAGCTCCTTTCTTAGTCAGATTGGTAATGGGGGCAACAATGAGTGATAATAATTAGCAAAACCAAGAAACCTTTGGGTTGCACATAACGAAAGGGGCTGGGTCCAATCCAGGACTGCTCTCACCTTGCCTGGATCCATTTCTAGACCCTTGCTGGAAATATTAAACCCCAAGAATTGAACAGAAGAAACCTCAAAAGTGCATTTCTCTAGTTTTGCATAAAGGTTATTCTCCCTTAGTCTACGTATGACCTCACACACATGTTTTCGATGTTCAAACATGTTGGAAGAGAAAATTAGAATATCGTCTAGGTAGACCACCACGAATATCCTCAGCAGGTCCCGGAAGATGTCATTGACAAACTCCTGGAACACTGCGAGGGCGTTACAGAGACCAAACGGCATAACAAGGAACTCGTAGTGGCCGTCCCTGGTGTTAAACGCTGTTTTCCACTCATCCCTCTCCTTGATACGTATCAGATTATAAGCCCCCCTAAGATCTAGCTTGGTATAGATTTTAGCTTCCTTAACCTGATCAAACAGCTCAGAAATTAAATCAAGAGGGTATCGATTCTTTATGGTGATCTTGTTGAGACCTCTGTAATCGATACAGGGACGAAAACCACCATCTTTTTTACCCACAAAAAAGAAACCTGCCCCCGCAGGGGAACTAGAAGGCTTGATGAAACCCCTCTCTAGATTTTCCTTAATATATTCCTTCATTGCCTGGGTTTCGGGAAAGGAAAGAGGGTAAGTTCTACCCCGAGGGGGAGTAGACCCAGGAATTAGATCAATGGGGCAGTCATATTGCCGGTGTGGGGGTAAGGTCTCAGCTGCTTTTTTGGAGAAAACTTCAGCATATTCTGTGTAAGCAGCAGGTAAACCTTCAAGGGAAGTAGTAGCTACGAAAGAGGGAAAGCAGACCCCACCACACTTGGAACCCCATTGAGTAACCTCCCTTGTGACCCAGTCAATCAGAGGGTTATGCCTCTGGAGCCATGGTAACCCTAAAATAAGAGGAAAGGAAGCTCCCTCTATGAGGTATAAAGCAATCTCCTCACAATGCAGATTTTTGACACACAGAGAAAGGGTTATGGTCTTTTGAGAAACCATACCTGACCCTAAGGGTCTCTTGTCTACAGCCAAAATTCTCATGGGGGGATTTAGAGCGATTAACGGAATTTTGTATTTAGCTGCAAAAGCCGCATCCAAATGTTACCCTCCGCCCCTGAATCCACAAATGCGGACAGTTTGACAGAGCCAAACTTATATTTTAATTGCTCTTTGTTTTAAGATATTATATAAATACACAAGAGAAACATGCACCTTTTATAGTAACGAGTTTCTAGATAAGAGTGTTAATTGCACTGATAATTTAAATGCACCTGTACTTCTAACACGGATGTAAATCATTTTAATCACTTTAGCTATTTAAGTCTGGAGTCATGTGATTTTTACTCACTCTGAGGAAGTGCCGGGAGATCCGGCAAGAAACGCGTAAGTCAGTCAGCCCTGCATACCCACCGCTGTAACCCCCAACCATGTGTGTGTTGAAATAAAGCCTACTTTTTACACCGATGCTGTAGTCTGCAAATCGTGTCCTGGATCAGCGCCGAATGTGATGAGAATATCGAGTGTCTTGTACTGAATACCGGCAGGAAGTGGCCGGCGTCTCACACAGGCTGCGACCAGGAGAACACATCGATACTGGGTGAGCTCTGATGCGGATCGCATCATCTTTTGTATAATTATCTGTATTCACTGACTTCACGGGTGCGATTCACTTAGAGGGAGACCCTAGTATATACCGGAGTACTTGCACACGCCGACTAAATGTTTATAATTGAAAACGTTATACGGCATTGAACATTTAAAAGACTCCAGTGATTATGGCGGATAACACACACAGGAGTGGAGCGGTGGGGGCTGCACTAACAATACAATTTGAGCAGGAAATGTGTTTCAGATTCCAATGGAGAATCCCGGTTATCACAAGAGAAGGGAAAATCCTCCACTGAACTGTCTAATGATGAGAGGACGGTATTAAATAAGGGTCTGACTTTTTGCCCCTCTAACCATTTTTCCTTAACAGAAACCATTATGGATGTAAATACGCTAGTGAGATCTCTAGCATTAAAAAGATTTTTTCATGCACATGATAAGGATACCGAATTACAATTACCAGTGGGTCCAGATAGTAATTTCTTAACTCGAGATGTATTAGAGGCCATAGATCAATTAGATCTGGTAAATAGTACTGGTAATATATATACACTGGGTGAGACAGAAACTGCAGAAAATACTAAAATAATACATACTGATTTAAAGGTAAAATCACACTTCAACCCCATAACACATCAGGGATCGTTTGTAGAGAGATTTTATGACTTGGTGATCTGATCAGATTTGAAAAAACTATCTGATAAACGTGTGACTTCACACAACAATAATTTAAGCAAACGAGAATACCAAGCAATAAACTCTCTCAAAACGAATAACAATATAGTTATAAGAAACTCGAACAAAGGGGGTTCCATAGTTATTTTAAATCGTGAATACTATGAATCAGATATCAAACAACAACTAGGAGACACCAATAACTATGTCAAACTAGAGGGAGATCCGACATTATTATTTCAGAAAAAACTATATGGTTTTTTACAATATGGTAGAACTGAATGTATATTAAATGATAATGAATTACAATATTTACAAGTGGAATATCCCAAGATCCCTATCTTTCACACTTTCCCAAAGGTACATAAAGACCAATATAGACCTAAAGAAGGACGTCCTATAATTGAAGGCATTGGATCTCTGAATGAGAAACTAAGTGAATATGTCGACAGATTGATACAACCTATGGTAGTCAATTTGCCTTCATACTTGAGAGATAGTGGAGATGCAATTAGCAAATTAACTGATATGGAATGGAAAGAGGGGTACATTTGGGTCACAATGGACGTTTCAGCTTTATATTCATCTATATTACACCAAGATGGATTACATGCTCTGTATTTTTGGTTAGATGAGATGAAATTATACACCCCACAACAGAACCAGTATATACTTGATGCAGTAGACTATCTACTAAGACATAATTACTTTATGTTTGATGGTCAATATTACTTACAGAAGTGTGGCACAACAATGGGGGCAAAGTTTGCCCCATCATATGCCAACCTCTTTATGGGGTGGTTTGAGACACATCACATACTCATTGAGAACAATCCCTACAAGAAATACATTAAAAGATACCATCGCTATATCGATGACTTGATCATCATTTGGGAGGGGGATAAACAACAACTAGAAAGCTTTGTAGATTACTGTAATGATAACAACAACAATATACAGTTTACACATAAGAGTGACCAATTAACAATGGATTTTCTGGATATACAATTCACAATTAAAGAGTCACGCATTCTTACCGATGTGTATAGGAAAACTATAAGTAGGAATTCATTACTACATAGGCATAGTAGTCATCCAGAACCACTGCTGAGAGGTGTACCGACTGGGCAGTTCATCAGGTTAAGAAGGAACTGCACCACTTGGGACACCTTTCACCAGAGATCAATGGAACTCTGGGATAGACTCACATCTAGGGGCTATGAAACAGATTGTGTCAGAAAAGCCTATGAGAATGCAATAATGAAAAATAGAACTGATTTGTTAACAACATCAAAAAATAATAGACACAAACAAAAAGACCCAAGGGTGAGATTTATAACGACATTCAGTACAGAGGCCAAACAAATACAAAGTATAATTCACAAACATTGGTCTATACTCCATGGTGATTCTATTCTATCCAATATGGACCTTAAGAGACCACAAATAGTATACAGACGTAGCCCTAACCTGAGGGATAAAGTGGCACCAAGTATGCTACCAGATATTAATAAAGCGGATAACAGCAATTGGATGAAAGTCTTGGGCACTTATAAATGTGGAGCGAACATATGCAAATGCTGCCGCTTTATTAATAAATCAGATCAATTTCAGAGTACAGACACACAAAAATGCTATAAAAATAGGATGTATGCAAATTGTAAAACCATGAATGTTATATACCTAGCCACATGTAAATGTGGACAACAATACGTAGGTAAAACTACTAGGAGATTGAAAGATCGTGCCTTGGAACACCTGGCTTGCATAAATAGAAGGGAAGTTTCATCTGCAATAGCTGAGCATGTAATAGATAAACATCAGGCGATGGAGCAATATGTATCTTTCCAAGTAATTGAATCTATCAAACTTGGTAAGAGAAAAGGTGATATAGAGGATAAACTAACAAAGAGGGAGTTTCATTGGATATTGACTTTGAACACTGTGAAACCAAAAGGACTCAATAAAGAAGGGGATATAAAGTATTTCATAAGATAGTTGTGTGTGTTTGACCTTCGCATACTGACTCTATCATTACCATGAGGGAGCTAGTGTGTGAAAGGTTTTCACAAAACATTATTATGTATGGAACCCCCTACATTTCCTAGGCATTCCGACAAATTTATACCAATAATTATTTTAAATATTGACTGTAATTATTTCCTTTCATGCGGTAATATCATTGGCTCAACTTAGCTTAATTTTTTGAATTTTTGAATATATTCTGTCCAATACATGGAATTGAACAGTATATAAAAAACTATATCTTAAATAAATAATGGAAAACAAAAATTGAACGAATGACTCACTGCATGATAATTAGTCGATTGCCTGCTCTAGCTTTCATTTGGCCAATATATATAGAAAATAGAAAAAATAGAAAATAAAAAATAAAAGTGAATGAATTTAAATAAAAATATAACCAAATACATATAAAATGAGGTTTATTAAAGCAGAAATATATAAAGGACCTTTAAATATAATTTTCTTGCTCTACAAATGACTTTAGTTACTAAATAACAGTTAAGAAGTTACAAATGTTTCCTTTTACTGAAAAAGTAACAGAAAATAAATAGATTAAATAGATACATGAATATATACAAAGAAATGTAACTTTATACAACATAGTAACATAATCAGCCCTCGTAGGAAATATACTTGTTTTTATAGTTATGTTTATGTGCATTTAGTGTTTTTTAAAACTATACCAATAAATACACAGTTTACTATAATATTCTGATCTGAACAAAGGGATAGGAGGAATATAGATTTTTCTCACTATTTTTATTTATTCAAAATTTTTTAAAAATAATTGTTTTCACTTGTTTTGCCACATTTATTTATTTAATTAATTATATTAAAATATGAACACAATATTACATGCTTTATATTTTAATTGCTCTTTGTTTTAAGATATTATATAAATACACAAGAGCAACATGCACCTTTTATAGTAACGAGTTTCTAGATAAGAGTGTTAATTACACTGATAATTTAAATGCACCTGTACTTCTAACACGGATGTAAATCATTTTAATCACTTTAGCTATTTAAGTCTGGAGTCATGTGATTTTTACTGACTCTGAGGAAGTGCCGGGAGATCCGGCAAGAAACGCGTAAGTCAGTCAGCCCTGCATACCCACCGCTGTAACCCCCAACCATGTGTGTGTTGAAATAAAGCCTACTTTTTACACCGATGCTGTAGTCTGCAAATCGTGTCCTGGATCAGCGCCGAATGTGATGAGAATATCGAGTGTCGAGTTTGACAGAGCCAGTAGGCCAAGTTAGTTTAACTGGCAACAAAACCTTAGAGGCAAATTGGGGAGAGGAAACTCCTGCACCCAAAAGGAGCTCCCCTTCTCCATTTAGGCTTCGGAGTTTCCTGGCCTCTTAGCACAGTGGTTCAGAAAATGTCCCTTTTCACCACAGTACATGCAAAGACCCAGGGAACGCCTGCGTACCTTTTCCTCAGGAGTTAAATTAGATATGCCTAGTTGCATAGGCTCCTCCTGAGGCAAAGGCACCGAGGCGTTAGGAAATTTTACATTGGTCACCACATTAGACCTTATATTAGTAACTCAAGAGAAGTTTGTACTCCTCTCACACCTTCTCTCCCTTTACCTTCTATCTACCTGGATGGCGAGGGACATGAGACCATCCAGGTTAGAAGGTAGGGGGTAATTAACCAGACTATCCTTTACTGAATCAGATAACCCCAAACGGAATTGACTCCGTAGAGCCAAATCATTCCACCCAGTCTCCACTGCCCACCGGCGGAATTCGGTGCAGTACACCTCCGCATCCCTTTTCCCTTGGCACAACTTACGAATCGCGGTAACGGCAGAAGATGCACGATCCGGATCATCGTAGAGAATTGCCATGTTGTTAAAGAAAGTGTCTAGGTAATAACGAGCAGGGTCAGAGGAAGGCAGCCTGAGGGCCCAAATTTGGGGGTCATCCAAAAGCAGGGTTATAACGAACCTTACTTTCTCCTCACCAGATTGGAATGAGTGAGGGAAAAAACTAAGGTATAACTTGCATGCCTCTTTAATGACAAAAAATTTAGTGCGATCCCCACTGAATTTCTCAGGGAACACAATTTTGGGTTCATGGGGTTTAGATGAGTTACCCCAATTGGCAGAAGAACCCACAGTAGATGCAGGAACAGGATTAGACGACTGCTGCGAAGGCCCCAGCTGGCGGGTCAGATTGTGGAACCCTTGAAGCAAGTAGTTCTGCTTTTGCTCTTGCTCCTCCATACGTTGCAGCAAGGTAGTGAGCAACATCTCAGTGGAAGTTTGAGGAGATGGTGTAGCAGAGGCAGCAGCAGCTTCGTGACCGTCGTCCTCCATGGCCCGTGATAATGTCACGACCGGCACCCAATACCAGAACAAGTGCCAAGCACCCTGGTCTCGGCTCGGCTTCACCAGTAGCCCTCAGCTTACTTGGGTGCCACCTGGATTTAACGAGAGGTGCAAGGCGAGATGTTCTGACTGGCAAAGGGGCACGGCTGTTAGCAGAGTCTTTTGGGCTGAGGGTCACGGTACAAATGGAGCAGGCAAGAGAATCGTCAGACAGGCTGGGTCGAGGCAGGCAGATATCAAGAATCGTCAGGCAGGCTAGGGTCAAACCGGGTTGTCAATCAAGGGGTTAAGCAGGAAGAGTTGTCGTAGGCAGGCAAGAGTCAGGATACAGAATGCAGAATAGTCAGGAAAAGGCTGGGTCAAACACAGGTAATCAAACAGACTAGATACAGAACAGATCGGATGCACAAGGCTCAGGAAACCACTAGAAACAAGTTCTATCATGGGCAAACTCTGAAAGTCCTTTCCCCCTATTTGTACAGTTTGAATTTGGTGCCATTGTGCGCTGGCGTCATCACGCCAGCGCACCTGCCCCTTTAAGAAACACAGAGGCGCACGCACCCTTTAGAAAGTCAAGATGGTGCCGGCACCAGACCATGTGGGGGGTGTCCCCGCCGATGGCGCGGCGGGCGACCCCGCCGCATAGGTATTTTTATTACACCACCTTATCTATCCCTGGGATCTCTGCGGCCCATTTTAGCGTAGTTTTTCTAGATGGGATAGTGTTGCCCAAGATGGAATAGAGCAGAGTGATCGCTTTTTGTAGAGGGGGTCGTCTGAGGTGCTGTTTCAACGGATTCTGGGTAATATCTAATGGCCTGTCAGTGAACTGGGCCTGGAAGTCAGGCCTTAGTTGGATATATCTAAATAGAACATGGGGTTGGAGTTGGTGGGCTTCCTTCAACTCCCGGTAGGATTTAAGCCACTCTCTACCACTGGACCCAGGTATTTTACTCCTAGAGAAGCCCATTCACTTGCCTGTGGGAGCTTGTACAGGTAAGGGAGTTTTGTTTCCCCATTCATTGAGGTAGTAGTGGGAAAATGGATTGTTCTCCTCTGTATAGATGGTTAGCTATCGCTTCTAGCGAAGTGGCGCAGGCAGCCTCTACCAGGAGTGCCTGGTTGTTGAGGTCCAGAGATAGCCACCAGTGAGCATACACTAATTGTGAAGCATGGTAATAAAGCATGTAGTTGGGAAGGGACAGTCCCCCTTTTGTTGTTGGGAGATGCATAGTACTTAGGGGCAAATTCACTAAGATCGCCAGGCGTAGTTTCGCCAACGCTACGCAAATTCACTAAAATGCAAAATTGCGCTCAGGGAGGCGAACGGTAGCAAAGTTGCGCTACCGTTATTTCGTCAGGCAAAGCGAAGTTACGCTAGCGATGCCTAATTTTCATACGACGCAAAGTTAAAATATAATGGACGTATATGCTGCAGCAACTACATTACACTACACAAGCCCAGGAAACCTTTAAATAATAAAATAAAAGTGTTCTATTGCCCTACACATGTGCCCACTGTATCGTTGAGTTGCCATATGTTAGGAAATGTAGGCGGTAAGGAGGGTATCCCCAAAAAAATTTAAGCAATTTTTTATACTATCACCCTTAAAAAATTAAAAGACGCCAGCGTTTTTGGGACATAGAAAAAATTTCAACTATTTTTGGACAAACTCCTATCTATTGTATTGAAATTCGCCTGGTCTGACCTGGCGAAGTAAAGTCTGGCGCAAGAGGTAATGTTCAGTAAAATGCGCAAGTTAGTGAATTAGCGTAGTTACGCCCCTTCGCCATAGCGCAACTTCACCTGGCGTAAGGTTGCAAAGTAGCGCTAGAGTAGGTCCACTTCACTTTGCGCTTTAGTAAATTTGCCTCTTAGACTTATGTGGGGTGTTTGTCCCGCCCAGATGAAAGCTAGAGTTATTTTATCTATTTGCTTAAACCATTTTTGGGGGATATATACCGGGGAATTGTGCAGCTTATACAGAAACTTAGGTAGATATACTATTTTTGGCAGATTAATTCTCCCCACCAGAGAGGCAAGCCCGTCCAGGTATTTGTTTTCTTTTGGTAGTTTTGTACCACATGGCCCAGGTTATCTACCACATATCTACTTAGATCCTTCTGTACCCTGATGCCTAGATATTTGAAGGAGCCGAACCATTGCAGTGGTAGGGAGATCAAAGAGGAAGTGAGGACGATCTTGTCTATAGGGAGTATGATGGACTTCTCCCAGTTGACCTTCAAGCTCGAGTGGTCCCCGTACGTGTTGACTACCTGGAGTAGTTTTTGTAGGGATACCTCTGGGTCAGCTAGGTAGGCAAGCATATCACCTGCGTACAGGGATACCCTCTCCTTTAGTTTTCCCATCTTAGAACCTATAATATCTGGATCTTTACGGACCAGAATGGCTAGTGACTCTATAGCAATGACAAAGAGCAGGGGGGGCAGGGGGCACCCCTGCCAAGTCCCCCTAACTAGTACAAAAAATAATGAATTCACCCTAACCCTGGCTGTTGGAGCTCTGTATAAGGATTGTACCCATTCTATGTACCTGTTACCCAGCCCAAAGCCCATCAGGACCTCCCACAGGTAAGGCCATTCAACGGTGTCAAAGGCCTTGGCCGTGTCTAGAGAGACCACTACCCTGCTCCCAGGGTTCTCATGTGGGGCTTGGAGGTTGGTGTAGAGGCGCCTGATATTAATGTCAGTGGCTCACCCAGGCATAAAGCCTGTTTGGTCTGGGTGGATTTGGTGTTCTATTACTCCTTTTAGCCTAGTAGAAAGGAGTTTTGCAAATATCTTGATGTCTGCGGTTAGCAGCGATATAGGCCGGTATGAGTCACAGATGTGGCTTGGTCTCCCCGGCTTAAGTATTACTGTTATTGTGGCCTGGGTGCATGTGTGCGTTATTGTGCTCTGTGAGGATTTACTGAGCAGGGGCGGGCAGGTCCACATTTCTTTTGTACCATTTTATAGGTATCCATTCTTGGCCCAAGGACTTGTTATTGTGGCCTGGGTGCATGTGTGCGTTATTGTGGTCTGTGAGGATTTACTATTGAGCGGGGATGCTAGGGCAGGGGCGGGCAGATCCACATTTTCTTTTGTACCATTCTATAGGAATCCATTCTTGGCCCGGGGACTTGATATTAGGAAAGCTGTTTATTGCTTCTTTGACTTCGCCTGCTGTTATGGGCATCCCTAGCATGGGGAGGGCCACTCGTGCTAGGTATTCATCTACTGGAAGTTCAGGTCTGGATTTAGACCTATATAGTTCCCTATAGTATTCTCCAAAAGCGTTAGCTATGGATTGTGGGTTTTGTAGCTCGTCACCTGTAGGTGTGAGTAGTCTAGGTACTGTAGTTATTAAAAATACTGCCTGGAGCTGCTTGATTCAATTTGCTTTCCTGATATTGTATCCCAAGATGTGACACAGACACCTAAACCTGCAGCCGTAACAAAATGAACATTGGGGTCTGAATCAGAAAAAACTTCTTTATTATTGGTACTGTGGTTATTTGTTAGGGTTCTCTGGTTAGTAGCCAGCCGCACTTATCACCCTTGTCATACCAGGCTTCTCATCTAATGATCTAGTTGAGAGTATTTTTCGGTGTGGAGAAGATCTAGGGCTCTCTGTGCGCCCGCCATATTTTGTCTAGTGTGGGGGTTGTCCTCTCTATTAAGGCTATTTTCGGCCTCTGTCAGAGCCGCTTTCACTTCATTAATGCCCTTGTACAGTATATCTTGAGCCTCTCCCTTTTTATGAGGGAGATGTACTGTCCCCTAGTCCAGGCTTTACTGTCATCCCATACTGTTGCCAGGGGGGGTGAGTCTTTGTTTATTTCCCAGAACTCCCTTAATTGGGGACTGAAGGACTCCTGTATGTTTTTATTATGGACCCATTTGGGGGCTAGTCTCCACTCTTTAGTTCTTTTGGGGCTAGGAAAAATGTAGGTTAGCTTCAGAGGGGTATGGTCTGAATAGATTCTTGGCAGAAACACTACTAATTGGATGCCCTGGAGGGCTTTCGGGTTGGTGAGTGTTAGGTCAATGTGGGAAAGGGCGGAGATTGCTATCGTGTAGCATGAATACTGCCATTACCCAGGATGTTTTGCCTGCCAAGCATCATGTAGCCCCACTCCCGCTATCCAGTTGGCTAAGCTCATTGTGTCCTGGGGTCAGAGTCTGTCTATTTGGGTTCTGGGACCACATTGAAGTCCCCCAACCATATAGTGGGATATTGGCCCATGCTGGCTATTCTACGTAGGATCTCGTTTAGGAGGGTCACATTCAATGGGGGCAGAAAATACACATTTATGATTATTAGGCAGCAGCCGTATATTTGGCATTTGAGTGCTACATATTGCCACTTTCTGTCTGTAGTTAGTTCTTCTACTCCCATCCCTACTGCCTTTCTGGCAAGGATCCCTACTCCCCTGGAATGAGTGGAGTATTCTGCATGATACAGACTTCCTATCCAGGCCCATCTCAGTGCCCTGACTTTCTGTCCCACTAGATGCTTTTTTATGTAGGAGAATAAAGTCTGTCCCAGATTTATTAAGGTAGTCCAAGACTACTGACCTCTTAATGTGACCATTGAGGCCCCTGACATTCCAAGAAACTACCTGGAGAGTTTGTTGGTGTGTAGCAATTGGGGGTATTTGTTCCAGTGACTGTCTGGGTAATGAGGGGCCATCTTGAATTCTCATCTTGGCCGGGTAAAGCATGGCATACTTGATCCCTCGCTCTCGCAGTTTGCGGCGTGCCTCTACAAAGGTTCCTTTTTTCTTTTAGACTGTCAGCGAGAAGTACAGATACAGCGAGACCCTTGTGTTTTGGTGGATGATTTCTCCTTTATCCCTGGCGGCTCTCAAGGCAATGTCCCGATCTCTAATGTTTAGAAGCTTTAGGATAATTGGCCACTGGGGGCTCCTGGAGGTGGCCAACTGGCTGGCACTCGGTGCACCCTTTCCACCACAAAGTGCTGGGTGAATTTGGCGTTAGTGAGGGTATCTTGTAGACAGCATTCCATAAAGTCTTCTACTTGGGTTCCATCACAGCCTTCCGGTAGGCTGACTATTCTTAGATTGGACCTCCTGTCTTGGTTCTCTAGATCGTCTATTCTTTTAGTCATCTGCTGGTAGTCTGCTCAAAGTTGTTGGACTTGTTGGGCTAATGGGCACGGTTCGTCCTCTAGGCTGCTGATCCTGCACTCTGCCTCTGCCGTCCGCTCTTTTACTGCTTGCAAGTCATGGCGCAGCAAGGATAAATCTACACACACTTCCTCGATCTTAGAAGTGAGGGCCATGCTGGTATCCATCAGCTTTGTTGTTAGTGTGTCCTTGGACTCCGCGATTGCTTGCAGGAGTTGCTGGGTGGCTGACCCGGTATAGTAACATAATAACATAGTAAGTAAGTTTGAAAAAAGACATATGTCCATCGAGTTCAACCTTTTTTTTTTTTTTATTAACTACCTATCTGCCAGTTGATCCAGAGGGAGGCAAAAACCCATCTGAAGCCTCTCCAATTTGCCTTAGAGGGGGAAAAATTCCTTCCTTCCAAAATGGCAATCGGACTAGTCCCTGAATCAACTTGGACTATGAGCTATTTCCCATAACCCTGTATTCCCTTACTTGCTAAAAAGCTATCCAACCCCTTCTTAAAGCTATCTAATGTATCAGCCTGTACAACTGATTCAGGGAGAGAATTCCACATCTTCACAGCTCTTATTGTAAAAAAAACCCTTCCGAATATTTAGGTGGAACCTCTTTTCTTCTAATCGGAATGGGTGACCTCGTGTCAGCTGGAAAGACCTACTGGTAAATAAAGCATTAGAGAGATTATTATATGATCCCCTTATATATTTATACATATTCATCATATCACCCCTTAAGCGCCTCTTCTCCAGCGTGAACATCCCCAATTTGGCCAGTCCTTCCTCATAGCTAAGATTTTCAATACCTTTTACCAGCTTAGTTGCCCTTCTCTGTACCCTCTCTAATACAATAATGTCCTGTTTGAGTGATGGAGACCAAAACTGTATGGCATATTCTAGATGGGGCCTTACAAGTGCTCTATACAGTGGAAGAATGACCCCCTCCTCCCTTGACTCTATGCCCCTTTTAATACAGCTCAAGACCTTATTTGCCCTTGATGCTGGCGACTGGCATTGCTTGCTACAGCCAAGTTTATCATCTACAAGGACTCCAAGGTCCTTTTCCATAATGGATTTGCCTAGTGCAGTCCCATTAAGGGTATACGTGGTTTGGATATTTTTACATCCCAGGTGAATGACATTTATCAACATTGAATCTCATTTGCCACTTAGCTGCCCAGATTGCCAGTTTGTCAAGATCATGTTGCAAGGATGCCACATCCTGGATGGAATTAATTGGGCTGGATAATTTTGTGTCATCTGCAAACACTGATAAATTACTTACAACACCCTCCCCTAAGTCATTAATGAACAAGTTAAATAAAAGTGGACCCAATACTGAGCCCTGGGGGACCCCACTAAGAACCTTACTCCAAGTAGAGAATGTCCCATTAACAACCACCCTCTCTACCCAATCCTGTAGCCAGTTTCCTATCCACATGCAAATAACTTCATTAAGCCCAACAGACCTTAGTTTAGAAAGCAGTCGTTTGTGGGTCACAGTATCAATCGCTTTGGCAAAATCCAAATAGATCACATCTACTGCCCCCCCACTATCCAGAATCTTACTTACCACATCATAAAAAGTAATCAAATTCGTCTGACATGACCTATCCTTCATAAAGCCATGCTGATTGTTGCTCATAATGCCATTCATTAGGACAAAATTTTGAATGTGATCCCTTAACAAGCCTTCAAATAATTTGCCCACCACAGATGTCAAGCTTACTGGCCTATAATTGCCAGGCTGAGATCGTAATCCCTTTTTAAATATTGGAATAACATCAGCTTTTCTCCAATCCATAGGCACCATACCAGATGACAGTGAATCTGAGAAAATCAGAAATAAGGGCTGGTCTAAAACTGAACTAAGCTCTCTTAGAACCCGGGGGTGTATGCCATCAGGCCCTGGAGCCTTGTGTACATTAATTTGTATTAAAGATTTTTGAATCATATCCTGAGTCAGCCACTGACTAGATTGAGCTGAACCATTCGTGCAGTTATTAAGTGAGCCTGCGAACCCAGACTCCTCTATTGTATACACTGAAGAAAACTGATTTAACACATTTGTCTTATCTGTATCTGTTACAACCATACTGGTACCATTATTTAATGGAGCAACACTCTCAACCTGCATCTTTTTACTATTAATATATTTAAAAAACTTTTTAGGGTTAGTTTTCACTTCCACCGCAATTAACTCTTCATTTCTTTTCTTAGCCTTCCGGATTTCTGATTTACAACATTTATTACAGTGTTTATATTCATTAAATGCAGCTTCTGTCCCTACTGATTTGTAGTTTTTAAATGCCTTTCTCTTCTTTCCCATTAACTTCTTTACTTCTGTATTAAGCCACACAGGATGATTCTTAGAGCTTCTACGTTTACTCCTTAAGGGAATAAATTGAGAACAGTAATGATTTAATATCATTTTAAAGGACAACCATTTCTGTTCTGTGTTTTTAGCTGAAAACCTAATGCCCCAATCAATGCTCTGTAGGGCAGCCCTCAAGGCACTAAAATTAGCTTTTCCAAAATTCATGGTTTTTGTAGCCCTAGTATATTTTTGTTTTTTGCACCAGACATTAAAAGATATAACATTATGGTCACTATTACCCAGGGGTTCAATGACTTGCACATTTGCTATAAGTTCTGGGTCATTTGAGATCACTAAATCAAGAATAGCATTTTCTCTGGTAGGCTCCTCAACAACCTGTGCTAAAAAATTGTCATGCAATAAGTTTATAAACTTATTTCCATTAACTGATCTAGCAGTACCGTTGCTCCAGTCAATATCTGGCTAATTAAAATCCCCCATTATCATTACTTTACCTTAACTAGCAGCCTTTTCTATTTGCGTTAGGAGCTTTGTCTCTTCCTCCTCACTTACATTAGGGGTCTATAGCATACTCCTACAATTAATTTGCTGGATTCTTTACAATTGGTGAAGAACTCCACCCATACGACTTCTGCCCCCTCATTTCCTAACATAACCTCCTCCTTTATATGAGCTTTTAAATCCTGCCTAAGATACAGACATACCCCTCCTCCTTTTCTATTGCCTCTGTCCCTCCGAAACAAAGTATAGCCACTGATATTTACTGCCCAGTCATGCGACTCATTCAGCCATGTTTCGGCCACACCAATCACATCATATTTTCCTTCCAACACCAGCAGCTCCAGCTCTCCCATTTTACCAGTCAGACTTCTTGCATTTGTAAACATACATTTAATACTGGCACCATATTGAACATATGACATGTGGTCCTCCCTATCCTTAACAGTATCCCCAGGCAAATCGCCTCCCCCATTTTCCCTTTCTTTGCCCACTATCTCATCTAACCTGTCTACCACTGAATCTTTTACTGAACCCTCCCCCCCCCACACCTAGTTTAAAATCTCCTCCAACCCTCTAGCCATCTTCTCTCCCAAAACAGCTGCCCCATCATCATTGAGGTGCAGCCCATCCCTAGCAAAGAGCCTGTAGCCGACTAGGGATGTAGCGAACGTCGTAAAAAAAGTTCGCGAACATATTCGCGAACTTGCGTCAAAAATGCGAACGGTTCGCGAACGTCGCGAACCCCATAGACTTCAATGGGAAGGCGAATTTTAAAAGCTAAAAAAGACATTTCTGGCCAGAAAAATGATTTTAAAGTTGTTTAAAGGGTGCAACGAAAAATACATTGTTGACACAGCGCTGCGTTTTGTACTGTAAAGGGCAGAAATCACACTACATTTCTAAACCTGTGTAATAAACTGCTTTAAAACATCCGGCGTCTACATGCCAATCAAGTCGTGTAAAGGTTACAGCCTGTTCACACGCAAAGACGAAACGCGGCGCTTACTGCAACGCAAAAAAACGCAAAGAGCTTTAATGAATGATACCGTCAAGTGAGCAAATAATAGTTGTTAATTACTAGTTGAGCTTGTCATCTCCAGGATGTTCGTCCTGTTGGTGGCAATATTTCTGTAGTGGTGTGTTTAGCAGTCACCGTGCTTGTGCGCACGTGCACGGTCAGGCAGAGGTAATTCAATGTACAGTGAAGTGAACCAAAAAACACTGATTCTGCAGTGTGGGCCCAGTTTTGGTCTACTTTATTGATCACCTGCGGTGACCATAAAAGATGCGATTTTGCCACTGTTGCAGAACCCTGAAAAATTAGGCATGTGTACTTTCCTGAAAAATTATGGTTTTTTTGTCGCAGCCACTGAAGCACAGAGGCCAGAAAAAATATGCCATATAAATGCTGAAAATAGTCTTCTTTTTTTTGTCGCAGCCACTGAAGCACAGAGGCCAGAAAAAATATGCCATATAAATGCTAAAAATAGTCATTTTTTTTGTCGCAGCCACTGAAGCACAGAGGCCAGAAAAAATATGCCATATAAATGCTGAGAATAGTCATTTTTTTTGTCGCAGCCACGGAAGCACAAAGGCCAGAAAAAATATGCCATATAAATGCTAAAAATAGTAATTTTTTTTGTCGCAGCCACTGAAGCACAGAGGCCAGAAAAAATATGCCATATAAATGCTGAAAATATTCTTTTTTTTTTGTCGCAGCCACTGCAGCACAGAGGCCAGAAAAAATATGCCATATAAATGCTGAAAATATAAAAAAATTTTGTCGCAGCCACTGAAGCACAGAGGCCAGAAAAAATATGCCATATAAATGCTGAAAATATTCTTTTTTTTTTGTCGCAGCCACTGCAGCACAGAGGCCAGAAAAAATATGCCATATAAATGCTGAAAATATAAAAAAAAATTTGTCGCAGCCACTGAAGCACAGAGGCCAGAAAAAATATGCCATATAAATTCTGAAAATATTCATTTTTTTTGTCGCAGCCACTGCAGCACAGAGGCCAGAAAAAATATGCCATATAAATGCTGAAAATATAAAAAAATTTTGTCGCAGCCACTGAAGCACAGAGGCCAGAAAAAATATGCCATATAAATGCTGAAAATATTCATTTTTTTTGTCGCAGCCACTGCAGCACAGAGGCCAGAAAAAATATGCCATATAAATGCTGAAAATATAAAAAAAATTTGTCGCAGCCACTGAAGCACAGAGGCCAGAAAAAATATGCCATATAAATGCTGAAAATATTCATTTTTTTTTGTCGCAGCCACTGCAGCACAGAGGCCAGAAAAAATATGCCATATAAATGCTGAAAATATAAAAAAATGTTGTCGCAGCCACTGAAGCACAGAGGCCAGAAAAAATATGCCATATAAATGCTGAAAATATTCATTTTTTTTGTTGGCAGCCACTGAAGCACAGAGGCCAGAAAAAATATGCCATATAAATGCTGAAAATATTAATTTTTTTGGTTGCAGCCACTGAAGCACAGAGGCCAGAAAAACTCAGGATTTACCTGGATTCAAATGAAACCAGTAGGGTTTGCACCCTAGTTTGTAACGGTGGTGGAGGGAGGAGGACGCTAAAGGACAGCTGTGTGTGGAGTCATGAGGCGTGCAGAGAAGGACAGCTGCATGGGGAGTCAGAACAAGTCTTCCGGCGTGCAGTAACCCTCCGAGATCCACGCCTCGTTCATTTTAATAAAGGTCAGGTAATCCACACTTTTGTGACCTAGGCGAGTTCTCTTCTCAGTTACAATCCCTCCTGCTGCACTGAAGGTTCTTTCTGAGAGGACACTTGAGGCGGGGCAAGACAAGAGGTTCATGGCAAATTGTGACAGCTCTGGCCACAGATCAAGCCTGCGCACCCAGTAGTCCAGGGGTTCATCGCTCCTCAGAGTGTCGATATCTGCAGTTAATGCCAGGTAGTCCGCTACCTGCCGGTCGAGGCGTTCTTTGAGGGTGGATCCAGAAGGGTTCTGGCGCTGCCTTGGACTGAAAAACATTTGCATGTCTGACGTTACAGAGTGGCCAAAGTGCTTTGTCCTTGCAGGTGCGCTCGTGGCAGGATTACTGGCACCTCTGCCCCTGGAATGTTGATGAGTTCCTGAAGTGACATCACCCTTAAAAGCATTGTACAACATGTTTTGCAGGCTGGTTTGTAAATGCAGCATCCTTTCGGACTTGTGGTACGTTGGTAACATTTCTGCCACTTTATGCTTGTACCGAGGGTCTAGTAGCGTTGCGACCCAGTACAGGTCCTTCTCCTTAAGCCTCTTGATACGGGGGTCCTTCAACAGGCATGACAGCATGAAAGACCCCATTCTCACAAGGTTGGATGCAGAGGTATCCATCTCCGCTTCCTCGTTATCAAGGACTATATCATCCACGGTCTCCTCCCCCCAGCCACGTACAAGACCAGGGGTCCCCAAAAGGTCACCACAAGCCCCCTGGGAAGCCTGCTCCTGTTGGTCCTCCTCCTCCACAAAGCCACCTTCCTCCTCTGACTCCACTTCTGACACCTCTCCCTGATTTGCAGCAGGTGCCTGGGCTCGTTCTGGTGATTCCGACCAGAAATCGTGCGCTTCCTGCTCCTCGTCACGCTGGTCTACAGCCTCATCTGTCACTCGTCGCACGGCATGCTCCAGGAAGAAAGCAAAGGGTATTAGGTCGCTGATGGTGCCTTCGGTGCGACTGACCATGTTTGTAACCTCTTCAAAAGGGCGCATGAGCCTGCAGGCATCGCGCATAAGCACCCAGTAACGGGGGAAAAAAATCCCCAGCTATGCAGATCCAGTCCTACCACCCAGTTCAAACAGGTATTCATTGACGGCTCTTTGTTGTTGCAGCAGACGTTCCAACATGAGGAGCGTTGAATTCCAGCGAGTCTGGCTGTCGCAAATTAAACGCCTGACTGGCATGTTGTACCGCTGCTGAATGTCAGCAAGGCGTGCCATGGCTGTGTAGGAACGTCTGAAATGGGCCGACACCTTCCTGGACTGCCTGAGAACGTCCTGGAATCCTGGGTACTTCGAGACAAAACGTTGGACTATTAAATTCAGAACATGTGCCATGCAGGGCACATGTGTTAAATTGCCCAGTCTCAGTGCTGCCAACAGATTGCTTCCGTTGTCACACACCACTTTTCCGATCTTCAGTTGGTGTGGGGTCAGCCACCGATCGGCCTGTGACTGCAGAGATGACAGGAGTACAGATCCGGTATGGTTTCTGCTTTCCAGGCACGTCATCAACAAGACAGCATGACAACGGCGTACCTGGCACGTCGAATAGCCTAGGGGGAGCTGGGGGTGCACAGGTGTGGAGGAGGAGGAACCAGCAGCAGAGGAGGAAGAAGAGGAAGAAGATGAGGTAGAGAGCGAAGGAGGAGTAGAGGTGGTGGCAGAACCGCGTGCAATCCGTGGCGGTGACACCAACTCCACTGTTGTTGTTGAGCCACACATTCCCTGCTTCCCAGCCATTACCAAGTTCACCCAGTGGGCAGTGTAGGTGACATACCTGCCCTGACCATGCTTGGAGGACCATGCGTCAGTAGTCATATGGACCTTTGGCCCAACACTAAGTGACAGAGATGCGGTGACTTGGCTCTGCACATGGTGGTACAGGTGTGGTATTCCCTTTTTTGAAAAAAAATTGCGGCTGGGTACCTTCCACTGCAGTGTCCCAATTGCTACAAATTTGCGGAAGGCCTCAGAGTCCACCAGCTGGTATGGTAAAATCTGGCGGGCTAAGAGTGCAGACAAGCCAGCTGTCAGACGCCGGGCAAGGGGGTGACTCGCAGACATTGGCTTCTTACGCTCAAACATGGCCCTCACAGAAACTTGGCTGGGGGCAGATGACTGGGAATGGGAACTGGTGGTCAAGGTGGAAGGCGGAGTGGAGGGTGGTTCAGACGGGTCAAGGACAGCAGAGGTAGAGCAGTAAGATGCTGGACCAGAAGGAGGGTGGCTTTTAGTTTGTCTGTTGCCTTTGAGGTGTTGCTCCCAAAGTGCTTTGTGCTTGCCGTTCATGTGCCTTCGCATAGAAGTTGTACCTATGTGGCTGTTGGGCTTCCCAAGACTCAGTTTCTGACTGCACTCATTGCAAATTACAACGCTTTTGTCAGAGGCACACACATTAAAAAAATCCCACACTGCTGACCTTTTTGAAGCTGGCAATCTGGCGGTAACAGTAGAAGTTGGCGGCGTTGGCGGCAATGGCGGGTGCGTTGGCCGGCTGACCACAGGTGCCGATACATGTTGTTGCCCTACTGTTCCCTGCGAGCTGTCCTCCCTGCTTCTTCTAAGTCTTATTCTCCTCCTGCCTCTCTGACTCTCTGTCTCTCCATCTGAACTATCCTCCTCTTGCTCTCTTCTACTGGGCACCCACAAAACATCAATCTCCTCATCATCATTCTCCTCAGATACATCAATTTCTTCTAACAGCTCACAGAAGGAAGCAGCAGCGGGGACCTCCTCATCACTCATTATGTCCATCTCTGTTGTGTTCTCTGCCAGAATTAAATCTGGTGTAACGTCCTCATCTCCTTCATCTTCTTCTGCCAATAATGGTTGCGCATCACTCAGTTCAAAAAACTCATGTGTAAATAACTCCTCTGACTCCAGTGAAGAAGGGGCGCCGGTGGTGGAGGAAGTGTTACGTGGGGTGCCCATAGCAGTGGAGGATGAGGATGTTGTGGTAAAGTTAGAAATGGTAGAGGATGGGGTGTGCTGTGTAAGCCAGTCAACTACCTCTTCAGCATTTTGGGAGTTCAGGGTCATTGCCTTTTTAAAACTGGGCAATTTCCTAGGGCCACAGGATAGCATAGCAGCACGGCCCCTAGTGCCTCTGCGTGGCGGCCTGCCTTTGCCTGGCATTATTTTTAAAACAACAACAACAACTCAGGTGGTGTTTCTGGAGACGGTATTATTATTGATATTTAGACAGATTGTGAAAAAGCTCACACAGCTAGATGGCAGTTGTTTGAAAATGAAGAACACACTGGGCAAACAAATTGAAACAATGCCTGCAAGGTCAACGTATACACTATTACAGCAGTGGATATGGAATATATTATTGCTGCTTGAAAAACGTCACTCAGGTGGTGGTTCTGGAGACGGTATTATTATTGATATTTAGACAGAATGTGAACAAGCTCACACAGCTCGGTGGCAGTTGTTTGAAAATGAAGAACACACTGGGCAAACAAATTGAAACAATGCCTGCAAGGTCAACGTATACACTACTACAGCAGTGGATACGGAATATATTATTGCTGCTTGAAAAACGTCACTCAGGTGGTGGTTCTGGAGACGGTATTATTATTGATATTTAGACAGAATGTGAACAAGCTCACACAGCTCGGTGGCAGTTGTTTGAAAATGAAGAACACACTGGGCAAACAAATTGAAACAATGCCTGCAAGGTCAACGTATACACTACAGCAGTGGATACGGAATATATTATTGCTGCTTGAAAAACGTCACTCAGGTGGTGGTTCTGGAGACGGTATTATTATTGATATTTAGACAGAATGTGAACAAGCTCACACAGCTCGGTGGCAGTTGTTTGAAAATGAAGAACACACTGGGCAAACAAATTGAAACAATGCCTGCAAGGTCAACGTATACACTACAGCAGTGGATACGGAATATATTATTGCTGCTTGAAAAACGTCACTCAGGTGGTGTTTCTGGAGACGGTATTATTATTGATATTTAGACAGAATGTGAAAAAGCTCACACAGCTAGATGGCAGTTGTTTGAAGAACACACTGGGCAAACAATGCCTACAAGGTCAACGTATACACTACTACAGCAGTGGATACGGAATATATTATTGCTGCTTGAAAAACGTCACTCAGGTGGTGGTTCTGGAGACGGTATTATTATTGATATTTAGACAGAATGTGAAAAAGCTCACACAGCTAGATGGCAGTTGTTTGAAGAACACACTGGGCAAACAATGCCTACAAGGTCAACGTATACACTACTACAGCAGTGGATACGGAATATATTATTGCTGCTTGAAAAACGTCACTCAGGTGGTGGTTCTGGAGACGGTATTATTATTGATATTTAGACAGAATGTGAAAAAGCTCACACAGCTAGATGGCAGTTGTTTGAAGAACACACTGGGCAAACAATGCCTACAAGGTCAACGTATACACTACTACAGCAGTGGATACGGAATATATTATTGCTGCTTGAAAAACGTCACTCGGGTGGTGGTTCTGGAGACGGTATTATTATTGATATTTAGACAGAATGTGAACAAGCTCACACAGCTAGATGGCAGTTGTTTGAAGAACACACTGGGCAAACAATGCCTACAAGGTCAACGTATACACTACTACAGCAGTGGATACGGAATATATTATTGCTGCTTGAAAAATGTCACTCGGGTGGTGGTTCTGGAGACGGTATTATTATTGATATTTAGACAGAATGTGAAAAAGCTCACACAGCTAGATGGCAGTTGTTTGAAGAACACACTGGGCAAACAATGCCTACAAGGTCAACGTATACACTACTACAGCAGTGGATACGGAATATATTATTGCTGCTTGAAAAACGTCACTCGGGTGGTGGTTCTGGAGACGGTATTATTATTGATATTTAGACAGAATGTGAACAAGCTCACACAGCTAGATGGCAGTTGTTTGAAGAACACACTGGGCAAACAATGCCTACAAGGTCAACGTATACACTACTACAGCAGTGGATACGGAATATATTATTGCTGCTTGAAAAACGTCACTCGGGTGGTGGTTCTGGAGACGGTATTATTATTGATATTTAGACAGAATGTGAAAAAGCTCACACAGCTAGATGGCAGTTGTTTGAAGAACACACTGGGCAAACAATGCCTACAAGGTCAACGTATACACTACTACAGCAGTGGATACGGAATATATTATTGCTGCTTGAAAAACGTCACTCAGGTGGTGGTTCTGGAGACGGTATTATTATTGATATTTAGACAGAATGTGAAAAAGCTCACACAGCTAGATGGCAGTTGTTTGAAGAACACACTGGGCAAACAATGCCTACAAGGTCAACGTATACACTACTACAGCAGTGGATACGGAATATATTATTGCTGCTTGAAAAACGTCACTCGGGTGGTGTTTCTGGAGACGGTATTATTATTGATATTTAGACAGAATGTGAAAAAGCTCACACAGCTAGATGGCAGTTGTTTGAAGAACACACTGGGCAAACAATGCCTACAAGGTCAACGTATACACTACTACAGCAGTGGATACGGAATATATTATTGCTGCTTGAAAAACGTCACTCGGGTGGTGGTTCTCGAGACGGTATTATTATTGATATTTAGACAGAATGTGAAAAAGCTCACACAGCTAGATGGCAGTTGTTTGAAGAACACACTGGGCAAACAATGCCTACAAGGTCAACGTATACACTACTACAGCAGTGGATACGGAATATATTATTGCTGCTTGAAAAACGTCACTCGGGTGGTGTTTCTGGAGACGGTATTATTATTGATATTTAGACAGAATGTGAAAAAGCTCACACAGCTAGATGGCAGTTGTTTGAAGAACACACTGGGCAAACAATGCCTACAAGGTCAACGTATACACTACTACAGCAGTGGATACGGAATATATTATTGCTGCTTGAAAAACGTCACTCGGGTGGTGTTTCTGGAGACGGTATTATTATTGATATTTAGACAGAATGTGAAAAAGCTCACACAGCTAGATGGCAGTTGTTTGAAGAACACACTGGGCAAACAATGCCTACAAGGTCAACGTATACACTACTACAGCAGTGGATCCGGAATATATTATTGCTGCTTGAAAAACGTCACTCGGGTGGTGTTTCTGGAGACGGTATTATTATTGATATTTAGACAGAATGTGAAAAAGCTCACACAGCTAGATGGCAGTTGTTTGAAGAACACACTGGGCAAATAATGCCTGCAAGTGCACTACTATTGGTGCACTACTATGAAGAACAGCAAACAGCACTGGACACGTTAAAGAACAGTAAGATAAGTAAAATAAAAAAATATATATATGTATATTAAAAAAAAAAATTACTCGGGTTGGTGCTGCTGAACTACTAGGAGCAGCACAGTAGCACACCAGTCCCACTCCCCAACACAGCTAGACTAATAGCACTTGGCTCTTATAGTAGCAAAGTAAAAAAACAAAAAAGAAAATAAAAGCAGTCCTTACAAGGACTATTGGGTTATTACAGCAGTCAGCAGATGAGATCAGAAGAGATCAGTGCCCACAGCAGCTACATACAGAGCACTGCAGTAGAAGGTAGATTACTAGCCAGCAAAGCTACCTAACCTAAAATGTCCCTCAAATCCCTGCAGAGTTCTGTCCCTCCAATACAGAGCAGTATCAAGTAGATTACTAGCCAGCAAACTTACTATCAACTGTCCCTCAAATCACTAACAGCTCTCTCCCTACACTAGCTCTTCCAAGCACACACAGGCAGAATGAAAAAACGCTGCAGGGCTTCAGTTTATATATGGAAGGGGAGTGGTCCAGGGGGTGTGGGGGTGGTCCAGGAGGGAGAGCTTCTGTAAAAATATCTGGAACGGTCCAATTCCTATGACGGACGAATGGCTAGTGTCAGAGGGTTGATAGTTGTCACCCCCACCCTCTATGACGCCATAACGCTATATGGCCCAAGGCAGGATGGACTAATGGTCTACTGTGGACAATGGTCACTCATATAGCTTATACTAGGCCATACAAACAAAAGATCATCACTCTGTTACTTAAATTCCAGAGTGTTAGCATAACGCCAGTCTGTCTGATTGGGGCCCCTTACTGCTGAAGTGCTGCTCAAATTACTTGAAATACCACAATGGCCTTGGTTAGCCGATAGCTGATTGCGAGGCTGTGGACTGTTGGAGCTAGGCACAGTATGTTACAACATTCCTTTGATAACATGTAAGACTAAGTAAATCATTTGGACATTAATTGTACAAGGAGGAGACAGACTATGTATGGTATTTCCGTGAAACCCTTGTCACACTTATTGTAAAAGCCTTCTGAAAGCTATATAATGCCTGGACCAAGAGGTGTGTCTTTGGTAAGTCCTTGGCTGAAATTCTGTGTGTTACTCCAACAGCTTACCCAGACAAAACTGTTATGTTGTATTATGTAAGAATAAATTGCCTGACTATTTCTAAAGGTTTTCCTTTACTGAGTTTTGTCTTACACGAGGTCAAAAGGGTACTACAAAAAATACCATCATATGGTGACCCGCCGACTGTGATCCAGTTTTTTCCAGTCAATTTTTTTTCAGGCAATGGAGGGCTCCAGGCTGTGGCTATTGGAGTGTACCCGAGGATGTTCTCGGATGTTTGTAGTGTACCCGTGGATATTTTCTTTTCCAGGACGGTTTCCCCGTGAAGCTTTACTTTAACGGATGATTGATACACGCGCGTAAGTACCCCCCTGGGTGGGGTATATATGTTTTTCTAACTTCTTCTTTTTGCCTCTTGTTTTGTTAATTGTTGTGTTAATCAGCTGCAATTATCTTCCATTCATGATAGGAATCCGCAGTTTCCTTCCTGTTTTTGTATTTTGTATGTCTCTTATTCCTTATCATGAAGTGTAGTCTAAAACATCTTGAAATAGAAATTACACGTGTACTGTATGTTGTTTGATGAATGCAAAAGGATCCATAAATGTTGAATGTTTGCCTAGCCAAGTGTGTGAATAACTTTAGTGTAACTGTCATATGTGTAATGGTGTGTGAGAGAATGTGTGGCTCTATCTCAGAGTCTGCTTGTTGTTTAGGAGTTTTTCTGCGGTTCCTGTTTATGGGCGACCTAGCAGGCCAGAAATACGGAAAACTAGGTTTTCTGAAGGAAATTCTTTAGAGTGTGAAGTGTGAATCACTTTCCTGTCCGTTTGAATTGTCAGATGAAAAACGAGAGTCATACAAACATTTAGGTGTTGTCTGCAACTTCAAACCTATTTTCTCCCTTTCCACTCTATTGTAAGCCTGTTCTAAATTACAGAGAAAAGTATAACATCATTTTTTCCTGCAGGTGACTCCAGTTTATATGTCTGTTTGTTTGCCCTGTTTGTTTTATAAACCAATGTTAATAGCTCGCTGCTAAGCTTTTTTGCATCCTACAGGTCTGTTAGAGCATATTTAGAATGTAATACTTGTGTGTATGTTAGAAAGAAAAGGACTTGACTTGACTTGACTTGACGGTTATATGACTTTGATGTGTCTGTAATGAATATGTTTACCTTACTGTTTTTGGTTCTCGTTAATGTTTATATGTTTTCATAGGTACCTCTTGTAATATAATATTTGTTCTATGTGTCTGTCATTAAAATATTGTCATTTTGTCTTAGACTATCATGTCTCTATTCTTATCTTATCCTAACATTGTCTTCTTTGTTATTATTCTCATAGTAACATTAGTTCTCTTGTGTATTTCTGTTTGTGAATGGGTTACTCGTGAATAAGTTTAATTCACTCCACTTGTCTTTCTATTTTAACAGAAATATTAGTGTTGTCTCTTTAAATGTTCTCTGTTGAAGTTTTTTGTCTCAAACAAACCTTATTTCTCTTTTTTATCTTTATGTGTCAGATTGATAACTCTTTTCTAAGTGTATTATGTTTTACTTGTGATCTGAAAGAAAAAAACATGTTCCATCAGTTTGGAATATCTAACAATCCTCCTAGATATGCTAGTTGAGTGGCCAAAACATTTTAAGTTTCAAAGCCTTTGTTAAGTGTCACAGTGGAGGGGACAAGACTGCGTTTTCCTGGCCAGAAGGCGATAGTATTCTTCCCTCACAACTTGAAATTCTACTGTGACAGATAAAGGATATGTGAAAGAGTAAATATTTTACTATACAAATTGCATGCTATTAGATCTAGCAGGCTTTTGCCAACCAATAGAAAGTGATATTTCTCACATATGCTTCAGCTGAGACATTACACCTATTCTCTGCTCCTTGCTCAGCAAACTTAGATCCAGTCCTTTATTTGGATACTAAGGAGCAATTAAATGCTATTTTGAATGTGCCTATTGGCAATTTTAGAGTGATACAGGGTTACACAGTCTCAGAACTTTTTGTTTCACAGACGGTGCAGCCCCCAGTAATGAAGATTCTTATTGAGCTAATGGTTCAGAATGTTTTAAGCTTATTAACAGTAGTACTTCCCCTGAATATTCTGAAGACAAACTTGACGACCGAATAAATCATGGTCACTTGTTTCACACTGAAGTATTTAATGGTGCATTAGATTTACAGCACCCTTTAAGAGGAAATCTAGTTCATAGTCTAATTAATAACAAGAAGGATTCTATTTGCTGGTACTGTCATAAAAACTACACTTCCCAGAATCCTCTGTTGCACAAGATTTCAGATGCTTAACTTCTCTCACTGTTTTGTAACTTCCTTTTTTGTCAGGCAGCTGGCTCAGGAACTTTTAACCACAGCAAATAATTTTAACTTTACCATTTCATACTCATCTGTATTTTTTTTTCTGTATCTCCTGCATCTGGATCTTTTTCACCCACATGAAGGTAAACTTGATGCAGTTTGGATCCATACCCGATTCACTCATTGGTACAGGTTAAATTCCTTTCATTATTCTCTAGACAGATGTGAATCTATTATTTCATATTATTGTACTGCATTTGCAGTACAACAAGAGAGGAGTATTATATTGTGGGTTATGTTGTTGTTACTATTTTTTCTAATTAAATAAGTTTCAGTTAATAAAAATGCAGCTTATGTGCTTGTGCCGCTGCTACAGAAAACTTCTCCCGTAATCTTTGCACTTGTGTATCTTGCATCACAAGTCTGCAAGTGTAAGAAAATGCAGAAGTGACTTAAATGTATTGTTGATTCCATCTGATAACCAGTAATTTCACTACCAAATTTGTAGAAATAAATTATGCTACTAAAATGGGTCTATGTCATTCTCATTTAGGCTAAAAATATAAATATATATAAATATATAAAGGTACAATAGAGAACTTGTTAAATGTTTTTCCTGGTTATGATTAATCAATATTATTTTGTTATAAGAAGGAAACAGTACAGGTTGTATTTGATAGTTTACATAATTAAATTTTCGATTCTGTTACAAATTTGCAAATTACACTGATATTAAGTGGAATTGTGTCTTTGTACCATCCCACTTCCAACAACACAATTACTGGCAGCATTTGGTTGGATTTATTCCCAGTTGTCCTGTCAATTCTCTGTAACAATCCTATCAGGTGTTGTGGACTTTCTTCATATGAATTAACCACAAGAAAACAAATGTCCTTCACTCATATCATAAATGTACAACCACTTCTCATTACTGACAGTTCATACAGTAGTTTCATTAGAGTTCTTTAGCTAGTACATTAGATAAGTCAGTATTACCAGAACACCAGATATTGTCACATTGTCTCTTTGTTTCCAGGTTGGTGATCTGAGCAAAATTCCATCAGTAGCTGTTGAGATTATTCCAATCCATTCCAAATAGAACAACTATCATTGATCCCACCACTCATTGAAAGAAACTCTGCATACATACAAAGAGTCATTTCCAAGTTTGCCATTCATATCTGTGATGTATTTACATTTTTGCCTATCCTAACATCGAATCCATGGACTGATTATGAACTCTAAAAAGAACTGTACAGAGACTGCTGCATTGACTGAATACAAGTGACTGTTGAATATTTCTTCATATGTCTATCCACCGCCATGATGTCTCTCTGATTGGACTTTCCCCTATTATAAACTGATGGACTGATATTGATTATTGTTAATTTTAAGTTTTCAACCCATACAGTATTGAATGTGATATAGTTAAATTGTGTGCAATTTATAAGAACAATGGGAATGTGATAATGTAACATTTTCTCTATATGTTTAGTTTTAAATTAGTTATGAAAACAACAAAGGTAAAATTGTATCTGTTTAAAAAAGGTTTTAGAAGGGAAGTTTCCTGTAATTACTCATTATTGTATTATTGCCCCAGGTCCTCAGCTCTATATGTAGCCGGTTGTGTGTAAACAGCACTGACGTAGAAAAAAAAATGATAAACCCCATAATAATAGAACTCTGTCATGTGCTAATGTTAGAATTGAGTAGAGTCTAGATTCCAAGACTAGTCCCGCCCATAATGTTAAATCTATAAAAAAAAATAGAGTAGCTGACCAAAATAGTATGATTTTAGATTATCATGTGTTTTGATAGGAAAAAGAAGGTTGTACTGATATTGTTTCTGAAATGTTTGTTGAATGTCATATAGTCGAAGTTTTAGAGCTGCAACAATAAGTGTAATGTTTTTATAGAACAGTTCAGTTATTCCAAATGATTAGGTAAAATTTTATAGCTGGTTAAAACAACTCCATTGGAAGTTTCATTAAGTCTATCCATGTCATCCTAGCATTAATACCTGGTCTATATTTCTCTGTTAGAATTTGTGCTATAAGTACCTTCCAACTTCTGCTCACATTTGATTTACATCTATAAGATAAAACTTTTTTTGCCTTATGGGGGAGGTTTGACAAGAAAAGAAAAAAAACAGCTCAGAGATAAGTTCTCTGAAAGTTATAGCTCAGATACAGACGAGCAGGCTGTCCCCAGCCCCACAGCTAAGCTCTACCCCGCCCGTACAATACAAAGTAGAGAAAAGGGGGGCGACGGGGGACGCTGCAGAAGTGCGTCTGACTAAAAAACACACAGATTAACTCATAAGGCATACATAGAGCCGTCAGCCTCCCCACTCTATGATGAGTTGTTTTCCCGTCATAGCTAAGAGAAAGAGAGAGGCAGCAAAAGAGGTAAAAGGTCAAGTATGTGCCCTAGAAAGTCAAAGTGCCTAAGAATCAAAGGAAGCTAGAAAGCAAAGAGAGGAACAAGAAAAGTTGATAGTAGAAGGGTTAAGTTAGATAAAAGAAAAAAGTTTGAATTTAGCATTTTTAGCCTCATTTCAGTATTTTTCATTTTTAGCTTCATTTTAGTATTTTTCATTTTTACTAATCTTCATTTTTACATTTTTATCTTACTCAGGATGATTATTACTATGTCTCATTATCTCTATGCAATGATTTCCTTTTATTATCTCTCTGTAATGCTTTATTTTGCTTTATTTTGAAACCTAACTTCACTATAATCATATATTTGCTTAAATCTTAGACTACATGTTATATTCAGACAGCTCTTGCTTCATTGTGCGGTTCCAGCAGGTTCCTAGTCACGTTAGTTCCTCAAAAACAGGAAATACTTCTAGCCCCCTTGCTTCCTGTTTTCTTTGTTTTCATTCATTTCAGCTTTTCAGCTGCACTTCTGTATTGGTGCTGCCACGACAGTTGAACTGTAACTCACAGTAGTGCACACCACTGTCCTATTTATAATAGACCTCCCTTGTTCCTGGGGGTCCTCTCAGCACTCTTACTGTGCCTGTAATTACTAATGTGAAACATATTTAATGTTTCAAGAGAGGTAATGTAAAAATATCTGGAACGGTCCAATTCCTATGACGGACGAATGGCTAGTGTCAGAGGGTTGATAGTTGTCACCCCCACCCTCTATGACGCCATAACGCTATATGGCCCAAGGCAGGATGGACTAATGGTCTACTGTGGACAATGGTCACTCATATAGCTTATACTAGGCCATACAAACAAAAGATCATCACTCTGTTACTTAAATTCCAGAGTGTTAGCATAACGCCAGTCTGTCTGATTGGGGCCCCTTACTGCTGAAGTGCTGCTCAAATTACTTGAAATACCACAATGGCCTTGGTTAGCCGATAGCTGATTGCGAGGCTGTGGACTGTTGGAGCTAGGCACAGTATGTTACAACATTCCTTTGATAACATGTAAGACTAAGTAAATCATTTGGACATTAATTGTACAAGGAGGAGACAGACTATGTATGGTATTTCCGTGAAACCCTTGTCACACTTATTGTAAAAGCCTTCTGAAAGCTATATAATGCCTGGACCAAGAGGTGTGTCTTTGGTAAGTCCTTGGCTGACATTCTGTGTGTTACTCCAACAGCTTACCCAGACAAAACTGTTATGTTGTATTATGTAAGAATAAATTGCCTGACTATTTCTAAAGGTTTTCCTTTACTGAGTTTTGTCTTACACGAGGTCAAAATGGTACTACAAAAAATACCATCACTTCCTGATTGGCTGCCATGTATCTGCTGGTCTGTTTTGGACAAACTGTGGACCAGCCCCCCTACTCTTCTGTCCCCTACTTCCCCTCTTGACTGTCACAAACATTCCTCCCTCATTAGCCTCCACTGCCCCTTCTCCTCCCCCCACTCCACTTGCCCCTGCAAATGGTTGCTCTGCGAGCCTCCTGTCATTCCCCTTGTTTGCCGATGCTCTCAGTGCTGCAAGTTCACCCCTTAGAGTCTGCAGCTCAGATTCCAAGATAAAAACCCACCGACATCTCTCACATGTAAATACTGCATGGAACTGCTGCTCCAACACCACATACATGTGACAAGACACACACTTAGTAATACCAGCAAACCCACTCATATTTACACTGGGTACTTACAGTCTCCCAAATGTAATTCCTCACCAACACCTTTTTGGTTTTAAACGCCTTAGGGGGAATGAAGACCGCATAGGTAAGAATGAAGTTAGGCCAGGCCCCCCTTCCCCCTAAGGTGCGTGTTGTTAGCCTCCCCCAACCCTTCCCAGCTAGCCCCTCAGGTAGAACAAAGGAAGGGGCTAGCCACGGCGGGAAAAAGTGGGTGGGTTGGGGGAGGAAGCAGAGGAGGAGCGTGGGGCAGGGCAGTGATTTAAGAGGATGCTTTGTTTGAATTTGCTCATACTTACTTGTTTTTTGTTTCCCACCCTCCCTCCCTAGGTAAGGTGGATTCGGTCGAAAACAAGGTGCTCCAGGGTTGTTACAACCGATCGCCTATTTGGGGTCAGGAAGGAATTTTTCTCTTAGCACTAAATTGGCTGAAAAGTGCTAGTGTTTTCGCCTTTCTCTGGAGTACCATTATCTGTGGTGGTCAAGGCGTCAGTGCGGCTCTAGGTCTACGAAGTGGTTATAGTGCAGGCCTACCTTGGGTGAGTCACGAGTGTGCATCAGACTGGGACTGCACGGTTTTCTCTGATGCATGCAAGTGACTGGGTTAGCGCCATTATGCACAATGAGGGAGCAGGGGGATGGGCAAAAAGGCGGTCACTGAGTGCGCCCGGCCCCGTTATCCCTGCTTCAGGTTTTTGGGAATTTTTGGGCCATTGAGCCCACGTTTTTTGAGTTTCAGATTTTTTGGGCAGGAGCCCACGTTTGGGGAATGAGAGCCGCAGCTGGGGTCAGGGTCTACCCATAATTTTTTGATTTTTTAACTGTTAAATAAAGCTTGTGACCTCCACAGATTTTTTGCCATAACATGTCTCTGTGTTTTAATTGAATGGAAAGGTGCAGATTGGGGGGGTAGGGGGTTCCTTGGCCTAAGGTTTTTAACGCTGCTTAACACTCAATTCACATGCAACACTTGGATCACATGCAACACTCGCTAAGCAGCTCCCACACTCGCTTTGCCTTCACAAGTTTACGGTTTCTAATGTCAGTGTTCCTTCCATACTTTGCTCCGGTAGGCTTGGGCCCGAGCCTCCCATGCCATCTTGACTGGATTCTCGTGATCAGGGCAGGAACTAGGGGTAGGCAGAGTAGGCACGTGCCTAGGGCGCAAAGCTGAGGGGGCGCCAGGCACGTACCTGCTCTGTCGCCTACCCCGTGTCCGGTCCCGTGCACTCCCCGACTGCCACTGGCTTGCACTTCTGCGCATGCACCCTGCAGCGAAATTTTGCGGATGCGCGCTGGAAAAAAAAATCGCGCTGGCAAAAAATTGCGGATGCACAGTCAAGCGCGCACAGAGCCGGTGCCGTGGCCCGCCAGGTTGCCTAGGGTGCCTGGCCGGGTTGGCCCGGCTCTGCTCGTGATGTGGATGAGGGTTTTGTATAGCCGTTTATACTTTTTTGCCCGATTTTCCCCATCTATGCTGCGGTCTGGCAGTTCCTACAATTTCTTTTGCGGGTTTGAGCAGATGTCTAACAGAAAGTAAATCTAAAGTTTTATGGCTCGAAACAGCGCCAAACTCCTTCCAGCGAAGCTCTGTCACATTTTTGGATAGTGAACTAGTCGATCAGGTGATTGCCTTATCACCTTTTTCCACTCCGCAAAGGTAGAAATTTAATAACAGCAAAAGAGGAGCGCTCGAAGTGTAATAATATGAAAATGTGTTTATTTAAAGGCTAAAGATACACATCAAGGTGAATAAATAAAAGACTGAAAATCTCCTTTATCTTCAAAATGTTTCGCGCTCAATAGCACTTCCTCCGGAGGTCAAGAGGTACTACACCAATACAACACTTTAAATAGCAATCCATTTAGTTCTTAAATGTGAGTAATTAACTCTTTCTCTATTGGAAGATTTTTAATACATATCATAAATAAAAATACATGCACAGTTATAAAAAGTACTATTATCCAGAAAGTTCTGAATTACGACTACATTTTAATAATCCAAATTTTTTTTTTGTAATAATAAAACAGTACTTTGTACTTGTTCCAAGCTAAGATATAATTAATCTTTATTGGAGGCAAAACCAGCCTATTGGGCTTATTTAATGTTTACATTATTAGTAGACTTAAGGTATGAAGATCCAAATTATGAATTTCTCAGTCGTTTACAGGCTCTTTGCTAGGGATGGGCTGCACCTCAATGATGATGGTGCAGCTGTTTTGGGGAGAAGATGGCTAGACAGTTGGAGGAGATTTTAAACTAGGAGTGGGGGGGTTCAGTAAAAGATGCAGTGGAAGACAGGTTGGATGAGATAGTGGGCAAAGGAAGGGAAAATCGGGTTGGAGGTTTGTTTGGGTGTACTGTTAAGGACAAGACTGGACTGGGATTCAAAATAGGCCCTGATATTCCTATGGCACAGAGGCCCAAAGAGACCCCAACAGCCCACTTAATAGTCACTTTCTATGGCATCTTACAGCAGCCCCTCTGGCATTTGCCAGAACCCACAGATTGCCAGTCCTGGCCTGGTTAAGGATTGGCAGGATCACATGTCATTTGTTCAATATGGTAACAGTATTAAATGTATGTTTGCAAATGCAAGGAGTCTGAAAAAATGGGAAAGCTGGAGGTGCTGGTGCTGGAGGGGAAATAGGATGTAATTGGTGTGGCTGAAACATGGCTGAATGAGTTGCATGACTGGGCAGTTAATATTAGCAGCTATACTTTGTTTAGGAGGGACAGAGGCAATAGAATAGGAGGAGGGTATGTCTGTTTGTTAGGCAGGATTTAAAAGCTTATATAAAGGAGGAGGTTATGTTAGAAAATGAGGGTGCAGAAGTCTTATGGGTGGAGTTCTTTACCATTTGTAAAGATTCCAGCAAATTAATTGTAGGGGCATAGGTTGTTTATGAGCCAACCAGGAAAATGCTATTCTGGATCTAGTGATCTCAAATGACCCAGAACTTATAGCAAATGTGCAAGTCATTGAACCTCGGGGTAACAGTGACCATAATGTTATATAATTTAATGCCTGGTGCAAAAAACAAATATACACTGGGGCAGCAAAAACCATCAATTTCAGAAAAGCTAATTTAAGTGCCTTGAGGGCTGCCTGTCAGAGAATTGATTGGGGCATTATGTTTTCAGCTAAAAACACAGAACAGAAATGGTTGTCATTTAAATCATTACTGTTCTCAATTTATTCCCTTAAGGAGTAAATGTAGTAGTTCTAGAAAATCACCCTATGTGGTTTAATATAGAAGGAAAGAAGTTAATAGCAAAGAAGGGAAAGGCATTTAAAAACTACAAATCTGTTGGGACAGAAGCTGCATTTAATGAATATAAACACTATAATAAATGTTGTAAATCAGCAATCCGGAAGGCAAAGAAAGGAAATGAAGAGTGCATTTTTCTGCGGAGGCTAAGACTAACCCCAAATATTTTGATAGTAAAAAGATGCAGGTTGAGATTGTTGCTCCATTAAATAATGGTACCAGTATGGTTGCAACAGATACAGAAAAGGCAAATGTGCTTCTTTCCTTCAGTGTATACAATAGAGGAGTCTGAATTTCCAGGCTTACTTCATAGCTGCACTGATGGCTCAGCTCAATCTAGTCAGTGGCTGACTCAGTATATGATTCATAAAGCTTTAATAAAAATTAATGTAAACAAGGCTCCAGGGCCTGATGGCATACACCCCCAGGTTCTAAGAGAGCTTAGTTCAGTTTTAGACCAGCCCCTATTTCTGATTTTCTCAGATTCACTTTCAACTGGTATGGTACCTATGGATTGGAGAAAAGCTGATGTCATTCCAATATTTAAAAAGGGATTACGATCTCAGCCTGGCAATTATAGGCCAGTAAATTTGACATTGGTAGTGGGCAAATTATTTGAAGGCTTGTTAAGGGATCACATTCAAAATGTTGTCCTGGTGAATGGCATTATGAGCAGCAATCAGCATGGCTTTATGAAGGATAGGTCATGTCAGACAAATTTGATTGCTTTTTATGGTAAGGTAAGTAAGATGCTGGACAGTGGGAGGGCAGTAGATGTGATCTATTTGAATTTTGCCAAAGCGTTTGATACCATGCCCCACAAATGACTGTTTTCTAAACTAAGGTCTGTTTGTCTTATTGAAGCCATTTGCACATGGATAGGAATCTGGCTACAGGATCGGGTACAGAGGGTGGTTGTTAATTGTGCATTCTCTGCTTGGAGTAAGGTTCTTAGTGGGGTCCCTCAGGGCTCGGTATTGTGTCCACTTTTATTTAACTTGTTTATTAATGACTTAGGGGAGGGTGTTGTAAGTAATGTATCAGTGTTTGCACATGACACAAAACTATCCAGCCCAATAAATTCCATCCAAGATGTGGCATCCTTGCAACAGCATCTTGACAAACTGGCAATCTGGGCAGCTAAGTGGCAAATGAGATTCAATGTTGATAAATATAAAGTCATGCACCTCGGATGTAAAAATATCCAAGCCACTTATACCCTTAATGGGACTGCACTAGGCAAATTCATAATGGAAAAGGACATCCATTTTGTAACTAAGGAGCCATATTGGATACACTTGATCACACTCACATTCACACATGGCCTGCCATGTCACATTTGTATCACAGAGACTGGGCAGGGTGGGCATGGGTATATAAATAGCCATGGAGCCACAGGCCGGGTCGGGCACAGGTTTTGAGAGGCAGGTTAGGGTCTGGTGCATGTTGACAATTTGCCGACCCACACTGAGTGATGTAATGGCAGATTCTGATGATTTCTTAGACAAGCATAATATCACAGACTAGGATGATACTAAAATCTAATGCTAGTATAGATATTTGTATATACAGTTTATGTTGGTATGAATGTGTGCATGTATGTGTACTGGGGTTCATTTGAAGCTGTTGGACTTTGGCCTATTTTCAACCAAACTTAACTATGTAAACATTTACCTGTTTGCAATTTGCACGCCACAGAGCTGGTTTACTAATCTAACCTGCAGTGCAAAGTGCAAAATTGCATCCATTAATGCTCTGTTTTTACATAAGTGGTGTCAATTCATGCTTCTTGAATTTGCACCTCTAACCACATTGCTATATGTGTCGCCTTTGCTGAATAAACTGAAAGGTGCAAAATAAGAGGGAGCGCAGGCTCAAAGGTGTACTTTTTGCAATATCTGTCTTTTTCCATTTTTGTATAAATGGTGTGAAGGTTATTGAGGTCATTAGGGGAATTATTCATTTGGATTCTTTTCTTAATAATGCCTGATCAATGCCTGATGACCATCCATCATATGCCTAGCCAGCAGTGGACAATAGTCTTAAATACTCTGTCTTTCTTTTTAAAGGGGAACTATTGTGAAAATGAAAATTGAAAATAAGCTTCAGCATACTGAAATACGAAACTTTTAAATATAATCAATTGAATATTCAGGATCTTTTTTGAAATAATCAAGTTTATCTTCACTATCCTTATCTTAGCATCTGTTTCTCTTCATTCTTCCTTCATGCAGCAGTTGGGTGTTGGATAATCATTGACAGTTAGATCCAATATATCTTATAAGTGGGCTCCTTTTGCCTAGAAGATGTGTTAGAGCTCACACTATTAAAATCACCAGACATCAAGTCTATCTACATGCAGGATTTGTGCAAAAGGCAGTTATTTTGTTAGATTTTGTTTGTACTAGAATCAGTTATTTAGCTCTAATTCATTCACTCTAATTCATTTGCTCAAAAAAAAAGCCCCCCTATAAGATATATTGGATCTAACTGTCAATGAATATCTTTTTTTTTCTTATCTTCTTTTTTTTTACTTTACTTATTTCATTTTATTCACCCCCCTCCGGCTTTTTTTTTCTTTTTCTCTTTTCCTAGCTCTCTTGTTTCCCTTAACCCACACTCCCCTACCTATTGGGCATACAAAGAAAGCACAAATGTTTGAAATATGTATATATGGCTAACAATTAAAAAAATGTTAACAGATTTACAGTTAATTGACATATGGAAGGCACTCAATCCAGAAAAAAAAGACTACACATACTTCTCTAGAGTCCATTCAGTTTACTCCAGAATTGATTATATATTCGCTTCACAACATTGGCTGCGTTTATTCACAAAGGGAGAGATTAGGAACGCAATTTTGTCTGATGACTCACCAGTGTCAGCAGAATTATTAATCCCTAAAACACTACAAGCAAAATTTACATTGCAAATTAACGAATTTATGCTTCTTAAGGAAACAAACAAAAAGCAGATACAGGGATGGTTAGAAAGCATATTGCATAACAACAACACACCAGATATATCTGCAGGGACACTGTGGGAAATGCTGAAATGTGTTCTTAGAGGGAATTTGAAAACCATGGGCAGCAACCTAAACAAAGAAAGAGAAAAAGAAGTGTCTAATCTTTTAAGCCAAATTGCTACATTAGAGCAAACCCATAAAGTTTGGCACAAAAACGTTAGTAGCCTTAGAAAGTAAAAGACTGCAACTTAAGGCATTATTAAATCTCAGAGTACAAAAAACTTGTTTAAGAACTAAACAGAAATTCTATGAGTTGGGAGACAAATGTAATAAACACATTGCAAGAACAATAAAAAAATTCAACCTCAAAGAAATATTATGTCTATAAAAGATAATATTAATAATACTCGTTATGATACTAAGAGTATTGCTGAAGTCTTTCAGGAATACTATCAGAAATTGTATAAATTAAAGACATCTACGCCAGAAGACGATAATATAAATAATATTATTAACTTTATTAAAGAATCAGGCATTAATAAAATACCACAAGAAGTGGGCCAAACCCTTGATGCCCCGTTTCGGAAGAAAGAAATTGATGAATGTATTGAGGCTTTACCTGAAGGGAAAAGCCCAGGCCCGGATGGGTACACAGCTTCGTTCTATAAAATTTTCAAAAATACTATATTTCCATATCTACTTGAGTACTTTAATAGTATTTCGGAGAAAGGTAGATTCCACCCACAAGCCTTGGAGGCCCAAATTACTGTAATCCCAAAACCAAATAAGGATCCTCAATTATGCCCCAGCTATAGACCGATCTCGCTGATTAACATAGACATGAAGATTTATGCAAAAATAATAAGCAACAGAATCAAAAATTACTTACCGGAATTAATACATACTGACCAAAAGGGATTTACTCCTAAAAGAGAAGGGAAAGAAAATACATTTAAAATTATCTCACTGATTAATCAGGCTAAAAAGAATGATTCCATCAATTATACTTACCGAAAAGCTTTTGATAGGGTGTCATGGAGATCTTTGAGGGAAACTTTAGTTGGTTTTGGATTTGGCCCAGCTATTATACACAGAATATTTGTGTTATACAATACCCCAACTGCCAGAATTAAAATTAATTCGATATTATCGTCTAAAATACAAATATTTAACGGAACAAGACAGGGGTGCCCGATATCACCAATCCTCTTCACTCTTGTTATGGAAACCCTATTTGCACACATTAGGAAGGATAACGGAAAATTTTATCATACTTACCATAATTTTCGTTTCCTGGTTACTATGGGCAGCATTCACACCTATGGGTTTATCCCCGCCCTCACTTTGTTATAAGACAGAAGTTAATTAGATTAATTAACTACTCTATATGACCCCCTTCTCCCCTCAGCTCACTGTCTTTTGATGTCCGAGATTATAGTGGGAGGATTTGGTGTGAATGCTGCCCATAGTAACCAGGAAACAAAAATTATGGTAAGTATGATAAAATTTTCCGTTTTCCCTGGTCACTATGGCAGCATCCACACCTATGGGTCAGTACCTTAGCAGTCCGAACAGGGTGGGTTCATAATATAAACACTTACACCACTTATATGCATAACTGAAAATTTTATTAATCGGCCAACTGGACCGTTTCCAGTACTTTCCTACCAAAGGAAGTCTTTTCTGAAGTAAATAAATTTACATGATAGTGATTTAGAAATGTGTTTGTTGAAGACCAAGATGCAGACTTGCAAATCTTTTCCAGCTCAACATTCGCCTGAAATGCCCAAGAAGTACTCAAAGATCTTGTGGAGTGTGCTTTAACCCCTTTAGGAGATTGTAACCCTTTTGCCTTGTAAGACAAATGAATACATTTCACAATCCATCTGCTCAAAGTAGCCACTGAAGCTGCTTGTCCCTTCCTGGCACCATCGGGGACCACAAAAAGTCTGTCTGACTTTCTCCATTCCTTTGTTTTTTCCAAATAAATGGAAATACAGCGAACTAGATCCAACATATGCCATTTCTTTTCCTGTTCTGATACAGGATCTGGGCAGAAAGCTGGTAAAATTGATTCATGATTGACATGAAAAGTTGATACAACCTTAGGTAAATACCCAGGCACTGGCCTTAATATTACCTGATGAGGTTGAATTACAGTAAAAGGCGAAATCGCCGACAAAGCCTGCAAGTCACTGACTCTCCTTGAGGAAGTTATTGCTGTAAGAAACACAGTTTTAATTGTGAGAAACAACTGCAATATTTCTTTAAGAGGTTCAAAAGGTTCTTCTGTAAGAGCCTGTAATACCAACGGCAGATTCCAGGTTGCTGACAGTGCTCTTACTGGAGGTCTGAGATGTAAAACTCCAGCCATAAATTTTGAAATGTTTTTATCCTTTGCGCACTGAACTCCTATGAGAGCTGAAATAGCAGACACTTGTAACTTTAGGGTTCTCAGACTTAGACCCTTATCAAAACCTGCTTGTAAAAAGTCGAGAATTTGCATAATATTTACTTGTTCTTGAATTATTTTCCTTTCTTTACACCAGTCTGAAAAGATGCTCCAGATTCTATCATACGTTCTGTTTGTAGAAATCTTTCTAGCAGACAGCATCGTATTGATTACCTGATTAGAAAGGCCCTCTTTACTTAACCTTTCCCTTTCAACCTCCAAGCTGTGAGGCATAAGACATGAGGATTGGGATGCCTGACAGGACCCTGACTCAAGATATCTTCCCTTTGAGGCAGTCTCCAGGGGTTCCTTATTACCAAGGATTTGAGCATTGGGTACCAACTTCTCCTTGGCCAATCTGGAATTATTGCAATTATGTCCGCTTTCTCTGCCCTGATTTTCCTCAGTATGTGAGGGATTAGAGGTGTTGGAGTAAAGATATATAGGAGACCTACACTCCAATCTTGTTGGAGAGCATCCACCGCTGCTGTCTGATTGCGGGGGAATCGGGAAAAGAATGTGTCGACTTTTCGATTGTTCGTCGTGGCCATCAGATCCACATCCGGCAGACCCCATTTCTGTACAATCTGGATAAACACCTTGGGATTCAATTCCCATTCGTGTTTGCTTATCCTTGCACGACTTAGAAAGTCTGCTAGCACATTTTGTTTTCCTGGGAGATGAATGGCTGATATGTCCTGTAAATTCGACTCTGCCAAAGTCATGATCGGATACAACTCCTTTATGAGACTCTTGCTGTGAGTCCCTCCTTGTTTTCTTATATAAGAAACTGCTGCCATGTTGTCTGTCTTGACTAACAATGCTGCTCCTTTCAACTTGCGACCACATTGCTGAATCGCCTTCCATACTGCCCTCAGCTCCAACACATTGGCTGGCAGTACTTGTTCCTCCGTTTTCAACAGACCTTGTAGACAATAACCTTCCACATGTGCACCCCATCCATACGGGCTGGAGTCCGTTGTTAGCACCTTCCATTTGACTGCCTCTAAAGAAAGTCCCTTGGACAGATTGCTTTCCAACATCCACCATCTCAACTTGTCTTTGGTTTCTACTTGCATAACAATTCTTTGATTCCAGTCCTGCACAATTGAATTCCATTGACTCAAAAACATGCTCTGTAGTGGTCTGATCTGCCACCGTGCCCATTTTAACATAGGGAATGTCGAAGTCTGGAGACCTAATACACTGCTCACCTCCCGAGCTGAGCTCCAAGGTCTCCGCATCAGATCTCTGACTGCTGTCTTTATCTTCTCCTTCTTTTTGCCTGGTAGAGTCACTAAACCCTGTACTGTTAGAAACCTGGCTCCTAAATATATCAGATCTTGGGAAGGAACCAGCTGACTCTTCTAAAGATTTAAAACCCAGCCATGATCTTGAAAGATCCTGATGACTACATCCCTTTGTATTGTTAATACTTGTGGGTCCTGCGACTTCATCAAAATGTCGTCCAAATAATGAAATATTTGAATTCCTTGTCTTCTGATCTTTGCAATAAGTGTCTGTAGGACTTTTGAGAACACTCGTGGTGACGTTGCCAGGCCGAATGGAAGACAAGTAAACTGCTAGTGTAGATCCTGACTTAAAGCGAATCTTAGGAACTTTTGGTGCGAGACAGCCACTGGGATATGAAAATAAGCATCTTTTAAATCTAAAGATAGAAGCCAGTCTCCTATCTGGATTTCCTTTATTATTGAATAAATGGATTCCATCCTGAACCTTCTTATTTGCAGAAACACATTGATTGACCTTAAATCCAGTATTTGACGAAAATCTCCTGTTTTTTTCATCAACATAAATAGGACTGAGTAAATCTCTTGTCCCTGAAATTCTCTGGGAACAGGCAAAATGGCTCCATCCTTTAATAACTGTTGACCATAACTTATCATCACTTTTCTCTGGTCTGTTGCATTGGGAATCTTCAATAATACAAAGTGATTGTACTTCGGCACTTCCTTGAATTCCAAGTAATAGCCTTGACTTAGCGTTTGCAATACCCACTGATCGCTTATCGACTTTGTCCACACTTCTACAAAATATGTTAGCCTCCTGGGTATCTCTGAAGCATGGACTGTCAAGTATTCAGAATCTTTTTGTTGACTTAACCTCTGTTCCTCTTCCCCTTTGATTTTTAAATAGCAAAGATTGACCTCCTCTCTACTGAGTTGGTTGTCTTGCAAACCTGAAATTTCTTTGTTCTGGAAAATAACTTTTGTTCCGAAAGGATGATCTGTCTGTTCGGAAATCCGTCGGCTTGAACACTTTCTTTTCTTGAGGCAGAAAAACACCTTTTCCCCCTGTCACCTTCTTAATTATATCCTCCAATTTGGTTCCAAAGAGCATCTGCCCTTCAAATGGTAAGTTGCACAAATTCATTTTAGAAGCCTTATCAGCATTCCATGCCCTTAACCATAGCGCTCTTCTTGCTGCAATTGACAGGGCCATAGCTCTAGATGATGACCTAACCATGTCTACTGAAGCCTCCGTGACAAAATCTGTACCCAATTTTAATTCGGCCAAAGATTCGATTATGTCTCTTCTATTAACTCCCTCTTTTAAGGCCAGTTCCACATTTTGTAGCCACATCTGCATTGCTCTGGCTACTGAAGTCAGTGCTAAAGCTGGTCTGCATGTAGCTCCTAATGCCAAATAAGTCTTCTTTAAAGATGATTCCATCTTCCTATCTATTGGGGGGTTTAAGAAGGACATTACATCTTCCACCGGTAAAAGTGTTTTACTGGAAAGCCTGGACACTGCTGCATCTACCTTAGGAGTTTTCTCCCAAATAATCTCCTCTTCTGCTGTAAAAGGATATAGCTATTGTACCCTTGGAGGAATAGGAAATTTAGCATCCGTCTTTTCCCACTCTTTTAAGATAATTTCCTTAATTACCTCATGTAAAGGGAAAGTCGACCTTTCTCTTTTTAGAAACTTAAACGGATTTGAAGAGGATGTTTGTTGCTCCGCCTTTTCCGGGAGTTCTAGCTGTGCTCTTACAGCTTTAATTAAAGGCTCTACTAGAGACATATCAAAGGTTGAACTAAGTTGTTCTTCTTCAAGCTCATCTTCAGCAGACTCTGTAGGTGACTGCCATCCTGCAGACATCTGACCTCTCCGCGAAGTTGAGGCACCATTATCCTGCATTATATCTTCGTTATTACGCTTTGTAGCAAGAGTAACTCCTTCTATAACTGCCTCTCTGATCCATCTCATAACATCAGCAGTGTCTGCAGCTGCATCACCAGCCAATCTTCTTGTGCATCGCTCACACAATTTTGAATGTTTTAAGGCTGTGTTATCACATGCCACACAAATCCTATTCTTCTCTTTTGATAGGGATTTTCTTGGGGCAGGCACACTGCAATAAAGCTAGTAAGAGAAGAATAAATATAAGCACTCTTTTTTCCCATTAATAGCACACTTACCTAACATGGCTCACCTCCTAATATCTGTGGCGCATTTTCTGGGCTACTAGGCACTTGAGGATTAATCTCCATATCTATAAAAGGTAAAAAACATAAAGACGTCTTAGCTCAAAGAAAAGCTAAGCAAAGGAGCTTCCAGGTCAAATAAATACCTGCAACAGCTGAACGCAACTGCTAGGACTCTGAGGAGAAAGAAACTAGCTATCGCACGACTTTTAAAAACACTTCCGTGTTCGCGCTATGCGAAAACCGGAAGTGACGCGTACCCGGAAGTGACGTCATGCGCACCAAGCTGGAACGCATCGGTCAATAGCGTACTTCAGGAAACTCGTCCCTAGCTAAGTGCCGCCCGTGACCTGGTCTTAGACGCAGGTATAGAAGCTCCCAGAGGAATATGGAGCATGATACCCCGGGCTGCCTAGTAACGGGGGTGGCTTGCCGATCTCCTCTGAGAGGAAATACTCCCGCAAAGCCCTACCAGGAAGAGAGGCCAACTTCCCAGGTATGGGATCCCAAGTCTTGGGTCCATGTGAGCCATAAAAGAAAATCTTGGCCCCCAAAAGGCCCGAAAAAAGCGAGGACAGAAAAAAGACAGTGAGCTAAAGGGAGAAGGGGGTCATATAGAGTAGTTAATTAATCTAATTAACTTCTGTCCTATAACAAAGTGAGGGCGGGGATAAACCCATAGGTGTGGATGCTGCCATAGTGACCAGTGAAAATGATATCTCCGGCATTATAGTATATGGCAAAGAATACAAATGCCTGGCTTTTGCAGATGATCTATTACTATATGATCCTTATCTTTATTATGTAGCGGTCCACTTAGTATGAATTTGGGACTGGTGCAACAGAAATAAGTCAAAAGATTTGTGTGAATTAGAGAAAGATATAGTAGGATACCCAATTGACCATAATCTATGGACAGAGAGAGAGAAAATGCCAATTGAACTATTACAACACCCCTTAGTGGGCACTACTTTGAAAATATGGCATAAAAACAAATTAGAATATGGGTTAACAAGAGCCCCATATATATTACAAACTTTAGTACAGAACCCGGAGTTCCAGCCAAGTATGGAGTAAAGGGAGGAAATAAGACAGATGGAGGAAATTACATTGCTAGCACATAACCAAAGTGAAAAGTACTGGGAAATATGGTCACCTTGGGAAAATTATATGAAATCATTAAATCCTTAAAAAAAAACATTAGGCTGCATAGTATATTTGCACACAGAAGATTAACTTGTAGCCAACGGTATGTGTATTTGATGTTATAAGTAGATCTATGTGGATACTATGCTCACTACCCACTTTTACCCCTTTCCTCCCCTTTTTATTTTCTGTACCCTGCTATTCCCAAATATAACTATAAATAAAGAATTATAAAAAAAAAGAATATCTGATACCCAACTGCTGCATGAAGATAGAATGAAGAGAACCAAATGCTGAGAGGGTTAGTTAACATAAACTTGATTATTTCAGAAATCATGCAGACTATTTAATTTAGAACTATTTAGAAAGTTTCTTATTTTAGTATGATGAAGCTTATATTAAATTTTCATTTTCGCAATAGTTCCCCTTTAACTCCATAAAGGTTCCCTGTATACATTTAAGGACCAAAAAGGAAGTAAACTTCCAGCACTCAAATTCAACCTGTGTAAATCCCATTAAATACTTTTTACAAAAATTGAGTTGTTGGTTCCACAAATTGGTCAAAATATGTAATCTCAAGTGCCACGTAAAGGCCCCTCATTTAACATCCTACAACACCTAGGGGCAAATGCATCAAGGGTCGAATATCGAGGGTTAATTAACCCTCGATATTCGACTGGGGAATGAAAATCCTTCGACTTCAAATATCGAAGTCGAAGGATTTTGCGCAAATACTTAGATCGAACGATCGAAGGAATAATCGTTCAATCAAACGATTAAATCCTTCGAATCGAACGGTTCGAGGGATTTTAATCCAACGATCAAAGGATTATCCTTCGACCAAATATAAATTAGCCAAGCCTATGGGGACCGCTTTTAGGTGGCGAACTAGGGGGTCGACGTTTTTTCTTAAAGAGACAGTACTTCAACTATCGAATGGTCGAATAGTTTAACGATTTTTAGTTCGAATCGTTCGATTCGAAGTCGTAGTCGAAGATCGAAGTAGCCCATTCGATGGTCGAAGTAGCCAAAAAAACACTTCGAAATTCAAAGTGTTTTTTCTTCTATTCCTTCACTCAAACTTAATGAATGGCCTACTGTGTACTAAATATTAAGGTGCATTTAAAATCATTTAAATCCCATTAAACCTCTAGCAACAATGTGCATTATGGGTGATTGATTGAACTGTGTTCATTTACCCTTTATGCTTTAGGAGCATTTTCAATCATTGAGTTTCCAGCAACACAGTACATTATGTGCTGTGTTGCTGGGAAACTATAGTGAGACTGCAACGAAGCTTTAAAGTCCCAGCTAATTAATTAAGATACACAATGTGCCTGTGTGTTTCTTAATCAATTAATCATTAATAAAATAATCAATAAAGCTAATTATATAGCCACAACAAATGAAAACATTTATAGCAAGTGGGACAGGTAATATTAAATATAAATAAATATATAAATATCCATATTTTTTATCGCTTATCCAAAAAACAGCTAAAAGAGCAGTGTTCATTCATTCCCTTTGGGGACAATGTATCCAGTGTTTAATCCAAAAAGCTTCACGTTGTAATAATTTGCGGGATATATCACCTCCTTTTCTAAGTATCGGAACATGATTGATTGCCATATATTTAAAAGTAGTTAAATGGTGCCCCACCGCAACATAATTTTTAGCAACTTGTTTTTGTGGTTTTCTTATCTCTATAAGCTACATTAATGGCTGATCTATGAGCATCAATTCGCAATCTCAACAAATCAGTTTTCCCCACATAAGATAATCTGCAAGGGTAGGAAATTAAATATATAACGTGTGTGGTCGTACACATAAGGTGATGACGTATTTTATATTGATGGCCTGAGTGGGGGTGTACAAAGCTATTGCCTGGTGTCATATATTTACAGGACAAACATGTTGGACACTTATAGCATCTAGGTTTATTTGTGGGTAACCATGAGGGGTCGAACTTTGTTCTCTATAACAATGTATGGGATCTCCCAAGACCAATAAGTCACACTGGTTCTGACCCCTCCTATAGCCCACCATAGGTGGATCTGGGCAAACTTTACCCAGTACTTCATCCGCTTGAACCATTTTCCAATTGGCTCTAAGGGCATTGGTAATGGAGGATGAGACATTGTTATATACCGTTGATAAGATCAAAGGACTTCTCTCTGTTTGTTGTGTTGAAACTCGGCATCTAGCCTTAACCAATGCTTGATCTAGGGCCCTGCTTTTATAGCCCCGTTGCAAAAATCTCTCTTTCATCTGAGTTAATTGTATTTCACACTTCATTTCATCTGAATTATTGCGCAGTACTCTGCAAAACTGGGACAAGGGCAGAGAATGCTTCAAAGCAGGGGCATGGCAACTAGATGCATGCAATAAAGTGTTGCGATCTATGTTTTTACGGTATAAGGGAGTATTGAACCTTATTGTTCTCCAATGTCAGATGTAAATCTAAAAATTCTAGTGTTAGACCACACTTAGCTGTAAATTTATTAGTTTCAGAAGATAGGTTCAACTCCTCTACCAGTGGAGTCAGATTTTATTAGTGCTGTTTTTCCTAAAGACCACTTTTTATAGCAGTAGAGATTTTTAGTCTGTGTTAAAAGGAGATTGATTTTCTGAGCAGGAGTTATGTTATCAGTCTGTGCTGCCCTATTGTGGTGATTTTATTTGGGGCTTAGGTAGCACACTTATGTTGTTAGGCTATATGAATATTGTCTGCATCATGCAGTAGATGTGATCTATTTGGATTTTGCCAAAGCGTTTGATACTGTGCCCCACAAATGACTGCTTTCTAAACTAAGGTCTGTTTGGCTTAATGAAGTTGTTTGCACATGGATAGGAAACTGGCTACAGGATCAGGTACAGAGGGTGGTTGTTAATGGTACATTCTCTCCTTGGAGTAAGGTTCTTAGTGGGGTCCCCCAGGGCTCGGTATTAGGTCCACTTTTATTTAACTTGTTCATTAATGACTTAGGGGAGGGTGTTGTAAGTAATGTATCAGTGTTTGCAGATGACACAAAACTATCCAGCCCAATTAATTCCATCCAGGATGTGGCATCCTTGCAACACGATCTTGACAAACTGGCAATCTGGGCAGCTAAGTGGCAAATGAGATTCAATGTTGATAAATGTCATGCATCTGGGATGTAAAAATATCCAAACCACATATACCATTAATGGGACTGCACTAGGCAAATCCATTATGGAAAAGGACCTTGGAGTCCTTGTAGATGATAAACTTGGCTGTAGCAAGCAATGCCAGTCAGCAGCATCAAGGGCAAATAAGGTCTTGAGCTGTATTAAAAGGGGCATAGAGTCAAGGGAGGAGGGGGTCATTCTTCCACTGTATAGAGCACTTATAAGGCCCCATCTAGAATATGCCATTCAGTTCTGGTCTCCATCACTCAAACAGGACATTATTTTATTAGAGAGGGTACAGAGAAGGGCAACTAAGCTGGTGAAAGGTATGGAAAATCTTAGCTATGAGGAAAGACTGGCCAAATTGGGGATGTTCACTCTGGAGAAGAGGCGCTTAAGGGGTGATATGATAACTATGTATAAATATATAAGGGGATCATATATAATCTCTCTAATGCTTTATTTACCAGTAGGTCTTTCCAGCTGACACAAGGTCACCCATTCCGATTAGAAGAAAAGAGGTTCCGCCTAAATATTCGCAAGGGTTTTTTTTACAGCGAGAGCTGTGAATATGTGGAATTCTCTCCCTGAATCAGTTGTGCAGGCTGATAAATTAAATGGCTTTAAAGGGGAAGGAAACCTAGTTGGCACAAAAACCCTCCCCCCCTCCCGTGTGTTGCCCACCCTCCCTCCTCCCCCTGGCGTACCCGTCCCGCTGGGCAAATGCCCCTAACTTGTTACTTACCCTTCTGCGCAGGTCCAGTCCAGGGAATTCCCAGACGACATCTTCTTCCACTCGATCTTCTTCCTGCTTTGAACGGCGTTTTGGCGCATGCGCAGTAGGAGCATTTCGCAGGTACGGATCTACTGCGCATGCGCCAAAAGTCACGAAGTACTTTTGGTGCATGCGCAGTAGATCGTACCGGCGAAATGCTCCTACTGCGCATGCGCCGTTCAAAGCAGGAAGAAGATCGCGTGGAAGAAGATGTCGTCTGTGAACTCCCTGGACTGGACCTGGGAGGGTGGGCAACACATGGGAGGGGGGGAGGATTTTTGCGCCAACTAGGTTTCCTTCCCCTTTAAGAAGGGGTTGGATAGCTTTTTAGCAAGTGAGGGAATTCAGGGTTATGGGAGATAGCTCATAGTACAAGTTGATCCAGGGACTAGTCCGATTGCGATTTTGGAGTCAGGTAGGATTTTTTTCCCCCCTAAGGCAAATTGGTGAGGCTTCAGATGGGTTTTTTTTGCCTTCCTCTGGATCAACTGGCAGTTAGGCAGATTTAAAAAAAAAAACCAAAAGGTTCAACTTGATGGACGTGTGTCTTTTTTCAACCTTACTTTCTATGTTACTATGTTACTCAAGCAATTATGCATCCCATAGAAACAATCTGTCCATGAGCTCATTAATCGAAGTCATAGTTCTCTTAATAATGAATGTAGTGTGACTGGTCATAGGGTGGCCACCCTTCAGGCCTCATTGAGGCTGTGTTTGCAGGATCCAGTGCACCATAGACCACCATAGCAAATTTAAATGGAACTGAAAGTTGTCAATTTACTGAAAGGAGTGCCGCTAGATGGATCTTTGGTTTCCTCCCTCTAATATTCATCATCTTTATTGTATAAGATAAATGGTCACAGCAATTCTGCACTACTTCCACAGTTATAATACTAAATGTTACAAGTTGGGTACTAATAGAAGATGGCTATAGGGTTGGAGGAGATTTTAAACTAGGCGTGCGGGGGGGGTTCAGTAAAGGATTTCCGTGGAGGACAGGTTAGATGAGATAGTGGGCAAAGGAAGGGAAATGGAAGAGGAGATTTTGGTAAGGGGTACTTTTAAGGATTGGGAGGACCACATGCCATTTATTCAATATGGTACCAGAAAAAATGAGAGAGCTGGAAGTGCTGGAGGGAAATTATGATGTGATTGGTGTAGCTGAAACATGGCTGAATGAGTCGCATGACTGGGCGGTTAATATCAGCAGCTATACTTTGTTTCAGAGGGACAGAGGCAATTGAAAAGGAAGAGGGGTATGTCTGTGTGTTAGGCAGAATTTAAAAACGTATACAGTATAAAGGAGGAGGTGATGTTAGAAAATGAGGTGACAGATGTCTTATGGGTGGAGTTCTTCACCAATTGGAAAGAGTCCAGCAAATTAATTGTAGGTGTATGCTATAGGCTCCCTAATGTAAGTGAGGAGGAGGCTATGCTCCTGAAGCAAATAGAAAAGGTTTGGGTAAAGTAATGATAATGGGGGATTTTAACAACCCAGATATTGATTGAAGCAACAGTACTGCCAGATCAGTTAATGGGAACAAGTTTATAAACTTGCTGCATTACAATTTTATGGCACAGATTTTTGAGGAGCCAACCAGAAAAAATGCTATTCTGGATCTAGTGATCTCTAATGACCCAGAACTTTTAGCAAATGTGCAAGTCATTGAACCACTGGGTAAAAGTGACCATAATGTTATATCATTTAATGTCTGGCGTAAAAAATAAATATACACTGGGGCAACAAAAACCATGAATTTCAGAAAAGCTAATGTCAGTGCCTTCAGGGCTACCATTCAGAGCATTGATTGGGGCATTATGTTTTCAGTAAATGTAGAAGCACTAAGAATCACCCTATGTGGTTTAATACAGAAGTAAAGAAGCTAATAGGAAAGGCATTTAAAAAAGAAAAGGCTGTTAGGACAGAAACTGCATTTAATGAATATAAACACTATAATAAATGTTGTAAAACAGCAATCCAGAAGGCAAAGAAAGGAAATAAAGAGTGCATTGCAACAGAGGCTATGACTAACCCCAAAAAGTTTTTTAAAGTATGTTAATAGTAAAAAGATGCGGGTTGAGAGTGGTGTTCCTTTAAATAATGGTACCAGTATGGTTGCAACAGTGACAAAAAAGTCAAATGTGCTAAATCATTTCTTTTCTTCATTGTATATAACAGAGGAGTCTGAATTCCCAGGCTCACTTCATAGCTGCACTGATGTCTCAGCTCAATCTAGTCAGTGGCTGACTCAGGATATGATTCATACAGCTTTAATACAAATTAATTTAAACAAGGCGCCAGGGCCAGATGGCATACACCCCTGGGTTGTAAGAGAGCTTAGTTCAGGTTTAGACCAACCCCTATTTTTGATTCTCTCAGATTTGCTTTCATCTGGAATGGTACCTATGAATTGGAGAAAACCTGATGTCATTCCAATATTTAAAAAGGGATTACAATCTCAGCCTGGCAATTATAGGCCAGTAAATTTGACCTCTGTGGTGGGCAAATTATTTGAAGGCTTGTTAAAGGAGAAGGAAAGGCTTTGTACACTTGGGGGTGCCAAATGTTAGGCACCCTCAAGTCATTGTATTGACTTACTTGAAACCCGGGCCAGTGCTCCTATCAGCAGAAACTGCACTGGTCCGGGGTTATACCAGTGAGCACCACGGAGGGCTCCTCTTCGGGCTGCGCATGCGCAGTAGAATGAAAAGCCAAACTTTAACTAAAGAGTCTGATATTTTGTTCAACTGCTCACTGGTATAACCCAGGGCCGGTGCAGTTTTCTGCTGATAGGAGCACCGGCCCGGGGTTTCAGGTAAGTGAATACATTCACTACATTCACTTAACATTTGGCACCCCAAGTGCACAAAGCCTTTCCTTCTCCTTTAAGGGATCACATTCAAAATTTTGTCCTAGTGAATGGCATTTTGAGCAGCAATCAGCATGGCTTTTTGAAGGATAGGTCATGTCAGACAAATATGATTGCTTTTTATGATGAGGTAAGTAATATGCTGGACAGTGGGGGGGGGGTCAGTAGATGTGATCTATTTGGATTTTGCCAATGTGTTTGATAACGTGCCCCACAAATGACTGCTTTCTAAACTAAGGTCTGTTGGGCTTAATGAAGTCGTTTGTATATGAATAGGAAACTGGCTACAGGATCAGGTACAGAGGGCGGTTGTTAATGGTACATTCTCTACTTGGAGTAAGGTTCTTAGTGGGGTCCCTCAGGGCTCGGTATTGTGTCCACTTTTATTTAACTTGTTTATTAATGACTTAGGGGAGGGTATTGTAAGTAATGTTTCAGTGTTTGCAGATGACACAAAACTATCCAGCCCAATTAATTCCATCCAGGATATGGCACCCTTGCAACAGGGTCTTGACAAACTGCCAATCTGGGAAACTAAGTGGCAAATGAGATTCAATGTTGATAAATGTAAAGTCAATCACCTGAGATGTAAAAATATCCAAGCCAATTACACCCTGCACTAGGCAAATTCATTATGGGAAAGGACCTTGGAGTCCTTGTAGATCAGGGGTGTCCAACCTTTTGGCTTCCCTGGGCCACATTGGAAGAAGAAAAATGTTCTGGGGCCACACTCAAAATACACACAAACACTAACTTTTGATTTATTTTATTGTAAAAGTAAAACAAAAGAGGGTATCATAAACCTAGTGGGATTTTTGACATTGTGTTTGAGAAATTAATGTATCGAAATCTGGTTGAATGGAAGTAGTTGCAATTCTCAGTGAATTCTCAAGGTGCTCATCAGATAATTTGGTTCTAATTTTACTCTTAGTGTGATCATTCTTGAAAAAAGTTGCTCACAAATGTAGGAGCTGCATTTATACCTAGCATAGCGGGCAATACCGCTGAAGAATGCTTAACTGCCTTTGTAAGTAACCGAATGCTCACTTGTTAACTGCTTTTCCTGCTCTAGGAAGCCACACTGCACACCCCATGAAAAAATTCAAAGCACACATGCACACAATTAGAGGCCGTGTACATATGCTCTCTGTGCGTGACATTGCAACATGACGTTTCCTGGATTGCTAGAAGTTTAAGCTGGGCCGCATTCATATCCATCCTGGGCCGCAGGTTGGACACCCCTGTTGTAGATGATAAACTTGGCTGTAGCAAGCAATGCCAGTCAGCAGCATCAGGGCAAATAAGGTCTTGAGCTGTATTAAAAGGGTCATTGATTCATGGCAGGAAGGGGTCATTTTTCCACTGTATAGAGCACTTGTAAGGTCCCATCTAAGAATATGCCATACCATTTTGGTCTTGAGTGCTCAAACAGGACATTATTGTATTAGAGAGGGTACAGAGAAGGGAAACTAGGGAACGGAGTTTTTTCCCCTCTGAGGCAAATTGGAGAGGCTTCAGATGGGGTTTTTTTTTGCCTTCCTCTGGATCAACTAGCAGTTAGGCAGGTTCAAAAAAGTTACTATTCAAATATACACTCTTTGTTCCACTCATCAAACTGGACATTTTGAAAAGTGTCCATGATTCACCACGTGCTGGGCACTTAGGACTATCAACACTTTTGGCTGGCCCAAGCTGGGCAGTGATTTGGCCAGTTTGTTTGTTTCTGTGAACTATGTACCAAATGTAAAGCAATGATTTCTAAACCATTGGGACTTCTTTATCCTTTACCAATACTGGATCAACCCTGGGCATCAATTTCTATGGACTTCATAATGGATTTCCTTGCAGGGATTTTCTATTATTTATGTTACAATATACCATATTACTAAATTGGCCAACTTCATTCTTCTTCTGCATATATGTTGGCCAACCCCTTATTAAGAAGATTGTTCTCTGACATGGTCTATAATTTCAGTTCAAGTGGTACAGCTTTGTGTGGTTTATAAACTGACCTGTTTTACACTGGTAACCATCCACAAATGGGCAGAAAGTATGAACAAACCAGACTGGAACAATATTAAAAAATTTTAACTTGTTTTCTCCAAGATAATTGAACTCCAGTGGCACCTAAAATACTCATTCATCCACCAGATTCCCTTCTAATTTAGGAGTTCATCCAACCGTGATCCCTGGCATCCCCCAGAATGTGTCTGTTTCTAAGGCTTGCTTTTCGAACAACAAACATTACTACTACTTTTTGTTAAAACTTACTTAAAGGACCAGTAACATAAAAAAAAATGTAAAAAAAAATTTGTTAGTACACATCAAAAAAAAACACCAACACAAATTATACTTTAAAATCACAAAGCCTTTATTAAGAAATAACAGAAACACCACTTCCTGTCCTCTACAGAAAAGGCGACCATCCATCCTGCTGGGCTCAATTTCTCCTCCTGGCTACTCTACTGACAGAGTGTGAAGGAGCAAGATGGATGAATCATGGATGTGATGCAGTGACTGCCCAGGCCCCCTCCTACACTATAGATGATGTCGCTGTCGCTGATGATGAGAAACGGCCGCTGCTGCTGCAGCCGACATTGATCCGCTGCTCCCTCCACTGCTTCTTCCGGGGTCAAGGCTGCCGCTTCCATCTACAGTGCAGCAGGACTTTCAGTAGTGGAGGCGGTTTGGGTGTAGAGGAGAAGGAAGTGTGCGCGCTGCTCCCCCTCCCCCCACAGCCAGATCCCCTGACAGGAATGATGGATGATTGCACTCGCTTTTCATTTCACAGCCCCAAAGCCTCTCTCTCCCGGCTCACTGGGGGCTGAAGCTTCAGAGCAAGACTGCAAAATAAACAAAACTTCCTCCTGTCTCTATGTCTTCAGCCCCTGCTCCCCAAATGTGCTAGGGGGGGGGGGTCTCATGCCACTGGAAACCTGAGGGGGATACAAAAGCACATTGCAGCCTGTAGTCGATATATAAATAGTGAGAGAATAGTTCTGCCATCCCTCAACTTCCATTCTGATCAGTGTTTCTGAAACAAATTGAAATTGGCCGTGTAGTTCTACCCTTTCTGGGTAGCATATCAAAAACTAAAGGGCAGTATGATAAACCTACTATTATAAAAGGTTACAAATGTATTGTGTAATAATATTTTTTGTGTTACTGTCTCTATAAGGACTTCGCCCTTTTTTACTACTGTGAAAAAACATAAAATGTTTAAAAAATGCCTTGAATTAAATCACTCAATTTTTTAGAACTCTCAAAGTAAGACATTTTTTAATTTTATGTTAACTTTTTTTTTAAACAAATGTTATAGGGGCAGATTTACTAAGCTTCAGTGAATAATTCGAATGGAAAAAAATTCTAATTTCGAAGTACTTTTTTGGGTACTTCGACCATCGAATTGGTCAAATTCGATCGAATCGAATGATTTGAACGATTCTAAGTAAAAATCGTTTCACTATACGACCATTCTATAATCGAAGGACCTTCCCCAGCACTTTTCTACGTTTTTTTGATCAAATATAAATCGATCGAACGATTTTTATTTGATTGTTCGAATTCGATATTCAAAGGATTTTTATTTCAAGGGTTTTTTAACCCTCGAAAATCCAACCCTTGATAAATCTGCCCCATAGTGTTTTATAAATGTATACATTTGAATACATGTATACATTCTCCCTTAGATTTATCAAGGATTTGATGACCTGCGCAAAAGGTCTGACCCAGGAGATCACTCAAGGGGGCAAATTCACTAAAGGACGAAGCGCCTAACACTAGCGTTAATTCGCTAGCGTAGAGCATTTTCATTAATTCGCCCATTCACTAACGGACACTGGCGTAAAATCGCTAGTGTTACTTCGCACCCTTACGCCTGTTGAATTTGCGTAACTGACGTAACTACGCAAATTCTGAACGCTACCTTTTACACCAGACTTCCTTCGCCACCTCAGACCAGGCGAAGTGTAATAGAATAGATAGGGATAGCTTAAAAAAAAGTTAAACATTTTTCTAAGTCCCAAAAAACGCTGTTTTTTTTTTTTTTTTTTTAAATGGGTGATAGGCTGAAAAAGATCGAAAAATGTTTTGGGGCTACCCTCCTTCCCCCCTACATTTCCTAACTCATGGCACCTTAACTATACAGTGGGCACATGTGTAGGGCAAAATAAAAATTTTATTTGCTGTTTTGAAGGTTTCCTAGGCTTGTGTAGTGATACCTCCATTGTAACTTCAATTTGGCGCCGTATGCAAATTAAGCATCGCTAGCGTAACTTCGCTTTGCTTGGCAAATTAACGCTAGTGCAACTTCGCAACCTTACGCTTCCCCTGAGCGCAACTTCGGATTTTAGTGAATTTGCGTAGCGCTGGCGAAAATACACCTGGTGAAGTGCGGTGAAGCGGACGCTGGCGCAACTACGAATCTTAGTGAATTTGCCCCAAGGTATCTCGGTTTTGTCCTAACCAATTGCATAGTGCAATGAGGTTAGAACACCCAGTGTGTGATACTAAACCACAGCAACTGCAGATTAAAACAATACAACTATAACAGTATATGATATATTGATTACTTTAAAACATCTTTAATTGTTAGTGTTATTTATCCTTTAATATACTTTCCATAATCTACATAACTTTTATTGTAAAAGAAACTGCTCTACCTGTACCCTCTAGTGCTGTTTCATCAGCCCTTTTGGACCAAACGGCCCAAAGATAAGGAACAATGGCTCAAACTGTAAACCAAAGCCACCCTATCGACAAACTCTGAACTTGGTACAGCAACACAGCCAGCTTTCTTAAATAGTTTTGCAGTACCTGCTTTATTGTTTCTTTAATGGAGTTCCACACAGTAGCAGGATCAATATATATGGGACATTGAAGTTCATTTGGCAGCTTGTGGCGCATAGTAAGGGTTATGTCACCCATGATGCTTTATTTGGCAATCATGGGTGACATATTTGGCACCCATGATGCTTTATTTGGCAAAAAAAATAAAAACTCTGTGACCTGCCCTGTGTTGAGAAAAGTCTAGCCCTTGTTTTCAGATAAAACAATGGAACCCTCTGATGCTACCATAAAAAATTAAACATCAAGGTTACTTTTGGTTAAATTCACTAAAGCGCAAAGCGGCTAACGCTAGCGCAAATTTGCCAGCGTGACGTCATTTTGTTACATCGCCGATTTACTAACGGGCGCTGGTGTAAATTCACTAGCGAAGTGGACTTACTCTAGCGCTTCTTCGCACACTTACGCCAGGCAAAGTTGCGCTATGGCGAAGGGGCGTAACTACTCTAATTCACTAACTTGCGCATTTTACTGAACGTTACCTCTTGCACCAGTCTTGCTTCGTCACCACAGACCAGGCGAAGTGCAATAGAGTAGATAGGGATTGCTTCAAATAAAGTCCCAAAAAACGCTGGCGTCTTTTCCTTTCTTAAGGGTGATAGGCTGAAAATTATTGTCTATTGTACTTTAACTTGGCGTTGTATGCAAATTAGGCATCGCTAGCGTAACTTCGCTTTGCTTGATGAACTAACGCTAGCGCAAATTCGCTACCTTTCGAATTTGCCCCATTGTCTTCTCCTACGTCAGCCCTCAATTTCACTCAGTCCACACTTACATCAGCCCTTATTTTTTCTCCACATATTTTAAAAAATATGTCCCTTGTTTGCACAAAATACACCACAGACCTCCATTGCAAACATAAAAAAACTAATTATGTGATTCACCCATTGTCTTCAACTAAATTAGACCTTTTTGTACCTAAATTGTGCAGGAGCAGAGGTTTTTAGTGGACTTTAGTAACTTACGCTAGCGCTACTTCGCACCCTTACGCCAGGCAAAGTTGCGCTATGGCGAAGGGGGCGTAACTACTCTAATTCACTAACTTGCGCATTTTACTGAGCGTTACCTCTTGCACCAGTCTTGCTTCGTCACCACAGACCAGGCGAAGTGCAATAGAGTAGATAGGGATTGCTTCAAATAAAGTCCCAAAAAACGCTGGCGTCTTTTCCTTTTTTAAGGGTGATAGGCTGAAAAAGATTGTCAATTTTTTTGGGGGTACCCTCCTTCCCACCTAAATTATACAGTGGGCACGTGTATAGGGCAAAATATAAACTCTATTTTATTTTATGAAGCTTTCCCAGGCTTGTGTAGTGTAATGTATTTGCTGCTACATATATGTCTATTGTACTTTAACTTGGCGTTGTATGCAAATTAGGCATCGCTAGCGTAACTTCGCTTTGCTTGATGAATTAACGATAGCGCAAATTCGCTACCTTTCGAATTTGCCCCATTGTCTTCTCCTACGTCAGCCCTCAATTTCACCTAGTCCACACTTACATCAGCCCTTATTTTTTCTCCACATATTTTAAAAAATATGTCCCTTGTTTGCACAAAATACACCACAGACCTCCATTGCAAACATAAAAAAACTAATTATGTGATTCACCCATTGTCTTCAACTAAATTAGACCTTTTTGTACCTAAATTGTGCAGGAGCAGAGGTTTTTAGTGGAGTATTGATGACAATTTCCCTCTTGAGCAGTAGTTGCTGGACAAGGGCATGTACTTAAAGCAGAAAGGGTAATATCCTGTCTCACTGATACCCAGGGCCGCCATCAGAAATCGCAGGGCCCCATATGAAAAAAATTCCTGGGCCCCCTGGGCTGCGCCCCACCACAAGCCCCACCTACAGGGTGCCCTCCCCACCTGTCCACCCCCACCACACACTAAAAAAAAAAAAAATGGTGGCTATGGTTGCCACATGTTAATAAAAAAATATTGATGGTCAGGGCCCCCCATTGAAAAAACATTTGTGGTCAGGGCCCCCCCAGAAGTTTAAAAAAAATGTGGTGTCCCACTATACAACAGGGACCACAAAGGGTTACCTTTAGGGGGGCCCTGCCATGTTGTACTTACTTCATTAGTGTGGCCCACCTGCTGTAAGTGAGCTGCCAACTACAGAAGGGAGGAGGGGAGCACAGATGGCTGCATCTTCTTCTGGTGACAGCATTTTCTTCCCTTATTGGTCATAGAATTTCAAGTCTTGGTAAAGCTGCATGGTGATTGGATGAGCTGGGGGAGAAGTTCAAACCTCAGCTATCCAATCCCTGAGCAGCTCAACTGGTACTTAAACTCAGTGACGAATAAGGGGAAGTAATGGACAGAAGATACCTCCCCTTGTGCTCCCGCCCTGTCTTCCCGAAGTCGGCAGACTCTCCGCCCTGTCCCCCCCCCCCCCCCGATGGCTGCCCTGCTTATACCGTTTAATTTTGTTTCAGTGATAGCTATGAGTTGCAAAAGGAAAAAGAAGGAAGATGCAAGCAAAGAAACAAGATTATTTTCAATTTAACCCAAAATAAAAATTTGCCTAATAAAAGAAAACATAATTATAAGCAACTGTCCAATATACATTTCTAAAAATGTTTACTGCTCTTCAAGTTACTTGTAAAAATAATTGCTATTAAAACCAGCATTTGCTTAACTCCTGGTTTATATTTTGTGTGATATGTTTCAAAAGTCTTAGTTCGCCAGCAAAGACAGGTTTGTTAATCAGCGGCTTGCCTTACATTGTATCAACAGTCTGAACCATCACCATAGGAAAACATTTAATGAATGTATATTGCAAGTTGCTTAGAACTATGTTTTCTTTTATTAGGCAAATTTTTATTTTGGAGTTGACTTGCCCTTTAAGTTCATTACAGGAAGTTTTATTTGTAACACTTATACTGCTACTTTTTGCAACACTAACAAATGTATAACATGTAAAAAGATTATTAAGATTATTCAATCCTAAAAAACAGCAATTTAATCATTGACTGTCCCTGAAGTCACTATGGAAATTTGCAGCGAAACTGATCATGGCAAAATTTTTCGATCATCGCGATCCATTTCATTAGCTCCTGTGCATTTAGCAATCTTTCAATTCGTATTAACAATACTCAGTATTAGGGTAGAACTCCACGGTTGATTTTAAGTGCGTTACTGCCCGTTCCGACGTGCTGAGATGAATTACATGCGGCACGTCGAATTTGCAGAATCTAAGGTAAGTAATAGTAATGTTGGGCGTTGTCGATGCATCCATCCAAAACGACTGTCGGATGAAGACACAACATGCAGCGTTCGCATGTCATATGCACGCATCGGCGACATTCCTATTACTTACCTTAGATTGGACGCATCCAACGTGATGCCTGCGATACATCTCAGTGCATCAGAACCAACGGTATCCCACTTAAAATAGCCCCTGGAGTTCTACCCTTGTTTGGTAGCTGTACCTGCCTTTACTCACTCTGCTCTTCTCCTTGCTTCACAACATGGTGCTATTTTTCACACTCATCAAATATTGGGAGTGGTAGGTTTGTATGAGGCAGTAATCGCTAGAAAGCAAGAAAATAGTGACTTTGCAGCACAAATCTGAGAAAATTAAATGATTTTAGTCAAGTACTGGGAGCGGAATTATTGTTGTTGGCCAATAGAAAATGTTATTTGTTCCCTGAAACATTTAAATCCTCTAGTGACCAGAGAAAAATAATAACTTAAAATATCCAAATATTTAGAGCACAGGCTTTTTTTAGGAAATAAAAAATCACTCGGTTTTGGTTACATAACGTATGCGGAAGCTCTGTCGGCACGAAGTACGACTTGCGAGTAAAAAAAAAATAAACCCTTATTTTTCTTTTCAATTCCCTGACAAAGGGAGGAGCTGTCGAGAATACAAATTATTAGCATGCTGTGTACACACTACTCATGTTACGGGCAGCTTATCTTATGCTTGCATGCCACTGACCTACAACATATTTGTTCGTCACGCCCACAAGGGAGCTACGTGTCGCGTAACTGCGCCTCCATTCCCGTGTTTGTGACATTATAGCCTCGCGAGATGACGTCTTCGAGCATTAACAAGCTGATGGGCCGGACTTTTAAATGCCGTTGCTGCGGGAAATCCGGAACTGCGGACTGTGTTAAGACATTCGGGGCTGTTCCGCGAAAACCGGTACGGACATATATTTGATTAACTTTAAATGTAGTATATTTTTAGAAGTATAATTTGGTCTATTAATGGTCCAAGTTTCAGGAAATGAAGATCCACATTAACGCCAACTTGAAATTATCTTGAGTCCTTATTAGGTTCACGGCCACCCACTGGCCGGATTTGCCCTAGTGAAGTAACCCATGGCAAAAAATATTTGATTTAATTATTTGTCATTCATCTTTCTTAAATCGATTCCCGACTGATTGTGATGGGTTTTTGATAAAGTTTGTTGTGGTAAAGCCAGATTGTTAAAATTTCACCCAGAGATTATTTTTATGTGAAATACCCAGTGTTGGTAAAAGCAGCTTTGGGATAGGGGTCGGCGACCCAGGAAACTTTTAAATGGATACATTTAGTTGATACATTTCTTATCTTTGTGCCTGCTGAGCAGAATTCCTTGAGTTTCATTACAGGTAGCTGTTGAAATTGATACAATAGTTGCTAATACTCCAGAGAAATGTATCAACTAAATGTTTCAAAATTGTAACCATTTAGTGTCCGCACCTAAATTGCAGAGCTGACAGACTGAACATTAAACTTTAACAGGAACTGACAGCAACATTAAACTTTAAACTTAAATGTTGAAATAATGGTAAAAAAAATGCAAAGTAATTGAAAAAAGTCTTTATTTCTGAAAAAAACTGAAAACATGTTTGGAAGGTGAACAACCCCTTTAAATGGCGGGGAACTAATATGAAAATGTAATAGCCTCTGAAATGTTTCTCTGATATAATAAACTTTTTAAATTTTCTGAACTGTTTATAAAGTAGTGATGCACCGAAACCAGGATTCGGCCTTTTTCAGCAGGATTTGGATTCAGCCGAATCCTTCTGCCTGGCCGAACCGAATCCTAATTTGCATATGCACATTAGAGGCGGGAGGGAAATTGTGTGACTTTTTGTCACAAAACAAGGAAGTAAAAAATGTTTTCCCCTTCCCACCCCTAATTTGCATATGCAAATTTGCATTCGGATTTGGTTCTGTATTCGGCTAAATCTCTCGCAAAGTATCCGGGCGTTTGACTGAATCCAATATAGTGGATTCGGTGCATCCCTATTATAAAGTAATCATTCCTTTTCATTTTCCCTCTCAAAGCATCTGTCTCTCAATTTTCTTTTCATGCAAGAGTCGGAATCAGATTTTGATTGACAGGTCTAATACATCCTTTAGGGTGCTGAGTGGGAGATCATGTATGTATCATGTACTCATGTATCATTATTTCAGAAACAGAACAGCATTTTACATTGATTATATTAAAGGAATTGTTCAGTGTAAAAATAAAAACTGTGTAAATAGGCTGCGTAAAATAAAAAATGTTTCTAATATAGTAAGTTAGCCAAAAATGTAATGTATAAAGGCTGGAGTGACTGGTGTGTAACATAATAGCCAGAATACTACTTCAAGTTATTGACTAGCTCAGCGTTACTAACAATATTAGAAACATTTTTTATTTTGCACAGCTATCTATTTACCCTGTTTTTATTTTCACACTGAACTGTCCTTTAAGAAAGTTTCATATTTCCTTGAGATAAAGCCTAAATTAAAATTTCATTTTCATAATAGTGCCACGTTAAAGTCCTGGTTGCAACCTTAGGCTATCATCATAATTACTAAATCAGGGCTGTCAACTAGAAACTGTTTTGTTTTCTTAATGGCCTTCAGGCTTTTAAAGGAACAGTAACACCAAAAAGTTAGTGTTTTAAAGTAATGAAAATATTATGTACTGTTGCCCTGCACTGGTAAAACTGAACTGTTTGCTACAGAAACACTACTATAGTTCATATAAACAAGCTGCTTATCTACCAATGACGGACATTGAAAAAAGACTATATGGCACAGGTTAAATAGTGGATTACAGATAAAACCATTATGTTCTACAGAGCTTATCTGCGATCTGCTGTGTAACTTGAGCCTTTTCTACTTTGAATGGCAGCCCCATTGCTACACAGCAGACTCTTATATAAGCAATATTAGTGTTTCTGAAGCAAACACAGCAGTTTTACCAGTGCAGGGCAACACTGCATTTTATTTTTGTCACTTTAAAAAACTTTCATTTGTTAATGTTACTGTTCTTTGTTTGATATCATAGTTTTATTATAGTCTTGCATCCATGGTAAGAAAAAGTATTATAACAACAAACAGCAATACTACTGTCCACATCAGACTTGAATAAGCTAAATGCAATTGCCTTATGCAGTTCTAGAAAAAAAATACCGACCTTATATTTGTGTTTCTTCTCTTTATATAACACTGGCATCAAGAATAATTTTTACCAACCAGGTGCCAACCCTACATGCAGTTACATGTGTTAACATGGCAAGTGATTTTCGCCAAGTATGTGAATCTACTATTACAGTTACACACTGTTCTTGTAAGGGACCTCTCAAATTCTATTCACCTTATTACCCAGGATTATTTTTGTCCTAATTATGTCAGTGGCTGACCCTGACTTGCTGAAGGCCTGTGTTTGCCAGAACACACAGAGATATCCTACTCTATAAGGACTAATTGATGAATGTTTGACTAAGGACTAACTGATGAATGTTTGACTAACTAATGAATATTATTGTTGTTGTAACACACCATACACCAATATTAGCAACAAATGTACAAAAAGGTGATGGAAGTACAGTGAGAGATTTGTATAAGTAAACATTTGTATAAAAGCAATCTTTAAAATGACTCTCTCCCCCTAATCACATACTTTACTTTCAGCATTTAGTCTAACCTATTTTCCAGCAAAAATCTGCAGCACAGATCCTTGACTTCCTGTACCAGTGCTAAGCTCCACCCTGTTTAGTTTACTGAGTTGGTCCCTTTCTTTGACCTTCAAGTTGGTCAAAGCGGTCTTGGCAGAGCATGGGACCTTCTCTGCTGGCAGAGAAAGTCCCAGTGAGCATGCGCAGTATTAAAATAAATTATACAAGCTTAAGCCTATCCGTAATGCTGAGGCAAGCCTGTCTGGTGATGTCAAACATGGGGAGGATAATACAGATGCCAAGTAGAGAGAATTTATTATGGCTGCTCTGTCAGTGAAACAGCGGTGGTAGAGAGATAAGGAAAGATATTAAGCAAGCTAAATTAACAGCAAATGTACAAGGAGACCATACAATAAACTCATGGATGCTTTATTCACCAATAAGTCATTCCATTGAACACAAGGTCATCCATTCAGATTAGAGGAAAGGAGGGTACTGTAAGACTGTACAGCTGTGGCATTCTTTCTGAGGCTGTTGTATTGCAGATTCATAAGATAATTTAATTTCATAATTTCCCCCACTGAGGCAAATTGAAGAGGCTGCATTAATTTATGTATATTTGTACAGGTTTTTGGTAATGCACTTCACTCACAATATATAGTTTGTAATTTTTTTTATACTTGTATTCTGTACTCCACACCCATTTTTCTACCTTTCCTGTTCTCCATTTCATATATGTGCCATTTACTCTGTTTTTTTTTTCTTCCTATGTAATAGATGCTGAACCCTGTTATAACTCCAGTCCATTAAGTTAGAGAAATGGATAATCGATTTGCAACGGCACTTGTGATTGGCAGTGTACTGTCACTGCTTTCTGTGATTTACCTCTGTGCTGCGGTTGGAACAGTCTCATGGTATCACTATTTTACCTCATCAGCCCAGGCCAACACCAGTTACGCTACTGCTGAGGACTTCACAAGTGAAACTGAAAAGACAGATGAAAAAGCGTATACAGATGCACTTTTCCACTTCAATGGAAGTCTTGGCCTATGGCAAAGATGCATCACAGTCTCACAAGATCATGTGTCCCAGCAACCCAGTGAGTAAGGTTTTTGAACTACAGTGCTGTTATTCATTATGCAAAACTATGTTCGACAAGTGCAATGGCATGTGTAATTGTATTAAAAAAAGGGGGGAAAAGCATACATTCTCACAATTACTGCCTAGTAAAGTTGGTTATGATTTATGAAATTTGTCTTTTAAAATATTATCAGCGGAAGCAATAAGGAACTCTTAACAGCACACAAAATAAACAAACTCACATGCTGATTTGAGTCTATAACAGCTTGTATATATAATATTGATAATAACGAAAATATTCCAAAACATAAATTAATTACAATGAAGACCCAAAAACAATAAATGCGTAATCGACAATGCAAAAAAAAAAAAAAAAAATAGAAAAGAGTGCTTTTGTGGTCAAATAAGTAGGGACATAACTATTATTAATAAATACAGGATGATGCTATTATTACTTAATACAGATACTATTAAAGAATAAGAAAACCCCTTTTTTCTATCTCTAAAATTATATTAAACAGCCCTCAGAATAACAAGCTGACCATACATGGGCAGATTTAGTTGGTGCGCTGTGAATGATCCTATAGGATAAACAATGGTTTGAACAAATGGTTCATCATCCAAGGTAAACGATATGCGACTTTCATTGTATCTTTGTTCCTTTGTTTACTTTTGCAAAAGGCATGCACAGTGAATGATCATTTACCAATGATTATTTGACCGTCTCATCCACTGATCAATATAATTGTTTCACAATGAAAACTTTTAAGCCTGTCCGATTGACTTTTGGAACAATTTTATCAGAACAATATGAACATTTGCACCCCATCAGTGTTAGGACGAATACACGAGTACTATAATCACTTGTTTCACGTGACTACATCTGCCTGTGTATGGCCGCCTTTACTCCCTGCATTCAGTCTGATGTGGTTTCTGAATAATAAGTTGAAATCTCCAGCTCATTTAACCTACTTCCTGGTTTAGTGTGAAGCTCAGACAATTTTTTTCTAAACTCTTTTGATCTCGTCAACAATGAGTATAGTCAAAAAGGAGCCTGCATGTGCCTGTGAAATCAAGAGTGACTAGCACATTCTGTTAGTCTGCCTGACTGACCAAGTAGTCAAGGAAGTTGTCAGAAAGAAAAGAAGAGAACGAGGGCTGGTTTGATGTTTTTCTGTTTAGGAAAGATTTGAGAAAGGTTGCTGTTTTTTTCCTAACCAAAAGAACATAGGGCAGCCTCTTTTTTTCTTTCTTTCTCCTGACAACATCCTTGACTACTTGGTGGTCAGACTGGTTAGAAAATGACCAGCAAGTGGCGTAGTTGTAAAATTCATTCACGTTAACAGCACATGTAGCCTTTAATATCTTAAAATTAAAAATAAATAATGAATGTACATTGCAAAAGTGCTTAGAATAGCACCCTCATCAATTTAACATTCACTTATTTTAAGGTATACTTATCCTTCAAAGGAGAACTAGACCCTGAAAATGAATATGGCTAAAAATGCCATAATTTTTGGCTAACTAACTATATTAGAAACATTTTTTATTTTGCACAGCCTAATATAGTTAGTTAGCCAAAAATGTAATGTATAAAGGCTGGAGTGAACAGATGTTTAATTAAACAGCCAGAATCCAACTTCCTGCTTTTCATCTCTATAACTCTGTCAGCGACTTGAAGGGGGGCCACATGGTACATTTCTATTCAGTGAGTTTGTAATTGATCCTCGGCATTCAGCTCAGATTCAAAAGCAACAGATATGACCCATGTGGCCCCCCCTCAAGTCTCTGGTTACTGCCTGGTAGCCAGGGTAACCAGTCCGTGTAAACCAAGAGAGCTGAAAAAGCAGGAAGTAGTGTTATGACTGACATGTTATACATCAAATCACTCCAGCCTTTATACATTACATTTTTGGCTAATTAACTATATTAGAAACATTTTTTATTTTGCACAGCCTATTTACCCAGTTTTTATTTTTTCACTGAACAATTCCTTTAAGAAATAACCTTTATCCTATGTAAATCTTTCATTCGGAATCAAGGTTTTATTAATTTTACAATTACATTTTTTTTCCTTCAGGTGCTCTCACCGATTCCCCAACTTTATCTAGTTGCATATTCCTATCTCTTTCTGATCAGTTTTTGGAGAAGTACCAAGAACCAGGAAATCACAACTCTGAGATTGATGTAGTGCGGACTTGTGAGTATCAATACACAATATTTTTACAAAGAAGAAGGTAGCAGTGAAGGCAAAGTTGTAGTTAAGCACAAAAAATACTTTTGAGAAAAGAAAATAGATTTAATGAGTCAATGATTAAAATCCATGCAATATATATTATATTCATACAGTTACTGCAATGACTTTGGTCAAAATTACATATACTATTGAGGATAAGTAGGTTATGCATTGCTGTATGTTGGCTCGGGACCTAGGTTAGAATAAACATTAGCTTGAAAAAATTGGTAATTTGTGAAGTGATATGGAATGCCACTGATGTTTAACTGTAAACCTCAAACCTGTGGAACTTCTAATGAAATGCAAAATAGTAGATCAACATTAAAGGGAAACTCCTCCTTAACTAACCTCCAACTTTATTATTTTGCCATAGCTTTACAAATTATTTATAATTTTTTAGGTTGCTAGTGTAACAAGTCTACCTCTTTTATAAGGAATCTGCTGTTGCACACAAAATTTCTCTAGTAGAGTGAAGTGGGGCTGGCTGGTCAAGTAGTATTTCCTTGGGTGCCTATACGACTTGGCCGAGATCTGGTTAAGTGTCAGAAAGCATGAGGACCAGAAACGGGCATGAATATAATATCATTAATATAAATATAATATTCATATTCAAAGAAATAACCAGCTTTGCAAGTTTGTTGGTGACCTCCAGCAATCATATAGTAAATATTACAGGTCAAAAGCGAAAAATAGAATGGCCATGAAAAAAAATAAAAATGAAGGCTCATTGCAAAGATACCATGATACAAGCAATATATTAAAATGTATTGGTGAACTTAACCCTTAAAAGGACAGTTCACCTTTTAATTAACCGTGATGACTGGAAGTTGAATAGGAAAGGGAATGAACAGAAAGATTAATAATAAAAAGTAACAATAACATTAAAATTGTAGCCTGACTACTAGAACAGTAGTTTTGAGCTGCCAGGATTCTTTGCCCCACACTAGATCCAATCCTACTTCCGCACGCCCACTGTTTACCAAAGCTCCTGTTAGTCCCTCCCATCCCAAGTGCGCTGTGCACTGATAACGTTTTTAGAACTGTGCCATTTTTTCCAACCAAACAACACCCACTTGAAGATGCACTTTAGGCACCTGCCTACCCATAGTTCCAGCCCTAGGTTCATCCAGCAGACATTAATCCATTAAGATTAGAAGAAAGGAGGTTCCATCTAAATATTCAGAGAGGGTTTTTTTTCTATAAGAGATTTGAATTTGTGGAATTGTCTCCCTGATTTGTTTTGCAAAGAGTGGAAAAATTGCAGTGTTCAGATGTGCATTTTAAAGTATTTTAAGTATGGTAGAAATGCTGCACTTTCTGATCTGGGCTTCTGTACTAAGTTATCCACAGCCCTTTCACAATTAAGTTCTGTGCCTCGGAATATGCCCACAGGAGTTCCCTATACTTTTTTCTGTAGATTCCCGGCATGTGTTTTGTGCTACTCTTACCTGAGCTTAGGGAATTGCAATAAACTATATAAGCAATATAAAAGGCTGATTATTTTTGAGTTCAGATAGCCTATTGGCTATTAATTCAATTAAATAACAAAAACATGGGCAGTCAGGAACTCAAAGGATTCCATGAAAGGCCACAGTAAAAAAAAAAATTAAGTCTTTAAAAATGACATTAAAATTATCAGCATCTCCATCTGTGGTACATGTTGTGTCCTAATTAAGCCCTGCATTAAGTATATACCATATGCATCTGTAATTATAGAGGGTTAGTAGTGTTTAAGAAAGGTACATACTGCATAGCTACATAGAAACCAAGCCTTGAATCAATGCTGCTTTTAATACAGCTCAAGACCTTATTTGCCCTTGATGCTGCGGACTGGCATTGCTTGCTACAGCCAAGTTTATCATCTACAAGGACTCCAAACTCCTTTTCCATAATGGTTTTGCCTAGTGCAGTCTCATTAAGGGTATACGTGGATTGGATATTTTTACATCCCAGGTGCATGACTTTACATTTATCAATATTAAATCTCATTTGCCACTTAGCTGCCCAGATTGCCAGTTTGTCATGATCCTGTTGCAAGGATGCCACATCCTGGATGGAATTTATTGGGCTGGATAGTTTTGTGTCATCTGCAAACACTGATACATTACTTACAATACCCTCCTCTAAGTCATTAATAGGGATGCACCGAATCCAGGATTCGGTTTGGGATTCGGCCTTTCTCAGCAGGATTCTGATTTGGCAAATCCTTCTGCCTGGCCTAACCGAATCCAAATTTGCATATGCAAATTAGGGGAGGGGAGGGAAATTGCGTGACTTTTTGTCAAAAAACAAGGAAGTAAAAAATGTTTCCCCTTTCCACCCTTAATTTGCATATGCAAATTAGGTTTCAGATTCAGTTCGGTATTCGGCCGAATCTTTCACGAAGGATTCGGGGGTTCGGCCGAATCCGAAATAGTGGATTCGTTGCATCCCTAGTCATTAATAAGCTAGTTAAATAAAAGTGGACCCAATACCCCGAGCCCTGAGGGACCCCACTAAGAACCTTACTCCAAAGAGAGAATGTACCATCCTCTGTACCCGATCCTGTAGCCAGTTTCCTATCCATGTGCAAACGACTTCATTAAGCCCAACAGACCTTAGTTTAGAAAGCACTCATTTGTGGGGCATGGTATCAAATGCTTTGGCAAAATCCAAATAAATCACATCTACTGCCCCCACTGTCCAGCATTCTACTTACCTCATCATAAAAAGCAATAAAATTTGGCTGACATCACCTATCCTTTATAAAGCTGCTCATAATGCCATTCACTAGGACAAATTTTGAATGTGATCCCTTAACAAGCCTTCAAATAATTTGCCCACCACAGATGTCAATTTTACTGGCCTATAATTTCCAGATCGTAATCCCTTTTTAAATATTGGAATGACATCAGCTTTTCTCCAATCCATAGGTACCATACCAGATGAAAGTGAATCTGAGAAAATCAGAAATAGGGGCTTGTCTAAAACTGAACTAAGCTCTCTTAGAACCGGGGGTTCTGAAAAAAAATCAAAATTCATTGAAATAAATCCGACGTTTCATACACCAACTGTGCTCTTTCTCTCTGGTCACTGTCTGTGTTTTAAAGTGAGTGGTGACAGTGTCTTAACAGTCCCTGCCAGCAGCACAGTATGAGGTGGATAGCCAATCACAACTCTGCATCCACTCAGCCTTAGGCTACAGTTCCCTGTCAGAACGGCCTAGCTGTTGATTCCTATCCTACAGTGCAGTATGCTGAGTGTTGCTGGATCCTCTGCACTGCTGACACTTACACCCATGTTTATCATGTTTTGTATCATATCAAAAGCATTGTCTTACACATTATTGGTTAAAATACATTAAATATATATAATAAAGCTAAGCAAAACACTCATATGGGCATAAACTTATCCTTGGCACCGTTTTATTTACTGACCACAAGTAGTTTCATAATAGCCATGAAGCTTGGCGTTGGCTATTAGGTTCTGCTTTTTATCACTTACATTTTGCACGTAGCCGCATCTTATAAAATTATTGCTGTTATGTCAAAATATATGCTTTATATGAAATATAGCAGAACAGAAAAAAACAAGAGGTGAAAGGTCATATAGGCCCTAAGGTGGGCAGCATAATAATCAGGACACCACAGTCCCCCCATTGAAAATAAATTTTCACCAACTTATCGATTGGTGGGAATCATAGGGAGGTCAGGGAGACCTTCTTGAGGAAAACGGGAATGGTTTGATGAATTGGGAAAACCCATTAAGGAGTCAATAATTGGGTAAAAAATATGTTGGTCTTCAATAATGTGTACTTCAGGAACATTGTTCCTCTCAGACATTTTCATTAATTAAGCATATTGTGCATTGGATGGAGAAGGTTTGGAAGGAGTACTTCGGGAAGCACACCAGGACATAACCTTTAAGATTAACACCTTGATGATAAAGAGAATAAAAATGACAAGGTAGATAAAAGCAGCAATATGCGGAATAGTTTGAATACATAAACCCCAAAAATTACCAAACCAACTAGTGAGGAACCAGGATGGGTCTTCTTTTTGTAAGTTACCTTCTACACATGTGATACTGGACACATGTTTTTCAATGTAATCATGATAATCAGCAATGTAAATACAACAATCGGAACAATAATTAATGAAAATGTCTTTAGCTAATAGGAAATCAAGGGCTAATCTATTCTGCAAAACTACTTTTCTTTTTTGGGCTTGTTCCTCATTCATCCATCAGAGAAGCTGAAGCTTTAGGCTGATGATGTAAATTCAGTATTTATAATGCTACATTTCTGACCATATTTGTTTTTAGGGTTCAGTTCTCCTTTAATTGCAGATGCCGTTAAAATTAGACACATGCCATTTGGTTCACCTTTTACATTTTCTGGGCTTTTAGCATTAAACATTTTTAATTTGTGCTGATAATTAAAGTCAGTGACTTGGCAGTTCAACTTGAATTAATTGAATGAGGCAGATATTGTAATTTATTATATTTGCTTTGCATTGATGCATCAAAAGAATTTGAACTGTGCACATTTCTAGAAACACACAGAAGTTTGCTTTTGTAAATAAGAACGTATTTCTCTTTCTGCTACCTAGATTTGTGGAGGTGTCAGTTCCTTCTTCCATTGGTTGCCCTGGGGCTAATATTTTTTGGTGCTATTGTGGGACTTGCTGGGTGTGTCTGCCACAGTCTATACCCTGCAGTGGGCACAGGGATTTTGCACCTACTAGCAGGTAAGCTTAACTGGTTGCAGCATTATAGAATTATCCTTTGTGCATGCATATTAATTTAATCTTTTATCTATTAAACAGGTCACAGTTGTTTTTTCTTTATGCCACTGTCCAATCTATCCTTTCTCCCTTTTTCTTGCAGGTGTATGTACTCTTGGTTCAGTTCTGTGCTTCTCAAGTGGCATATATATGCTCCAAGAAAGACTGCCTCCCCCTACAGGAATAAGGGGTGATTATGGTTGGTCTTTTTGCTTAGCTTGTGTTTCCTCACCTCTGCAGGTTATGGCTGGAGCCCTATTTCTTTGGGCATCTTGTGCAAGCCGTCGAGAATACTCCCTAATGAAGGCTTATCGTGTTGCATAACTGAAGTTGTATTTATGAGAATAGTTTGATAGGCACCTGTAAATCAAGTTTGTTTAAATGTTTAGGTATTATGTACATACTATATTTTAACTTTTTTTGTGATTTTTAGCAGCCTCAAATTCATCTAGTGACGAGCAGGTATAGAAAAAAAAGGAAACAAATTGCAAACCTGTCCCTAACCCTACATTTATAACTCTCTCTGATGGTGACCTGCAGTGTCCATGCATTTTTTTCGCCTTAAAGATTCCTTTTCTATGGGTTTCTGCTGACCCACTTATCACTTATTTATTATACAGAAAAAAGTTTTTTTCACAATACAACTCTGGCTAAGGAGCAGCCTGCTGCTCAATACTGGCTGTTGGGCACCTTTTGTTGCTGCTGCTGAAGACACTATGTTCTATGAAGCTGTCCTTAATTTTCTCTTGCTGAGTGAGATAGGTGCTGCAAAAACAGAAAAGGCTCCCTCTATGCTTCCTTTCCTGCCATTTTTAAAAGTAAATAATCTTGCCATGAGGGCTAGGCATATTGCTCTAAAAAATAAGTCTATACAATTTTAAAAGATATTCACAAAATTTAGTGTACTCAAGATTTTAGGATTTTCAAGAATAATAGATTACTAACAGGCCCTAGAGAAAGGAACTGTCACTAACGTTGTTTCACTCCCTATAGTCAGGTGAACGAATGTTAATCCGCAAACTCACTAAATTGCGAATTTTACAGAATGTTACCTATTTCGCCAGAGTTCCTTCGCCACCTTAGACCAGGCAAACTGATAAGATGAAGCTACATCCTCCTCAATCTTATGTCAGTGACATCATATCCTGTACACTGAAAAGTCATAAAAGTTGTTTTATCCTTTTTTAAAACCGGGATTGCCTTCAAAAGTCCTAACTATTAAACTATTAATTTTTGTGTTAACATTTTTTCCCAACCATTTGAGGGGCATGCCACATTTGTTTTTAGGGTGGACTCCTATCTAAGGCATTAGAGGATGTCTATATTTTGCTTCCTTGGACATTTGTAATAAAAAGTGGCCAATTCGAGCTTTTGCACCAACATCTCTAATAAAGATGTCCATACGACCTATATGTACTCGCACTATTCAAATTGACCTAAGCGTAAGAGTACTAACGAAGTTTCGCTCTGCAGAATTGATCGCTTTGAAATGGTCGCTCTGACAAATTAACCCTAGCAAAACTTCACCAGTGTGCGGCTGCTGAGACGCAGTTTCGCATTTTAGTCAATTAGCGCACTGGTAACAAATTTGCACCTGGTGAACTGGCGCGAAGTGTGGCAGATTGTTCGCTGTTGAAAATTCACCCTTTAGTGAATTTGCCCCATTGTGTTAGTTGAAAATGGATGGACTTCCATATTTACCTCTATAGCAAATGCTGTTACCTGAAAACATTTCTGCTAGAAATATGACACCGCTTTTATTAGCCTTGTACCTGAGACGGTTTAATTTTCTTTATTGTCCTCGTGGGTATAAATTAACTCCTGCATCTTTGCTGTAAGAGAATGCACTAGCCATATCTGCACTTATAGGTGGTGTGCCTCAAAGTTTATTCCATCAGAATAAAATTATGCACATGAGGTCTTAATAGGAAGAACAGCAAAGATTTATGAATCCGTATAATTTAACTATTTCCATAAAATTTCATTGTGTTACTAGCTTATCTGCATTTTGCTGTTTTAGATTTTATTTACTGTTTTTATTGATGAATTTACAGGTATGCTATCATTTTCTTATTTTTAGTTGTGTTGTATTGTGTAGTTTTCTGTTATGAGCGATAGTTTTCATAATAAAAAAAATTATTTAAAGGAAAAAAACTACTATTTTTTCGCCTCAACTTTTTTAGGCTCTTTTGGTATATACAGCCTTAGTTTACAGGAAAGCTTTTTCTGCTTAAGCTTTTCAATGAATAAGGCCAGTTTGCCCTCTGCTAAAAAATGTGTGGTACAGGAGTGAATTCTAATCTGCGATGGGCTGCAACTTTTCCCTTTTTTTTTTTGGTTACATCTTCAACATACAGAAATAAAAGATAATTTTACAATAATATTCAAGCGTACATTGATTATTCACATGGGTTGAGCGTCTCTTCACCCAGGTGAGATTCTGAATCAATGGTTTCCACAATTGAAGAACAAACCTATTTTTTTTAACTCAAACAGGGGTACATCAGGGGGGGGGATTATTTGGGCTGTGTGATCATGTGCTAGCTTCTGTATCCATACACCATACATGTAGGTCATTTTACTAAGTAGAGTCCTCAGGTGTGTTCGTAACAATCATATCAGCCCATGCACCCCAGACTTTCTCAAATTTATCCGGGGCAGCCTTTACTAATATATGTTAGCTTGTAGAAAGGAAGAGCTTGGTTTATTATAGTTTTCCATCTCTTTAGGGTGGGTGGGGTAGATAACTTCCAGGTTTGGATAATCCTTATCCTGGCATAATAGTATAGAAGTCTCATGAGGATGAGTCGGTATTTATTCTGGATTATGTTCTACACTAAACCCAACATGCTTCTGGGAACTGCACGTTTGGCATGTCTAGTGTTTCCACTACAAATTACATTTTCCCCAAAATGCTTCAACCAGTCGGCAGGTCCAGAACTCATGTAGGAATGTACCCGGGCTTAAGGCCCATCGAGTGCATTCTGGCCGGTGTGAGATAAGTTTAGCTACTAGGTTGGCACACAGAATTTGGACCCAATTAATAAAGTTAGACCCAAAACCCATTGTTGTCATTAGGGATGTAGCGAACCGCCGATAATGTGTTCGCGAACACCGGCAAAAATTGCGAACAGTTCGCGAACAGTTTGCGAACTTCGAACATCCGAAAATCGTTCGATTCGAACGATCGAAGGATTTTAATCGTTCGATCGAACGATTTTCGTTCGAATCGAACGAAAATCGTTCGATTTTAGCGATCGAATGGTCGAACGATTTTGACGCGAACGCCTATTAGCGAACGTCGCGCGACGTTCGCGAACTTGCGGCGGACGCGAACAGCCGATGTTCGCCGGCGAACAGTCCGCGACATCCCTAGTTGTCATCACCTCCCACAAGTATTGCCATTCTACTAAGTCAAAAGCCTTCCTAATGTCCAGGGAGACTACCACTCCTGAGTAACCCCCTATCCGGACTAAGTCAAGATTTGTGTATAAAAAAGGGGGTTGTGGGAGCACTCCTAAGGCTAAGTAAAAATGTATTAAAGTACAATGGAAGTGCTACTGACTTAGCCAATTAATCCATGCACATTCCCTGGTTCCCTGTCTAAGTAATTCAGTATATATGCAAGTGCATGTGTTCACAAAGACAGGGGTTTTTAGTTACAAAGTTATGATCATAAAGTTGATAAGCCACCATACCACATCAAGGTAAAACCCACACGGTGGTCCCTAACTTAAACAAGTTAGGGACCACCGTGTGGAGTTTACCTCTGTTCATAGTATTTAAGGTCTTGTACCTCTCTGCATAGTAGCATTACTTGGAGTAAATGTCTCCTGAACCTTGGTTGAAACCAAGGTTCAGGAGGCATTTACTCCAAGTAATGCTGAAGTCTGAGGGCTAGATCCTCCCCCGCCACTAGCTTGCGGCTTTAAACCCTTTAAGTGCCAGCAGAATTTCACATTTTGGTTACGCGAAATGCCAGCCGTTTTTGAAAAATGTTGTGCTTTCTCAATTTAGGGGCATTTTCTGAGGGGAAACCTATAGTTTTTTCAGGAGAAACTGAGCTTTCTAAATCTGCCTGAGTTTTCATGTATTTCCACCTCTGCAAAAAGATTTATATCGCTAAATACCAAAAAAAAATTATAAATTCCTATTTCTCATAATATATGAATTTATACCAGAAAAATATTTTATTTTACACATGAAAATCCAACTGATTTGCAAAGCTTTATGCCTCCTGAACATGCCAATACCAGATATGTATAGTTTTATGACTTCTGTACAGCAAAAGCTCCCTGCAGTATACTGTATTACTGAAATTTGAAAGCACTAAGGCAGAAAACGGCATACTTAAGATTCCAAGGTAAAAAAATCCTGAAACAGTAGGTTTCCCCATAAAACAATATATTTTTGAAAAGTACACATTCTGCTGATTCCAAAATGGGTAACTGTCTCTCTACTCCTAACTGCCAAACATCAAAGCTTGTCTGAACATAGCAGTTTTTATAAAAATGTATCAAAATTCTGAAAAATCACTTCAAAGGTTTTATTTTGCTGCTCTGCATATCCCACACGGTACCAAGAAAAAGCACCCTGAATATGATTGCCAGGGGTCCACTGAACAGTTTGATGCCCATTGTGCATAGGTTACCAAAGTATCTGGCATTTAGCGACACCCATTTGAAGTTAGCGCATTCAAATTGTTCAGGACTTTACTTCAGATACTGAAAAATCAACACATCTACTGCCGTTTTTGTGGAGTAAAAAGACAGAAAAATAGGTTTACCTACCAAAACCATATATTTTTGGAAAGTACACGTTCTACCAAATCTAAAATGGGTACCCATGCCTTTCTGCTCCAAACTACGGAGTCGCAAGGCTTTCCCAAAATTGTCGGTTTTGGTAAAATATCTGAAAACTGACTCAAAGCTTCAACTTTCCAGCAGCATATCGCCCATGTATCATTACGTACAAAGGAAACACACCCTAACTATGATTGCCAGGGGTTCTCCAAACAGTTTACCAAAGTATCTGGCATTAAGAGGCCCCAAAATGAAGTTAGCGCATACAAATATAGTTCTGTTGGTAACTTCAGCTAATGATAAATCAACACGTCGACTGCATTTTTTTGTGGGGTAAAAACACAGAAACCATATATTTTTTGGAAAGTACACATTCTGCCAAATCTTAACTGGGTACCCATGCCTTTATGCTCCAAACTACTGAGTCACAAGGCTTTCCCAAAATTGTCAGTTTTGGTGAAATATCTGAAAATTGCTTCAAATCCCAGCATCATATCGTCCATGTATCATTACCAGCATAAAGCATCCAGAATATGAATGCCGGGAGTCTACTAAACAGTTTGATGCCCAATATGCATAGATTTACCAAACTATGTGGCATAAAGAGACCCCAAAATCCAAATAGTGCATATGAATTTTCACGTATGACACTCTGGCTACTATAATATCAGCACCCGGTATGTGTATTATGTGCCATGAGAACCCCTAACAGTATGGAGACCCTAGAAAACCATATATTTTCTGAAAGTAAACATTCTGAAGAATCTAAAATAGGAAATTACATCTTTCTACTCCAAACTGCAAAGCTATGCTAAACATAACGGTTTTTATGAAATTTCAGAAAATCATTACAAAGCTTGCATTTTACCCCATTATATACCCCACATTTCATGGTCTACCAGCATAAAGTATCCTAAATATGAACTCCAGGGGTCTACTAAAAAATTTGATGCCCAATATGCATAGATTTACCAAACTATGTGGCATACAGAGGCCCCCAAATCCAAATACTGCATTTGAATTTTCACATATGACACTATGGCTACTACAATATAAGTATGTGTATTATGTGCCATGAGACCCCCTAACAGTATGGAGACCCAAGAAAACTATATATTTTCCAAAAGTACACATTTTGAAAAATCTAAAACAGGTAATAACATCTTTCTATTGCAAACTACAAAGCTATGCTAAACACAATGGTTTTTATGAAATTTCTGAAAATTGTCATAACGTACCAGCAGAAGGCATCCTAAATATGAATGAAAGGGGTCTACTGAGCTTGATGCCCAGTATAACATAGTAACATAGTAAGTTAGGTAGAAAAAAGACACACATCCATCAAGCTTTTAACTATTCTGAAGCCTCTCCAATTTGCCTCAGAGTTGGAAAAAATTCCTTCCTGACTCCAAAATAGCAATCGGACTAGTCCCTGGATCAACTTTTACTATGAGCTATATTCCATAACCCTGTATTCCCTTACTTGCTAAAAAGCCATCCAACATCTTCTTAAAGCTATTTAATGTAGCAGCCTGTACCACTGATTCAGGGAGAGAATTCCACATCTTTACAGCTCTCACTGTAAAAAAAACCCCTTCCGAATATTTAGGCAGAAATTTTTTTCTTCTAATCGGAGAGATTATAATAAGATCGCCTTATATATTTATATATTACCCCTTAAACGCCTCTTCTCCAGCGTGAACATCCCAAATTTGGCCAGTTTTTCTTCATAGCTAAGATTTTCCATACCTTTTACCAGCTTAGTTGCCCTTCTCTGGACCTTCTCTAATACAATAATGTCCTGTTTGAGAGATGGAGACCAAAACGGTACAGCATATTCTAGATGGGGCCTTACCAGTCCTCTATAAAGTGGAAGAATGACTGCTTCCTGCCATGAATCAATGCCCTTTTAATACAGCTCAATACCTTATTTGCCCTTGATGCTGCTGACTGGCATTGCTTGCTACAGCCAAGTTTATCATCTACAAGGATTTGCCTAGTGCAGTCCCAGTGGTTTGGATATTTTTACATCCCAGGTGCATGACTTTACATTTATCAACATTGAATCTCATTTGCCACTTAGCTGCCCAGATTGCCAGTTTGTCAAGATCCTGTTGCAAGGATGCCACATCCTGGATGGAATTAAATGGGCTGGATAGTTTTGCGTCATCTGCAAACACTGATACATTACTTACAATACCCTCCCCATAGTCATTAATAAACAAATTAAATAAAAGTGGACCCAATACCGAGCCCTGAGGGATCCACTAAGAACCTTACTCCAAAGAGAGAATGTACCATTAACAACCACCCTCTGTACCCTCTAATATGCATAGATAAACCAAACTATGTTGCGCACAGAGACCCCCAAATGGATATATATAGGCAAAACGAAGTAACAAAGAACATAGCGAAATGCTATAAAATCACTAAAATCGAACAAAACCACAAAAATCTTTGTTTTTTTTACCGCTTAGTGCAATCAGCAGTCAGAATCACAATTTGAATTTTTTACCATGGCCAAATAGGTTTTACGGACAGAAATAAGCAAACAACACCTATGCACAGCTGAAAATGTAATAAAATGGCTAAAAATGCACCAAAATCACTGAAATTGTAATATAATAACCATAACATATAAAGGGTATAGTGCAATTTGCGAAAAAGCTATTCGCAATAGCAATGACCAACACATTGCAAAACAACGCATAATTCAGTAAGAAAAAAAAAAGTTACAAAATTGTGTATATGTGAACACCGTCCCATACTCATATTGTTGCTCTTGCCTATTTAGTTTCCCTAGGGGGATATTGCTTAGGTATTCACTCAGACCTTGGGACTATACAACTTCTGATAGTATTGGGATAGTATTGGGCAAAAGTGTCATTAATTCCCCTGGGGGTATCACAGAGGTTCCTGGCCAGAGATCATACCTGGGTGATAGGAGCTAGATTATTAGTTTCCCTAAGTAGGTATAGCACACTAGTAGTTTTCCCCCTTTATTGCCTTTCTCAAAGAGAAGGTGATTTGAATATAGGAGCTTTTTTTGTTTTTTCTAGCAGGTGAAGGTGATACTGTCTATGTGCTTGTGAGACTAGAAGGGAATGTTGCCGTGAGGGGAATTCTTTGATTCTATGCTTCTTCTGCTAAGCAGGTTGCTTCCTCAAGCTCCTCTGTTATTTTAAGTTGTTTCCTATAGCTAGCTCCATTGTATAGAGCTTATTTCACTTTGAGAATGGAAACTTAGCATCAGAGGGGCATGATCCGAAATTCCACTTGGGAGATAATTAATGTCTGCTACATCTGCTAGTATGGGTTTAGAAAGTAAAGCCAAATTTATTCTAGAAGCCGCTTTGTATGAGGCAGAATAGCAGGAGAATACCTTTCAGTTGGGAATTTATGCCATCAATGGTCTATTGGGTTGTACATGGTGCACCAAGTGGACTTGAGATTGTATCTGTTGGGGTGTGTCTATCCAATGCAGGGGATAAGACCATGTTTAGATCCCCATTAATATCAGCGGAGCAGGGTCCCAGTTGCTAAATTTGGTCATAATCTCGGAGATGTTGAGGTGCGCGGGGGGGTATATAGATACTGGCAATTACACAAGGTTTATTTTCCCACAGGCAACAGCACATATCTACCATAGGGATCTGTACAGAAATGGTGAATGTGCAGTTTGGTGGATTTTCCAATGAGAATGGCCACCCCGTGGGAGTATGATGCATGGAGTACCTTAGCTACCCATACTTTTTTAAATGCCAGGACTTTGCTGCCCACTAGGTGGGTCTCCTGCAGAAGCACAGGGTCTGGAGTATACTTTTTTAGATACTGGAACACTATCCCATGCTTAATTTTTGCATTGAGGCCCCTGGTGTTCCAGGAGATCAATTTAAGGCATGTCATGATAACGGTGTATTGTGATTACATCCCGTGGGTTAACGCAGGAATTGGTGTTCTGCCCGGGACCCGGTGAGCTTGTTCCATCACAAAGAAGGCAGGTGTTGGCACCGAAGTTGTCCTTTAGCCAGTTTTCTATGAAGTTCACCGGATTGTTCCCTTCAGCTCTCTCCAACAGTCCAATTATCTATTTAGTTGGTGAAATAATCAGTGTCCGGGTCCCCACAATGCGGCCAGTCTGGGCAGAGGTGTAAAGTAACCTTCGCTGCTGAAATATGTGGGTTTAGAGAAGTGGGTACGCAAATGTTCTCCTGGAGGACAGGGCCGCCATTAGAAATAACGGGCCCTGCCCCACCCCAGATCCCACTCACTCTACATCACAGTTAAAAGACCACACAGACATCAGTGCTAAAACACAGGCCAAGGTATCATGAAAAAAAATTTCTGCCCGTGCCTAAATCAGACAAATAACAGGCCTTTCTTCACCAAGGTCTGGAATCAGCCATTTGTAACAGGATCACAACCTATTATGCCCTTCTCCAAGCCATGACTGACAAGAGCCATTCCATGTGGAGGGGGAAAGCCCATGGAGGGAGAGCTTAAAGTTCACAGCAAGGCCACTCACAGGTGAAGTGAAGGTTAAACATAACATATCCTCAAACATATTCATTCTCACAGAACCCATACCTGTTGTACCAACAGTATAAAAAAACTGGTGATGGGTCCAAGGTCATTTCAGGTTTCAGAAGAGTCCAAACATGACTAGGTTTGGTACTCTGTATATCAAATGTGAATATCTGGGCAGGGGCAGGTGACACAGTATTGATGTTTAGTATCTATGGAATCCATGAGAGAATTAATAACCAATGAATATAATATCATCTCTCTCCTATGTTCCTATAAGGAATTATAGTCAATATATTTTTGGTCCAGTTCCTACTCACAGAAGGTCATAAATAACTAAATCTGTGTCTTGCTAGGCCACACCCCTTGCACTCCTGAGTGGGGGGTGTGTGCAGTTACATGATGCCCTGAAATCACTGATAAATAGTCAGCTTTTCTGACTAAGATTTGGATTTACTTAGGAGGACCAATTGCGATTGGAAGTTATCCCATTTGTTTCCCCTTGCCTCCAGGACCAGGAATTCTATACCTTTGAAGCTAAGTATAGGTTTTCCATGTTTTCCCTTTTATTTTATAAACTGTTATACATTGTGTGTCTCTTTTTTGTAACATCTTTTTGTTAATTTAATAATATACCCTTTTTAATATTAAAGAGAATTTAAGAAGTTTGTCTTTGGTGCTCTAAAAGTGTAACTGTGAGCCTTAACCCCAGTGTCGGACTGGGGGTCCGGGGCCCACCAGGGCTGCCTCCTAGGGGCCCACACCACCCAAGGCCCCTGCCAAAGTTGCAACCTCCCTCCTCCCCTGGGCGCTGAACATGTTTGGGTCGACAGGGCCCACCTGTTTTTTTCAGGGGACCTGCAGGCCCATTCCAACCCTTATTGAACAACGCTTATTTTAGTTTTAGAAAATTCCATTCTGAAGGCCCAAAGCAATAGATAAATGTCTGGATCAGCTTATACTTTTCTGATCTGCTCCTTTTGTGGAAGAAAAACAACTGTGAAGAGAAAACACACTTGCAAATGTCAAATGAAGACAACATTCCCAGAAGTTTTGCGTCTATCATGAAACAAATTACAAGAAATGAGCAAACAACGATTTTCCAATGTTTAAGCAAAAGTGGAAATGATAGGCTCCCAGGAAAAAAGCAGTTGCTAAAGGCCATAATGAACAGCACCAGGAGAGGGCATTCACCAGCACTGTAGTGTGTAATATAATAAATGTATATTTTCCAGCAACAAAACTGGGCTGGCAGAAGAGACAGGGAGAAGAGAATACTCATCAGCACAACTTACCCAGCGAATGCAGCCAGCCAGGATCCACCCCACTGCACCAGCCCAGCAGTACCGCTCCCTCTCTGATGCGTCACGCACGCACCTCTCTCTTCCCCCACGTGAAGTTCGCATTGGACGCCGACCATTTTGTGACATCATCAGGCACAGACGAGACGCATGTCGCACACTGAAAACATGTGCAGCATGCCTCACAAACAGCCACCGGGCCCGGAGTCAGAGAGCAGATTCTGCCAGGCAGTTCAGTACTAGCCAGCCCAGGAGCACAGGTAGAGTAGGCGGCAGCGCTGCGGGGCCTATTGCTGTGGCAGAAGCAAGCGCAAAACCGGAGCTTTGGCAAAACAATAGATTGGTGTGTGGTCGAGGGGGCCCACAAGGACTGGGGCCCACTGGGATATTTCCCGGTGTCCCAGTCCGACACTGCTTAACCCTCTGCATGCTGAAAGGAAACACTAGTCTGTCTGTATGCTGATTAATCCTTGGTGTGCTGGAATACTTGTTGAATCAGTAGGAACTAACCATGACTATAGTGAGAGAGTGTTTAATGCATTGGTGTATTGTGAGCTATTACCTGTTAAAGAGAACAGAGTAATAGTCACATTAGGTTTCTATCACCTGTTAATGATAGATGGTGGCAAAAATGAATTTTCTGGGTGTTGGTTGGTGTTTGGTGTGCTTTTATGCTAGTCTAACCTGTGTGCAAGGTGTGTGAGAGTTAGTGAACCCTGATAGCCACTTTGGTAATGACTGCCAGTGGATCCACATTGTGGATTAGATGTATTGTGTTACATGGAGAGACTGTTATCAGTGACTTTGTAGCACAACTGGAACTTTGAACAAAGAGGGGATGGTGACATGGTTTCTAATTTTTTCTCTATTTTCAATTTTTATTAAGGGCTATTGATATATACACATGGTGGAATTTTGTATGCACTATTATTATGACTTAATGAGAATCTTAGAGTATTAATATAAACATATTTGTGGTCTTATTGTGCACTTATCGATATGCCTAATTACAGGCCTTAAAGGGTTAAAGTGTTAGATAGTATACACTATTTAATGAAATTGTTTTATGGATTTAATTTGTGCTGTATTTATATACATTTATATACATGAGGGCTAGAAGGGTCCCTGCGATCATAGATTCACATCACAGGGCAGCAGGAATGAGTGTATGTTAATAGACGTCTGACGGATTTTGGAGGAATGTGGAGAGAGCAATGTCGAAGCAAAGGGATAAGTGTGTAGAGGGGGATGGTGAGCTGCAAACAGTACTGGTGATACCTTTAGCTGTAAATGTGGTACGGCACAGATGGAGGAGTATAGGGACTAAAAAATATATCTAAGGGGAATCACAGCTATGTAACTGTGGGATGGAGATGAACACAAGATCTAACAATTATCTAATGACCGGAAGGGATAGATCTCCCTGTCAGACTTTAACCACAGCTCAAAGAATGATACTTTAGTAACATAGGCAAAATAGTTATGTCTAGATGCATTTACTGTGTTATGTCTAGTGGTGACGATGATAAGTCATCGTTACTTTGGCTGTTTTCCAGCCAGTTTGTGTATTTATGGTATATATATATATATATATATATAGTACTACTTGACAAGGACTATTACATCAAAGAAAAAATAAAAGCACACAAAGGTTCTCAAAGGTCACTTTTAGATCTCATCTTGACACATAACTACTTTGCCTTCGGGGACACTTTTTTCCTACAAATCTCAGGGACAGCGATGGGCTCTAATGTAGCTCCTTCTTTTGCAAACCTGTTCATGGAACAATTTGAAACGCTTTGGTTACTACCTATGAGTAAAGGTAACATAATTTTCTATAAACGCTATATAGATGATCTTCTTCTTTTCTGGAAAGGGACAGAGGGGGAACTGAGGGAGTTTCATCAGGCGCTAAACACACTAGACAGCCCCATCAAACTAACACTTGAGTATGATAGGATACAAGTGAACTTTTTGGACATCACCATCTCAAAACAGGGAGGGAAATTGAGTACTACCCTTTTTAAAAAACCTACTGACCGTAACAGTTTAATACAGGCACAATCACACCATCCACCACACATGTCCCGAGGGGTCCTGTATTCCCAGTTTCTACGTGTGATTAGAAACAACTCGGATCCCATGCAGGCTGAACTACAACTCTCTATACTTGCGGACCAATTTGCGGCCAGAGGTTATCCAATGGGGCTGATCAATGAGCAAAGACAACGTGCCACACAAAAAACACAGAGGGAGCTTCTAACAGCTAAAAATTCTAAGACGCCTTCGACTCCGGAATTGGTGTTCGTGACTGATTGGTCAACAAACAGCCCTCGAATTAAAGAGGCGTTTAATAGCAGATTGGAAATTGTGAACACTGATATGTCTACCATTCTTTGCAAAAAAGACACCGATGATGGCGTTATAGGAGGGGGGTAATCTCAGTGACCATTTGGTGGTCAAGGATATATCAATCAAGCCCAATATAGGAGTCACTTGGTTGAATAGACCGCTAAAAAAGGGATGTTTTAAATGTGCCAACTGCTTGACATGCAGTGGGATGCTGCAAGGGACATTGTTTACACATCCAAGAACGGGGAAAATTTTTTCGATTGAACATAGGGTCACCTGCACTTCAGATCATGTTGTCTACATGGCCTGGTGCCCATGTCGATTGCACTACATAGGTAAAGCCTCAACGACGTACCGTGAGCGGATGAACAATCACCGTTGTGCCATCAGAGCTGCTTTAACGACGGGGAAGGCAGATCAACCTATTGCTAAACATTGGTTGGAATACAATCACACATTACCACAGTTTAGACATATGATTATCGATCATATCCCAAACCCAAGGAGAGGGGGACATAGGGACTTGTTACTCCTTCGCAAGGAATCAATGTGGATTTTTAAGTTGGATACTCTAGTACCAAAAGGATTAAATGAAACTCTCCCTATGGCCCAGTTCTATTGAGGGCCAGATGAACTGAGTCATGTTCTTTTCCCTTTTTCTATATATTTTTTGTATTTTTCCTTCATTTTCCCTGGAACCATATGACAATAAGTAGAGGAGTGGTTGATTGAATAGGGGAGCTATGATCATGCATTGGTAACGACAATGTATCCCTTCTACTAATTCACTGAGTGGTTAATGCTACAATGTACATCCATTTAAACACAATGTGACAAGGCAAATCAGATTGCTACGATGTGATGTGGGCAGAGTAACTATAATATAACTTGGACACTTGCGAATGCAATGTCACGATGTTGCCCTGGCTGACATACGAAGACTGTTCGACATTTTTCATTATGATTGTGATACAGTGATCAGGAATTTTCTTGTAATGTTTTTAATCTTTCGTTTTGTGTTTCCTGTTTCTTAGACCCACGGAGGGGGATATGCTTGTGACTTAGGAAGGCCGGCCTGACACTGTGCTTCCCATCACGCTGCCCGCGATGACCATATAAACTGTATAATACACTGCTAACCCTAATGGCAATGGGTGAATCATCCTCCATGCTCCCTGGGAGTAAGCCTGCACCTTGGCGAATTACTGTACACCCCGTCCCGAGGTGAAGGTCCAATGATTTAGGCGCATTGGTGCCAAATGGTGGCCTGTGCGCCTGATGTGGACTACAGCTAAGGAGTAAAGGGGTGAAGTGATCCGATGCTGGACCGATACTAATACAGAGACAATGATATGTGCTGCTGCGGGAGGAGGGGCCTTACCGGCTGGATGCGCGGTTGGGCTTCCAATTGGGAAGGAGAGAGGAGGTGCCAGCCCTGTAGGAGAGACGTGAGCGCTCCGTATACAATACGGAGACACGGGACGGAGTGAGCAGGATGGGCGCAGTGAAGAGCGGATCCGGGTCTTAAGGCAGTCTGTGTGATTACGGAAGCTGCAATGAGGGGCGATACAGATGCGGAACAGCAGGCATATCCTCCGGTGGGTCTGGTCACTCTAACACACTTTACACATGGGTGATAATGATGTGTATACAACGGTGGGTGAGCATCATGACACAGTTTGGCACAATATTATAGCACACACTGGGGATATTATTATTTGATGCTCGATACCTCCCTGTAGCACAGTCCTGGTTATGTACACATGAAATAATGTAACACTGTGTGGTTTGACACTGCCTATGCGTTTTGAGTCATCATACACACCCACCTATGATGTCATACAGCAGTTTTGGCGCCAGGAGGGATCTTTAAATGGCAGTGTCGGTTTGTGTGTGTTTCACTTCCTGATGACGGCTTAAGTGATTAGCCGAAACGTTGAAATAAATATTTTTTGATTTTGCACCTTCTAAAGTCCTGTGAGTGCGGTTCTTTTTGCTATATATACATATATATATATATATAGTCCACGGAAAAGCCAGCAC